>NC_137461.1:14529494-14934066 GCF_964235325.1 Thermobia domestica | reverse complement strand
GATTAAAGCAAGTGAATGTTGTTGACAGAATTGATGGAATGCAAAGGTGGGAGGAGAGTACCCCGAGAAAACCCACGAATACGATGTCCACTACAAACTGACTTGGCCGTGGATCGAACCAAGAACCCAATACACCAGAGGTAAGCACTCTACCACTAAGCCACTGTGCCCCCGCCCATTTAATTGTCTATTAAGGTATATACGGTTGTTTTCTGAAATTTCTTCTTCTTACAGCAAATACTCAAAAGTACAAATCCATGTGGGTCTCTATTTTTACGACGTCATAAAATACATAATTCCTTATATCTCGCTTGCTATATTAGATATTGACAAAAAATGTTCACTTTATTTCAGAGCCCGATGAACGCTTGGAATTGTCCAAAGAAAATTTAGAGCTGAATTAATCTTTCGATCGAAATTGTACTGACGAGTCTGAGGTTCTCACTTAACCCATATAAGTACCATCTTATTTAACTTTTGTTAGGATCAATAATTGTTTTCTGAAATTTCAAGATCTAATACGCTTTTATTGTATGGTGTCTCTCTAGCTGCTAGATGTACTAGCTGGAACTTTTAGGTAAATACATATTTCTAATACTCTTTACAAATGTCAAAATATATTTTACAAAACTTTTAAAATTTAATCTTGGTAGACCCCATGATGTTCTTAAACTCCATGGAAATACCTAATTATTTTAAGATGAAATTGCTACTGATGCTTATTAACTTTACATGACCGGTTTCGGAAATTTTACCACCTAACACGAAAACCCCATAACTATATGGATCCTCCCTTTATTTGACAATATCTTGATAGTCATATTTTAATTAATTTTCTAAATTGTACTGTCTAATATGCAAGCTCCACGTACCTATGGTGTCGCTTTTTATTTCACCATATTTCGGTAACTGTTAGGCGTACCGACTTGCGGTTTCGGTAAACACACACCTCTAACGTTCTTTAAAACGTTATTAAGACATATTTTAGAATATTTAGAAATGAGAGTTCTGGGAATATCATGGTACCCGAAAACCCCCATCAGGGCGTGTGTGTAGTGTATTTAATTGAAACTACTTTTGAGGTTGTTGTAAGCCCTCGTAATTACGTTTCCGAAACTGCACCATCTAGTACGCAAACTCCACAGTTCTGTAGTGTCGCTCTTTATTTTCCCATATCTCGATATCCATAAGGCTTACCGAGTTGAGGTTTTCGGTAAACAGATGTCAGTTCCTTACATTTTAGAGACATATATTTTCATATATCTAAAAAATACAGACATTAGGTACCCCATGGTAGCCCGAACACCATTGAGGTACCCACTTACTTTTGAATGGTAATACATTTTGAGTTGTTGTTCAGCATCAATAAACACTTCATAGTTTTTCTACGTGCAACCCAAAAGTCCATACCTGACCTAACAGATTTTGTCCATTTAATCTCAAAAATGTTAAGATACTTTGTATTGTTAAGTACAACCAAATTAAGCACACTGAATATAACATTTTAAATATTTTCTGATTTTTGTTGCAGGTATTTCGTGCATCAAACCAGGATTCTGCTTGAAAGACAGTCAAAAGAAGCAGTGTAGGTTGTGGCTAAAAGTACGCCCTTTCTGAAGACAGACTCAGTTGTACTTACATTATTTTGTACGAATATATAACCCTAATAAAGATACTGTACTACAAATTATTTCTTTCTTCCATAAATTATAATAAAATATTATCTCTGTTTAAAGAAAACGATTGTTAATGTTAAGTCATTTTAATTCTTTTTCTCTGTAATAAGAACATTATCCCTAGCAATATTTTTTATCTTTGTGCTATTGCGATTGGATGAAGTAAAATTCTATACGAAGCACTATTATTTCAGACATGCATTAATAACTAATGTATTGTTCTGTATGTAAGACAATGTGTATACTGAACATGTCTAGCGAAGGTGTTGTTTTAATACAGAATCTATAACTCAGCTTTTCAGTAGTCAACTTTATTGGGAATCCGAAGAAAGAAGTTAAAAAAAAAAAAAATGTTGGACTTACCAGCGTGTGTGTGTTCGAATTCTGGACTAATCCAAATTATCCAGAGAAATCATTATATATTTCTTTGTTGCTATTTCAGATGTATCCTTTATCCAAGTCGTATGAAACGGAGACTTCATACATCGCTATACTTTGTATGAACTATGTTCCGTATTTACTTAATCACTTTGTAACTTTCTCTAGTGTTGACAAGGCCGCAGGTGTCAATCGAATAGTTTAGTGTTTCACTCATGTCACCTTGT
Source organism: Thermobia domestica (assembly GCF_964235325.1). Lineage (NCBI taxonomy): Eukaryota > Metazoa > Arthropoda > Insecta > Zygentoma > Lepismatidae > Thermobia > Thermobia domestica. The sequence continues at coordinate 14,931,785 of NC_137461.1, read as the reverse complement.
GACTAAGGTACGTCCTGTCGGTATATATATGGTACTGGGTTCAATTAGCGATAAAATACATTTTTAGCGTTAAACAAATGCAAAAATCTATACGAAATGAGATACCGTGATCTCTGACTTACGGATAACACCAAGCAACTAATGGTACTGAGTGTGATTGAGTTTACTAATTACTATTTGGCTAAAATCAGTGTTCCTTTATCTATAGTTCTTTTCGTGCTTTGAATTGCAAAGTTTGAAATAACCGTTTTAAATTATTGTGTATATATATCTTCCGAGTAATTCTGAGAATCATTGCTCTTTCTTTAAGCAATGTATGAGACTGTTAAATTGCTCTTTCCTTAAAATGTTGCACTAAGAAGGATGCATCCAGGAAAGTCCAAATTTGCAGAATGTCTATAGCAGGGAAGAATAAATATGTTTAGTCGATGGCTGCACAACGCCTCCGCTGTCACCACGTTGTCACACAGCGAATACAGCGAACGTTTAAGAGTATTCTGCACTTACTATTAGGTATCGGCCTGGGAACTTTGGCGCATCTACCCAGTCTCCTTCTTGGTGTTTCATTTTTAATGGCGAGTACTGAGTAGGAATAATATTGTAAGCGAATGCGTTTCCGGCTGACACCACACTTTTAATTATTGCGACATTTAAAAAAAAAAAAAAAAAAACTGTTAATTAAAATGTACAGAGAAGTTATTTCTGGAAAATTCTATTCAGGCCTCTTGTGGTAACAACTGCACTTTAGTAGAAGATACTATTAAGGAAAAGAATGAGGTAAAATAATCTTTATATCGTACAAGCAATGGATGATAACAGCTTAATAAATGATTGTACGTAAATCTTGTTTGAGTTTGAATATAGGATTGTATAAGGCTGTGCATTTTGCATTATTATTGAGGTGCTGCAACTAACTAACTGCAAACCATATGATAAATTCTTACAGTAATATATCACATATTGATTTACTCTGTATGGAAACGAAAATAGTTTAATATATGGTTAACCTCCTTTGTGCCAGGGGCGGATCCAGAGGGGGGCGATCGGGGCGATCGCCCCCCCCCCACAAGAGGAAACTTTCTTATTTTATATATAAATAAACCCATCCATAACAAGTTTGGAGCTCTTAAAAGTAGCAGTATTACCGCCGACCGCCCCCCCCCCAGAAGTCCGTCCTGGATCCGCCCCTGCTTTGTGCCCATAATTTTAAAATTAACGCTTGTGTCACTTTTCAACACTTGACTTTGCAGTAGCTTTCCAACGAATTAGCAGGAAGCCCAAACTTATAGGACACCCTGCAGGTAAATACATTTCTTTGGACAGTTTCACTGCTCCAAACTAAGATTTGAAAAGTGTAGTATTGTTAATTTTATTATTATTGGCACAAAGGAGATCAACCATATTTTAAGCTATTTTTGTTTTCATACAGAGTAAAACAATATTTGACAACATTACAGTAAGAATGTATCATGCACTTTGCAGTATGTTGCAGCACTTTAATAATGGTGCACTATACGTACACTCTAGATCCTGCATATGTCCGATCCATACATTACAAGAAGGCAATACGTATTCGATACAGGTAAAATCTGTATATTTCATATGGACAACCTATTAGCTATATACATCCAATCTATACATTACATATGGCCAACCTGTACGCGACATACGTATAATCTATATGCTGCATGCAGACAGTCTGTAAGCTACATATATGCACTCTGTATGGTGCATACGGATATTCTGTATGCTGTATCTGGACAAGCTGTGTGCGACATAAGGAAAATCTGTATAATACATACGTACAATACGTATACTGTATCTAGTCGTACGTATGGGGCACAAGTACAATATAGATGCTGTCTCGGGGTTGAACGCAAGAAACATACGTACAGAACGTATATTGCATACTTCTTGAAATCATGCTCCGTCCTGATAGTCAGTGTATGTCGTCATTATTAACCCACATGCTACATACGACCCTGACGTCACAAAGCTAGATATTACCTCCGTATATACTTGTTACTGCAGATAACGTCACACGAATGACGTCATTGCACTTGTGCAGACAGTACGTATAATACATACTTTTTCAGCTATACGTTTGCTGCAGGATGTTATATACGGTTGTACGTTAAGTCCAGAAACTACAGGAATTACGAATGTAACCTACGTTTTTAAGTATGCCACCTACATTTTTTTTTCTCAGTGTATCCCTTTTTCTCCACGCACATTACTTTTTGGTTGCGTGTTAAGCAAATCGTCAAAGGAATCTTTCCATCTATTTAAGATGCTATCCGTGTTAGTGAGAACTGTACCGTCAGATTTATTTAATATATAAGCATGAGGTTGATAGCCTTTCTTAAATTCGTTGAATCCCTTATACATGTCCCGGATGTTTTTATTTTTACTATTATCTTCAAGCTCCATAATTTTAGCTTTCAGAAAATCGCGTTTCTTTGTTCTAAAAGTTTGGGAAGTTTCCCGCCTGACATCTGCGAAATTTTGTGTAGTTCTTTCGGAATGGGAATTTTGTACTCTTCACGATTAGGTTTTTGGATGTTTCAAAGTTCACAAGTCTAACACGGTTGTCATTACTTTACGTTCCTTTGCAGACTTTCGTTTCCTATAATCGGTTTGAAAATATTCTCTCGTCCTACCTTCGCATTTAAATCCCCTAATAGAATTTTCATATGGTATCGCGGGAGTTGGTCAAATATCCGTTCCACTTCTTCGTAAAAACTGTCTTTTATATCGTCTCCTTATCTTCAGTTGGGGCATGTACATTTAAAACAATAATATCACACCACCGTCCCTTAAGAGTAATAAAAGAAAGTCTGTCAGTAACAAATTCAACCCGTTTAATTGCTGGTAATATACGTTTATGAACGAAAAACCCTGTTCCTAACTGGTAATTTTTATTTCCTTTCCCGTAAAAGAATAATTTCCTGAATTCATAGACCCATTTCCTTGTACGTAACTTCCTGAATTCCTACTACGTCCATCCTGTATTTCTCTAACTCACTCGTTACGGATTTTAACGCGCCTGCCCTATAAAAACTCCTAATATTCCATGTTCCAAATCTCATGCCCATTTTCTTTTGCTGAGGTCGTGTCAAGTTATCAGTCCTTGTCCGAGGCTTTTGTGAATACTTCTGAACAAGTGTCTTTTTTTTTTTTACAGGATGAGGTTGTTAGCCTTACCCAAACCCCCAAGCTGGAGGACCACCCCTAGTCGTCTGTCCGCGACTGCTTATTCAGTATATTCGCAGCTAACCTCTATATCTAGAGGCCTTCTCCTTGATCCGCAATCTGAGGACGCGCAATGTCGTGGTGACAGGAACCCACGTTACACGGAGGCTATTGATAACGGATGATTAATAAACGGGTTTCTGTCCAAGTTAAGAGTGTGTGAAAATGGATAAAATAACTTTGATCCAGGTTAGGTTTTAAAAAATCGTGCATAGGACAGTCAGGCGGTATGTAAAGAAACATAACATGTAGTATTCAAAGATGTAAAGATCATATGTGAGCAACGAGTGTACAAGGGAGTTTCCAGATACATATTGGGCAAAATTAAGCTGCATTAAAGGATTGCCTCCTCGTAATATGTAATTCCGTGGAATATGATACTTCTGTGCACATAAGCAACAAAAATGGACGAAATACGAGATGTCATATATGTTGCATAATGATACAAAGAAATGCGCTAGAACACTATACTTAATTTATCCGCTAGGTAAATCTTCTTCCTTTTATAAAAGGGATACTTTCGATTGGCTTTTCCCCTCTTTTGGAGTTGGAAAAACGCCCCTTAATCCTGACCTACGAAAAACTACATTCCTATTGTGAATATACCAAAATAGTGTCGTAGTGTAGCCCACTTATATTTTGATTTTTTCACTGGCGGAACAATGTTTTAGAAGAAAAGTGTTTCTAGAAGAAAACACATGCAACATATGGTGGAAAATATTTTCTCGATGTTCTCTATGTACTTTCGTGGTGGATGAAATACCAACAAGGAGGAAAGAGAATGTGGCACTTTTGCTTAGACGTAGCAGCACTTATGGAATTATCGTCCCTTGTATGCCACTTGCAAGTGGCTCGCGGAAGGCTGAATTGTAGTTTTGATGTGGATGGCATAAATTAGCGAGGCTGTGTTATAGTAGGCATCTGAAGCAACTTGTAAGTGATATACAGTGTCCGATGCTCTGATGATACGTGTGAAATTGCTGTATAATGGGTAGGAAGTGTTGCTTACGACGGTAGAGTGTTGTGTCCAGGTATTCACGTCATGTAAAACTGTAGACGTTGGTGTTTAAGTAAAATTAATTTTGTTAATCTGTATGTGCCTGAGCAATAGCAGATTGCCCTGTCCACGAGCTGGCAAATTTGCACCTCATTTATAAATATAAGGGAAAATATCCCAGAGGCAAGGTGTTTATATCGTAACCGTCGCCCTCATAGGAGAGTAACTTTTCCTGTATTTTTTCCACGCCTCTATATTCGCCTTCGGGAGATAGGGTCTCTTCAATTTCCCCTACATGAAATCAGACGAAATTGCACCATGTGGACAGTTGAATTTTAACACAGCGTATTGGGAATGATCAAAGACCTTCCTGAAACTAGCAGTAGCTATATGTAGGGCGTAAAAATCCGCATGCAACTCTAGTGAACGATCAGCAGAGAGATTTAGTGTGAGCGCGCGGTGCAGTATAGTGGATAATTTTGTGGTAGGATCTTATTTCTTACCAGCCTGTCTTTGTGAGAGTATGTATAATTTATTTTTACGTAATATTCTTCTAAAATTGTTAAAACATGTGCCCTTGAACATAAGACAGCAGATGTGATTCCAGCATGACAGTACACCTGCACATTTTGACAGGTATATGCAGACCTACTTAAATGAAACATTCCCAGATATTTGGATTGGGAGAGACTGATCTGTGTTATGATCACCTCTTTCACCCTACCTCACGCTCCTTGATTTCTTATTTGGGGCGTTATGAAACGCCTTTTGTATGCAACACTAGCCACGACAGCCGAAGAACTTGTTGTTCGAGTTAACATAGCTGCAGCAATCACCTTCGAAATTTCAGGTGTGTTTGACCGCACGCTGAAAAATTTGCTTCGGTAATGTCATCTTTGCAATGTGGTCAACGGTTAACAGTATCAGACTGTGAACTGTTACTCTTCACAGCTGTTTCGTGTACGCATACGTTTGATAAAATACTCCAAGGGATATTACTCCAGTTTCTTTCCGAGTCACCCTTGCACCGCCACTGCACTACATCCGATTGTACACTAATGAAATCTACGACTAAAAATAATGGACATTCTCTTTTGCACGATTTCGATCCGACATTTTGTTCTCGAGTATGTCTGCTGTTGCATTTTCTCGAAAATTTTCGGGTGGTCATAACTCAGAGGCATTTCTACACCCAGGTTGGTCTATACTTTTCGTTTTATCTCCGGTGTCAGGAATCACCTCCCGACGTTACACAATACATATAACGAGAGCGTCCAACAAGTCTATCAAAAGAGCGCCCATACAAACATGAATATATATACTGTATATATATATATATATATATATATATATATATATATATATATATATATATATATATATATATATATATATATATATATATATATATATATTCACGTTTCTATGGACACCCTTTTGGTAGACTTGTCCACCGCCCTCGTTAGTGACCCAGCATGGCCCTGGTAGGGCATCTCCATTTCTAAGACAGACTGAGAAATTGAGGGTTCAAACTTCAAGATAAACATACGTTAATGACTCTCAGTGAAAAATTAGAATAATCTTTCCTTATAAAGTAGCATCACTTCACACTTAGTAAGTGAACTTCCTTTCAAAAACTTTCTTTTGATCAGGCACTGTTTCTGACCTGGTTCTCGCTCACATTTTCTTTTCTTTTTTTCTTTTTACTGTCCCGTTCTCAATCAATCCTCATGTCCCAAAGCTTTGTTATTAGACTTAAAACGATTTAAAATACTAGCTGAACAAAACATTACGTTTATTGTAAAAGTTATTAACGTGTAACAGTTTCACCAACTTGCTTCATCCATTTCGCTTCATCAGACTTTTGCTCAGCGAGTAGCTTCAATCGAGTTTAACCTTTATCCGCTCGCGACCGCGGCAAATTGGTCGTCATTTTTAATTTTTGTGTGCCCTTCTTCCCAGAGCTCAAAAATTATGGTTGGAGGGGTGTGTATTCTCTATTTACACTTCTACCCTCTAGATTATGTGCGGTTACAGTCTAACCAGCGATTACTTCCTGCTCAGTACAATCCCAAAGTTGGTAGTGGAGGGTGGATGGCCAATCTGCCGTCAGCGCGAGCGAAAACGTGAATTTTTTGGTTTTGTTTCACATTTACATAAAAATGTAAGTAAAAGTTTCATTATTTTTCATTCGCTGTTTCATTTTCACTGCCCTTACATCAAAAATAATACAAGAAGACCATATCTGTACTAGTTAGCATTAGGACTAATAAATGAAAACCTGAAAGCTCGTTCTAAAATCTCAACTTTGCAAAAAATTTGCTGCTGTTCTTGGCACAATATAGAAACCAAGCTACTGATGATGAACCAGTCTAACCAATCCGAAGAGGTATTTGCTATATCTGCGGGTTAAGAGAAAACAACAGAACTCTCCTTGAGTGTAATGATTGTAGACGAAACGCTTCCAGAAAGCACTCAACCATTAGTACTACGTACTTGCAATATATGCCAGCAAGCTCAGAACGAAAGCAGTGACGTGGGTGTTGATTAACTTAGAACCCGCCTTGAATGTACAGATTGTGGAAAACATGTGCAAAAAGCGCTCAATCATTACTGCTGCTTGCAATAAATGCCAGAAATATCACGACGAGCTCAGTAACATGGATGTTGATCAGGTTAGTTTCTGTTCTTTCGTGTTTTGTTCACTGTGTGTTTATTCATATTTAGCAGTGTTGCAAATTTAAATGTATATTTTTGGCCAACGATGATTTTTCTAAATCTACTAAACCTAATTACACCAAAACATACACTTTGCATCATGCACAACGATGAAAAAATGTGAATAATCGATGATGGCCAAATTGCCGTCGGCGCGAGCGGAAACCTGAATTGGCAGTACGCGAGCGGATGAAGGTTAATTCTACTAAAAGCAAAGCTTGTACCATCAAAAAAATATTATTAGGATTGCTATCTTCTAAGTGTTTATTTTTTAAGTTTTCGGCAGTTTAGGCCTTCGGCTTTTAACGATCTAAACCACAGGTCACTCACTCAAGAGGTCATTAACCAGTCAAGGGGTTGTGACGTGTTGACACGTCATGAGATACGAAGCACAGTGGCTTTGACTTTTCCGAACGTCACGACGTAGCTCAGTCTTCATTTAACGTTGGTATTAATGTGATTTTGTATACTTTAAAGTTTAAATGAACTGAAGGATGCAAGTAGAGATTTAAATGCTTATTATAAGATTGCAAGAATGCAAGGAAATCACTCGCTTGAGTGATTAAGCCTTCGATCGATCTCGATAACATTTGGTAAGACATATCTATCAGGCTTTTTTTGTAGAAATATTGGACAATCTCTTCAAAGTTTATTCAGCTCCTGGTTTCTGCTTTTGATGTTACTAAATTTAGTTTCTTAGTTTTGGATATTGTGAATTAAAATTTGGTTTTCCACCTAAATAAACCATAGAGGAGTTTCAAGCCAAATTTGCTTAAAGTTCGTTGTATTTTTTCCTTAGAAATAGAAGACAGATAATGAGTGCTCGACGTGGTAAAAGATTGCTCCACGGGAGACCAGAACGAAAAGGTTTGCTATTTCTGGTTTGAGTGCAGTCTGAGATGAAACTCATCCCCTGAACGTTGAATCCATATATTTAAAAAAAAAATCAATCTCCCTTATTTCTTACCGTTTTAGCTCTATATTCACTCAATCTTGAAAACGGAAGTAGCTAAATTTATCATTTCCGGTTCCAATAAAGCAGTGAGAATGGGTACGAGATATTCTCTTAGAACGTCAAGTTCGAATCAAGAAACACTGATCACTGTCTCCAGAGAGATAAAGTTGAAAACGGAGTTTGTTCTTCGGACACTCACTATATTTCAACAATACCAAAATACATAGCAAGTCAAAATGATGGATCTGATTTCAGAAATGTATTCTGTGAAATCTAGAAAACATATGATATTGTCAAACATGCGCTTTGAAACGATAACTTTCAAAGTTTATTACCCACGCATTATTTCCACTTTCTGCCGCTAAGAGTCAGCAGCGAGCAGTTAAGGAAAATGGCGTTGACTGGAGAACAGAGTTTTCTGTCTCCTTGATTAATAGAGTATCGCTTTGATGTGTGCCGTGTTACGCAAGGTGCTTGCATAGAACACTTGTGGTATGTTTGAAGAAAACTGATAGTTTATCTGTTTTAACACGTGTCTCGCAATAGTATGTGTTTATTAGATTTCATAGGATGGATTTCTGAAATCTAAATCCATTGTTTCGACTTGCCCTGTATACACAGTTCATTTGACTTCGCGTATCATAGTTTGGGAGTCTATAGGAACCTAAGGATGATGGTAACCAGCGGGAAGTGACGTCATTATTTCAGTCTATTTCAGCTACAATCATTGGCTTGTCAAGTTGTATTATCAAGCTTAATCCAAAATTGTACAAGACTTAATTTAAATTAAAGGGGTAAAGATTTTACTTTTTTCTGATCGAACAACATTGAATGACCCATAAATATAGAAGCACAGAAAAGCTGTTGTTTGTATTCCTTTCATCAACATATTTTAACCTGAAATTTAAGAAAAATACCAGTATACCAGTTATAACATAGCAGTAGTGAAGTGGTAAGGGAAGACTTTCTGTTATTTTCCTGCAGTGTTTTGAAACCAAGAAAAGCACGAAGTTGGATAAGGATGGGCAGCTCTTCTTCACATCAAAGCCCGTCCAATTGTCGCCCACGAAGAAAAGAACACGTTTAAGGTTAATTCATACATAGTGTACTGTGTGAAGCCGAGTGCCCTCTGCTTCATCTGCATATCAAAATGCAGATGAGTGCACATTTGCATATCAATATGTTAATTTTGTGAATGAATTAATTGCTTTATAATTAGTTTTACTTTACATATTGTTTAATATTTAACCCAGAGCGAAATACGGTAGTATTAATATTCTTTTGATATTCATTTTATTGTTGTATATGTGCATTTATCATAGGTTTATTAATGTGAATATGTATATTATATGCATCTCATTACCGGGAAGTAGTATGTAAATAGCTACATGTATTATCGTATTTGAATATTCTGCATAAAAGGACATAGGAGGAAAAGATATAATATCAGTTACTTCGTATAACGCAGACCTGGATTTCTTGATACAGAGAGAACAAGTACAGCGAATTTTTTTTTCTTGGCATACAAATGTTTGCTGCTATGAGTAAGAAGAGATGTCTAGGGTAACCATGAACAGGAAGAGAATATGGTATAGGAAGGATGCAGAAAACTTCCTCTGTATAGAAACCCTAGGTGGAAACATTGAGCACACAACGCTCTGTACTCTTTGTTTCAAAAATCATAAAAATTTTAGCATCGATATGCTGGATTTTGAATTTCTATACGTGTGCTTTTCACACCTTTCAAAAGAATGTCTCACCTCTCTGGAGCTGAGCGTCAGTAGCAAACGACGGTTGGTCGTCAGCCGGCGGACCTTTTTCTACTTTTCCCGAGATGCATTGCTTGTTTGAAATTCTGTATTCTATTTTGGCTATTTTCATATATATTTTACTAATACTATCGTATTACGCTCACAAGTTCTTGGAAAGTACGTTATAATTCCTAATTTGATTTTTTTATCGTGATTCCATTCGTCAAAGACATTTATATCTTTGGTTTGTTTTCAAAATTTGTTAGCAACAACATATTTCCTTCTCTCTCCTTCTTGGAGAAAAAGCAGACGGAAGTAGCAGAAGAGTATGGGTATGCCATGGAAAAATGAATCTCTATTCAATAATTATTGTGTGTCATCAGTAAATATGTGTATTTAGGCCTATATTCTGTTTTACCTTTCATATGTTTATGTATGTTTGATCATGATTTTCTATGTTGTAAATAATGGGTATTAACTAAAATATTATTTGTGTACCTGTGTTGCTGCCATGGACAACTGTTTGTCCAAAAACTTTCAGAACTGCCGCTGTTGCAGTGAGGGCAGCACCTATCAAGTGTGTGTTGTGAATATCTGTGCAGTTTTGCCGGTCCTGGCCCTTGTGTCTGCACAGACCACCCAGGATTTAGCCTCCGGCTACTAAAAATTTCCAACAACAATTCCGAGAAGAGTGAGTCTCTTTCTTTTCAGCAAGAAACAGAACTATGCTTGGAAAAAGAGACAAACAGAGTGTGAGTGGTGAGTGAGAACCCGGAAGCGTTAGCACGCCGAGCTACGCGGACTTCCGTTGACTTGTATAGAACAGAAGTTCTATACCGTGATTCGGGTGTGTGTTGATTTATAGTACTCAAGTGTTTATTATTATCAGCCATTATCATCATGAGTGTTTATAGAAAACTTTGAAGCAGTGATACCACGTTATCTGTGCTCACACACACCATATTTTGAAGTAAAAGTTTCATCGGTGGCTTTCTTTAGAAACTGTAAGTAGTAAGGGATGGCGTTCGCCCGAATGACTCATCCTCACTCTCTTTTATGACCGGGGTCAAAGGTCAATGACCTGGCCCGGGGTCAATGACCTAGGGGTACCTAGGACCACCCCCTCTAAATTTTGGCAGGGGTACATTGGCCCACCCCCTAAATTTTGGCAGGGGTACATAGGACCACCCCCCTTAAATTTTGGAAATTGCCAAATCTAAAAATTTGGTATGGTAGCCTAGGACGATAGTATGTACCTCTATCAGTATTGGGTGTCTATGTCGTTCCCTTTCATGGGTAAAAAATTGCCAAAAAGTCAAATTTCGGGGGTTTTTGACCTAATTTATCCCCTTTGATGAGGTATTATTACCCTATATGGTTATATGGGCGTATACAGGGGTCCATTACCTTTCATAAGACATGGGTATATTAATGCACCCCTTGAAAAATTTGGGAGGGGTACCTTGGCCCACCCCTTAAATTTTGAAAATTGTCCAATTTAAACATTGGGTATTATAGTATAGGACCCCAATATGTATTATAATAAATTTGGATGGTCCACCTCGTTCCCTTCTAGGGTACCAAATTGCCAAAATATAAACGTAAGCAATACGTAGTACCACTTGTTTGGTTTTGACCTAAGTTATTCCCTTGGATGAGGTCCTATTACCTTATATGGTTATATGAGCGTATACAGGAGTCTATTACCTTTCATAAGACATGCGTATATTGGTGCACCCCGGAGGGGTACCTTGGCCCACCCCCTTAAATTTTGGAAATTGCCCAATGTCAACATTTGGTATTATAGTACTGGACAATAACATGTATTATGATAAATTTGGGTGGTCCACCTCGTTCCCTTTTAGGGGTACAAAATTGCCAAAATTTTAGTACAACCACGTGTTTGGTATTTGGTACATTTTATCCCCCTTTGATGAGGTCCTATTACCTTATATGGTTATATGATCATGTATAGGGGGCCATTATCTATCATAAGACATGGGTACATTTTTGCACCCCGGGAGGGGTACCTTGGCCCACCCCTTAAATTTTGGAAATTGCCCAATTTAAACATTTGGTATTATAGTACCGGACCCTAACATATATTATGATAAATTTGGGTGGTCCACCTAGTTCCCTTCTAGGGGTACAAAATTGCCAAAATATAAACGTAAGCAATACGTAGTACCACGCGTTTGGTTTTTGGTCGATTTTATTCCCTTTGATGAGGTGTTATTATCCTATATAGTTATATGGTCATGTATAGGGGTCCATTACCTTTCATAAGACATGCGTATATTTGTGCACTCCTTTAAAAATTTGGGAGTGGTACTTTGGCCACCCCTTAAATTTTGGAAATTGCCCAATTTCAACATTTGGTATTATAGTATAGGACCCTAACATGTATTATGATAAATTTGGGTGGTCCACCTCGTTCCCTTTTAGGGGTACCAAATTGCCAAAATATAAACGTTGTACCACGTGTTTGGTCTTTTGGCCCAATTTATTCTCTTGGATGAGGTTTTATTACCTTATATGTTTATATGAGCGTATACAGGAGTCTATTCCCTATCATAAGACATGGGTACATTTGTGCACTCCTTTAAAAATTTGGGAGGGGTACTTTGGCCCACCCCTTAATTTTTAGAAATTGCTCATTTTATATATTTGGTATAATAGTTTAGAACCCTAGTATGTGCCACTATAAATTTGGGTGGTCCACCTCGTTCCCTTTTAGGGGTACAAAATTACCAAATTTTAGTACAACCACGTGTTTGGTCTTTTGGTCGATTCTATCCCCTTTGATGAGGTCCTATTACCTTATATGGTTATATGGTTATGTACAGGGGTTTATTCCCTATTATAAGACATGGGTATATTAATGCACCCCCGGGAGGGGTACCTTGGACCACCCCTTAAATTTTAGAAATTGCTCATTTTATATATTTGGTATTATAGTACTGGACCCTAACATGTATTATGATAAATTTGGGTGGTTCAGCTCGTTCCCTTTCATGGGTAAAAAATTGCCAAAAATTCAAATTTTGGGGGTTTTTGACCTAATTTATCCCCTTTGATGAGGTCCTATTACCTTATATGATTATATGGTTATGTATATTGGTCCATTTCCTATTATAAGACATGGGTATATTGATGCCCCCTTTAAATATTTGGGAGGGGTATCTTGACTCATCCACTCAGTTTTAGAAATTGTTTAATATAAGCATTTGGTATCTTCGTACAGGTCTTCAATATGTACCACTATAAATTTGGATGGTCCACATCGTTCCCTTTCATGGGTAAAGAACTACCAAAAATCAAATTTCGGAGGTTATTGACCCGTTATATGGTTTATTACCTTTATATGTTATGTTCTCTTTTAAATTTGGGAATTATAAAATAACATAATTTGGTAAACGTTTTCTAGGACCCATTGGTGTTCCTCTTATGGCCAAATATTCAAAATTTAAAGGTTATTGACCGGCTTTATTATTGAATAACTACAGGATTTATTACTTTTTTTCATAAGACACAGGTGTATTTGTGTACCAATCTTAAATTTTGGGAGGGGTACATTTCTTATTGTCATATCAATAATTGGTAATTGTTCTTAAAATTGGATAGCATCTCATTCATTGGGTAAATCATTATGATCACGTGATCAGTTATTGACCTATGATGGGATTAGGAGTCCAGGACATTGGTACATTTAAACTTTGTAGGATAATTTGAGAATGCGTCATTGGTATTGATTATTACAGTCAAATATAAACGTAAGCAATACGATGTACCACGTGATTGACCTTGATGAGGTAGTGTACAGGGATACATAGCTAACCTTATTGAATCTTATGACTCATAGTCTTAAGGGAATACATGCTACAACACTGGCAAAGTTATTGTTGATGCAATTTGATTGGTTGATCACTATCTTTCGTGCAATCTGATTGGCTGATCACTATCTTTCGTGCAATCTGATTGGTTGCTGATTTTCAAATCTTTGCTGCATTCAGTTTTAAGTTTTGTTTAACATTTAAAAATCTTGGTTTCGTTCAATATTTTGCACTCACTGATAAATATGATCAAAACCGTTTATTTGTTAATCGAATAGTTAAAAAGCGGATAAAGTTTGACGGTTAACCGTGAAACGTAAATTTTTTTAGTTTGAAAATTTTTGTTTGAAAGTTTTTGTTTGAAAATTTGTTTGAATTTTTTGTTTCAGAAATTTGTTTGAAATTTATGTTTGAAAATTTTTTGTTTGAAAAATTTTTGTTTGAAAATTTTTAATTTTTTTGTTGCAAAATTTTGTTTGAAAATTTTTTCGTTTGAAATTTTTCGTTTCCAAATTTTTGTTTAAAAATTTTTTGTTTATAAATTTTTGTTTCAATTTTTTTGTTTAAAATTTTTTCGTTTGAAATTTTTCGTTTCCAATTTTTTTTCTGTTTCAAGATTCTTGTTTGAAAAAATTTTCGTTTCAAAAATTTTGTTTCAAATTTTTTGTTTGACATTTTTAAAAGTTTGTGCACTCATTAGTAAAGAACCGGAACTGTTTAGAACAAAAACCTCTGGCAACATTGTGGTGCAATAGTACACGTCAGAATATGGGGTTGTACTTGAAATGAAAAAACACAATTCATTGAAATGGATCATTTTATTACACTCCACATACATCCATACCAGATAGTGGTTCTGGATATTGTCGATACAATGTATTTTGAACTTCTTGCACTAGTTTGTCTTTAGCGTATAATTTTAATTCCAATTGAAGTCTTTTAAGGTCTATTGCAATATCAATTGGTGGAAACTCAATGTCCATTTGATCACAAATAAACTGTTTATTAATACAGGTATGCACCCACGAACGATGTTGACAACCATCACAATATCTAGATACATGTTGTACAATATGCATAACATTTTTCAAAATAGTACTTTTTCAGGAATATACTTGTTTTGTTGCACACTTCTACTGCATGTTTCACACACTGAAATACGCTGATGAATTTGTTCCATTCAGTTTGTGTTAGATACACCATGTTGCGAGGGACATGAAATGTACTCTTTTTACGTAACAGCACCATCTTCTCTTCGAGGACTGTACGCAGCACCACTTCATGATTTGAGCCTAATGATTTGACTATGGTCACATTTAGCTCATCATGAAAATAATCGTTCATTTGGTCGATTCGTGAACATAATATTTGCCATTCTTCACAGGTCAGTTGTACACCAAATTGTTCTGCTTTGCCCAATCGAATCACAGGTTCAAATGTTCTAGCACTGATACCAATCATCACATGTTTTGTTTGAAATATATTTTTTGGATAATAGCTTGCGAAGATGAACTCTTTATCGTTAGAAGTACACATCTTTCCTCTTGAAAAGCACTTGCTCAAATGATTTCATGGAATTTGCTGATTTTATAGTTATTACTGACGTCATAGGAAAGGAATGTGCTGACATTTGAATTCATGATTTCATCACAGTTACTGACGTCATGCTGACCAACCAAATTCATGCAACTATGTCTAATGTGCTGACGTTTGAATTCATGATTTCATCACAATTGCTGACGAATCTGGCTGTGTACTAAATTCAAATTGATGACTTCGACCCAAGAATCCTTTGTAACATAAAGATACAGACCCAGTATTTAAGAAACGCAGCAGTTCTTCTTGTTTTGATGCTTCCATGGGTAAATATCTTGCTGGTAAAATTATATTCTTATCATTTTCAAGCTTCACTACGATTCTTAATCCAAACTTTGTAGGGATCATTTGGCTAGCTAAGATTCTATAAGGTACATTCTGTTGTAAATCAGTAATCTTGGTAAATGATTTCATCACATCACGTGTGTTTAGAAACTGCAGACAAGTAGCCATGATGACGTTATTATGAATACTAACTCGAACGATGATGCAAAACTGATGACGTTGCATTATCATATTCTGACGTGTACTATTGCACCATAATGTTGCCATCGGTTTTGTTCTAAACAGTTCCGGTTCTTTACTAATGAGTGCACAAACTTTTAAAAATGTCAAACAAAAAATTTGAAACAAAATTTGGAAACGAAAAATTTTTTCAAACAAAAATCTTGAAACAGAAAAAAATTTTGGAAACGAAAAATTTCAAACGGAAAAATTTTAAACAAAAAAATTGAAACAAAAATTTATTAACAAAAAATTTTTAAACAAAAAATTTGGAAAAGAAAAATTTCAAACGAAAAAATTTTAAACAAAAAAATTTCCAAACAAAATTTTGCAACAAAAAAATTAAAAATTTTCAAACAAAAATTTTTCAAACAAAAAATTTTGAAACATAAATTTCAAACAAATTTCTGAAACAAAAAAATTCAAACAAATTTTCAAACAAAAACTTTCAAACAAAAATTTTCAAACTAAAAGAAATTTACGTTTCACGGTTAACCGTCAAACTTTATCCGCTTTTTAACTATTCGATTAACAAATAAACGGTTTTGATCATATTTATCAGTGAGTGCAAAATGTTGAACGAAACCAAGATTTTTAAATGTTAAACAAAACTTAAAACTGAATGCAGCAAAGATTTGAAAATCAGCAACCAATCAGATTGCACGAAAGATAGTGATCAGCCAATCAGATTGCACGAAAGATAGTGATCAACCAATCAAATTGCATCAACAATAACTTTGCCAGTGTTGTAGCATGTATTCCCTTAAGACTATGAGTCATAAGATTCAATAAGGTTAGCTATGTATCCCTGTACACTACCTCATCAAGGTCAATCACGTGGTACATCGTATTGCTTACGTTTATATTTGGCTGTAATAATCAATACCAATGACGCATTCTCAAATTATCCTACAAAGTTTAAATGTACCAATGTCCTGGACTCCTAATCCCATCATAGGTCAATAACTGATCACGTGATCATAATGATTTACCCAATGAATGAGATACTATCCAATTTTAAGAACAATTACCAATTATTGATATGACAATAAGAAATGTACCCCTCCCAAAATTTAAGATTGGTACACAAATACACCTGTGTCTTATGAAAAAAAGTAATAAATCCTGTAGTTATTCAATAATAAAGCCGGTCAATAACCTTTAAATTTTGAATATTTGGCCATAAGAGGAACACCAATGGGTCCTAGAAAACGTTTACCAAATTATGTTATTTTATAATTCCCAAATTTAAAAGAGAACATAACATATAAAGGTAATAAACCATATAACGGGTCAATAACCTCCGAAATTTGATTTTTGGTAGTTCTTTACCCATGAAAGGGAACGATGTGGACCATCCAAATTTATAGTGGTACATATTGAAGACCTGTACGAAGATACCAAATGCTTATATTAAACAATTTCTAAAACTGAGTGGATGAGTCAAGATACCCCTCCTAAATTTTTAAAGGGGGCATCAATATACCCATGTCTTATAATAGGAAATGGACCAATATACATAACCATATAATCATATAAGGTAATAGGACCTCATCAAAGGGGATAAATTAGGTCAAAAACCCCCAAAATTTGAATTTTTGGCAATTTTTTACCCATGAAAGGGAACGAGGTGAACCACCCAAATTTATCATAATACATGTTAGGGTCCAGTACTATAATACCAAATATATAAAATGAGCAATTTCTAAAATTTAAGGGGTGGTCCAAGGTACCCCTCCCGGGGGTGCATTAATATACCCATGTCTTATAATAGGGAATAAACCCCTATACATAACCATATAACCATATAAGGTAATAGGACCTCATCAAAGGGGATAGAATCGACCAAAAGACCAAACACGTGGTTGTACTAAAATTTGGTAATTTTGTACCCCTAAAAGGGAACGAGGTGGACCACCCAAATTTATAGTGGCACATACTAGGGTTCTAAACTATTATACCAAATATATAAAATGAGCAATTTCTAAAAATTAAGGGGTGGGCCAAAGTACCCCTCCCAAATTTTTAAAGGAGTGCAATAATGTACCCATGTCTTATGATAGGGAATAGACTCCTGTATACGCTCATATAAACATATAAGGTAATAAAACCTCATCCAAGAGGATAAATTGGGCCAAAAGACCAAACACGTGGTACAACGTTTATATTTTGGCAATTTGGTACCCCTAAAAGGGAACGAGGTGGACCACCCAAATTTATCATAATACATGTTAGGGTCCTATACTATAATACCAAATGTTGAAATTGGGCAATTTCCAAAATTTAAGGGGTGGGCCAAAGTACCCCTCCCAAATTTTTAAAGGAGTGCACAAATATACGCATGTCTTATGAAAGGTAATGGACCCCTATACATGACCATATAACTATATAGGATAATAACACCTCATCAAAGGGAATAAAATCGACCAAAAACCAAACACGTGGTACTACGTATTGCTTACGTTTATATTTTGACAATTTTGTACCCCTAGAAGGGAACGAGGTGGACCACCCAAATTTATCATAATATATGTTAGGGTTCGGTACTATAACACCAAATGTTTAAATTGGGCAATTTCCAAAATTTAAGGGGTGGGCCAAGGTACCCCTCCCAAATTTTTAAAGGGGTGCACAAATATACCCATATCTTATGAAAGGTAATGGACCCTATACATGACCATATAACCATATAGGATAATAACACCTCATCAAAGGGAATAAAATCGACCAAAAACCAAACACGTGGTACTACGTATTGCTTACGTTTATATTTTGGCAATTTTGTACCCCTAGAAGGGAACTAGGTGGACCACCCAAATTTATCATAATATATGTTAGGGTCCGGTACTATAATACCAAATGTTTAAATTGGGCAATTTCCAAAATTTAAGGGGTGGGCCAAGGTACCCCTCCCGGGGTGCACCAATGTACCCATATCTTATGATAGATAATGGCCCCCTATACATGATCATATAACCATATAAGGTAATAGGACCTCATCAAAGGGGGATAAAATGTACCAAATACCAAACACGTGGTTGTACTAAAATTTTGGCAATTTTGTACCCCTAAAAGGGAACGAGGTGGACCACCCAAATTTATCATAATACATGTTAGGGTCCAGTACTATAATACCAAATGTTGACATTGGGCAATTTCCAAAATTTAAGGGGGTGGGCCAAGGTACCCCTCCCGGGGTGCACCAATATACGCATGTCTTATGAAAGGTAATAGACTCCTGTATACGCTCATATAACCATATAAGGTAATAGGACCTCATCCAAGGGAATAACTTAGGTCAAAACCAAACAAGTGGTACTACGTATTGCTTACGTTTATATTTTGGCAATTTGGTACCCTAGAAGGGAACGAGGTGGACCATCCAAATTTATTATAATACATATTGGGGTCCTATACTATAATACCCAATGTTTAAATTGGACAATTTTCAAAATTTAAGGGGTGGGCCAAGGTACCCCTCCCAAATTTTTCAAGGGGCGCATTAATATACCCATGTCTTATGAAAGGTAATGGACCCCTGTATACGCCCATATAACCATATAGGGTAATAATACCTCATCAAAGGGGATACATTAGGTCAAAAACCCCCGAAATTAGACTTTTTGGCAATTTTTTACCCATGAAAGGGAACGACATAGACACCCAATACTGATAGAGGTACATACTATCGTCCTAGGCTACCATACCAAATTTTTAGATTTGGCAATTTCCAAAATTTAAGGGGGGTGGTCCTATGTACCCCTGCCAAAATTTAGGGGGTGGGCCAATGTACCCCTGCCAAAATTTAGAGGGTGTGGTCCTAGGTACCCCTAGGTCATTGACCCCGGGCCAGGTCATTGACCTTTGACCCCGGTCATAAAAGAGAGTGAGGATGAGTCATTCGGGCGAACGCCTACCCCTACTACTCTGTAGGCTATAATGGCCACATATAACATAGAAATCACGGTGCAACGAATTTAAGTTGACATTTACACAGTGCATAGCACTTACATTTTGATCTTCATCAATGGAGATACTTAATTTGTACAAATATGACTCGAAAGAGTTAGTTGCCTGTCCGAGCCTATGGGCAGAGCTCTCCTGAACTTTCTTAAGGAGACATAATAAGATAATATTTATTTTGTGCTGTATAGCACTCCAGTGCCTAGTTGCAGCACTATTGTTGTTGACATGTTGAATACCACTAGGATCTGTTCAAATTTCCATGGACAAAACTTCAGTATGAAATTTTAGAATCCAGTGTGTTTAATTGTTACATAAACTGTCCATCATCCCCTTTCGAGTGCAGAGACTCTCAGCGGAAGTGGAACCTTATTCATCTTACAAGAATGAAACTGTGCATCGAAATGTAATTTGGTGTAATTTGTTTATTTTACTTGTCTTCATAGAAAGACTGTAAGCGACATATAAACTCTCAGCAAGGAGGAAATAGAATTCATTTTCTACAATGTATAAATTGTGTTATCGGTGAAGTTTTCATTTATTTATCTAATCATATATATAAATATATAACGTATATCTTATTTTGTCATATCACCAAGTGCTAAATATCGTTACTATGAAGTGTGAAAATATCTAATTTTAAAATTGAGTGTTCAGTGGTGCACCATTTCAATATTTGCAAATCTAGTGTTTAGTGAAAATGAGTTTAGTAAGTGTTTATGTGTAATAACCTGCATCATCATTCAGAAAATAAATCGTACCATCTACTATTAGCCAGGGGGTTTCCTTTTTCCTGTTTGGTAAGTACCAAAGTGCTAATTTCAGATGTGTTTTCTTACAGGACTGAGAGTTAAGGAAAGATTCATCACTTAACTCAAGTATTCTGACAACCTTCCTGGTTGGGGCTCAGGAAGGCATCGCCCCATAGAACCAAAATACCTCAGTTATGAATGTAAAGGGAAAATTAACAGGCTGCTACCTGTTCATCTTAATTTAGTTTCTTCTTCTTCTTCTTCTTCTTTTTAAAACTGTTGTATTTAAACACATCCCTTTACAAGTAGCGTCAGAGACCATAACTGAAGGAACATATAAATCCCTGAGATATTATAGATTATTTTGTTTTTCATGCTCTACCGAAATATTAGGTGTGGTAGTGGCGGCTCCAGAAGGAAGTCACTCTTGGACTTCAGTAGGGAATTTGCATACTGAAAAGTATTTTATTTAATTATCTACTGATAATATTTTGAATATTAATGTATTCCCTTGTCACACCACCACCTGTCAGTGGATGTTCTCTGTTAGAACAATCTCCACAATAACAATGTGCTGCACCACACGTGTGGACACACACAGTACCCTACCATGCTCCGTCAGTGGCACGGGCATGACCATTCAGGCATTCACACATTTCATACCGTGCCGCTTTTGCTTTCTACACCATTTCTTTTGGTTCTTGTCAACTTCGTGTCGTTTCGTATGCTCCGAACAAAGCAGAGGGATCGTGGCCGATGAGCCACGACCGAGCTACTTTCTCTTTAAGGCGGTCAGTCGGGGCACGGCACGTCATGTATGAATTAAAAAGACAACCTAATGAATTTTCAACGTCAAAATATGTAAAGAAAGTTTGTGAACTAGGCACTCCATGGAGACAGCACACTCTGTGTGAATTAACCTTTACTGTGGTGGATCTTGAGGGGAGTCTCATAGGTTTTAGCGCTATAAATTAAGAGAAGAAAACCAACCTACTCTACTAATTATTTTATCCAGAAATTAGTGCATTAGGAAAATGTTCTTCCTTTAATTTGCTATGATAAATTTCTAATTGTCATCAATGTGGCTCCCATCAAGATTCGTCACTGTAACTGGATATTATGTAATAAGAACTTTTCCCAGCTAGAACAATATTTCATGGTTTTAAACTTGGTATCATTAATTTGTATTATTTAGAACTATGACTGGCGGATGTGGAATTGTTCACCAGTAATTGAAGAAAAAAGTTATTTTTCGATGTAGGATTTATTCTGTAAAAACTTATTCGTAGTTATCCCTATGACAGAACTATTATCACTCACTGTTATCTAAAGAAAATCTTAGCTAACTTATGAGATGTATTGTTTTGCTAATGACAGTTCATACACTCTGTTCACCAACAACATTAATACTCTGTTCTGATCACTGCCTAATTCCAATTAGGACATATCTTGTCTCTTGAACATAGCTCTATGTTTAAGAACAAAAGTGATGACATCATGACAGGATTGTCACTGATAATCAAGTTTGTGTTTGAATAGTAAAATCGTAGGCAATCAACACAAGGATTATTAAAACTAGTCTTCATCCAGAGCAATATTTAGATTAATCCCTCTGCCCTACAAAAGGACTCAACGAATTTAAGAAAGGCCATCAACCTTGTGCTTCAATATTAAACAAAGCCGATGGAATAATTCTCACAGATACCATATTGAATAGATGGAAATATTTCTTTGAAGATTTGCTTAATACGCAGCCAAACACTAATGTTCTTGGAAAAATGAAAAAAAAAACACATACAGCAGAACCATATATTCCAGAACCTGATCGAACGCAAATAGAAATTGTTAAACAATAATACTACTAATCTATTATATAAAAGAGAACGTACAAAATCCTTTGTTCCCTCATCACGCTAATACGGCTGAACCGATTTCTTTCATTTTTGGGGGGTTATTAGGATTTGGACCCTAGATGGTTTTTATCATATCACTTTAATTTTTAATTAACAATGTCTTGAGATAATTGACCATTCAGGTGTCCACAAATCCTTTGTTATTAGTTCATCGTATTTATATGCAACCCGCATGACCGTTAACTCGGCGGGTTAACATAAATGACAGGCGATATACAGCGGAAAATAGCTTGAATCTTCTGTTTAAAATTTTTTAATTGATTTGCTTATTTTTACAGACACTTTTACAATATGCCAGCACCGGGATGACCGCAGCGAAGCGGGGCGGGTTAACATAATGACCGCAGCGAAGCGGGGCGGGTTAACATAAATGACAGGCGATATAATGTTAAGATTTACTGCAATCTTCTATGGTTTTTATCATATCACTTGAAAGCGAAAAAGTAAAAATTATCTAAGTAACAAAGTTTATTGCGTTCCGGGGTGACCGCAGCGAAGCGGGGTGAACGCTGCTAGTAATAAATAATCACAAATATCCGGGTGTACACGAAATTCCGCTTGAGTTAATTTCAGCTGCAGAGTCAAAATTGTGGAAGAAGATACACAAACTCATTCTCATTATCTGGAACAACGAGGAATTACCACAAGAGTGGGAAGAATCAATCAATGTTCATAAGAATCGAACAAAACTAATTGTAATAATTATCAAGGTATTTCTCTTCTGTCAACATCCTATAAAATACTTTCAAACATTCTATTAGCAAGTTTGACCTCCAATAAGTTTGAAATTATTGGAGATTATCAGTGCAGATTTAGACGAAATCGATCAACTATCGACCAAATATTTACCATTCGACAAATACTCGAAAAGAACTGGAAATACAATACCCCAGTACCTGAGCTATTTATCGATTTTTGAAAAGCCTACAACTCGGTTAGGTTGGAAACATTGTATGAAATGGCTACAGAATTTGGAATACCGAAAACACTAGTTAAATTAATTAAGATTTGTTTAAATGAATCCCAAAGAAAAGTCCAACTAGGAAAATTCCTGTCCACGAGCTTTCACGTCGAGAATGGCCTGAAACAAGGAGATGCGTTGTCGCCATTATTATTCAATTTTGTTCTAGAGTACGCTATAAGAAAAATCAAATATAGCATCCAGGACCTAGAGCTGAATTTTATTCACCAGGTTATGACGTATGCTGATGACGTAAATATATTAGGGGATTATAAGATAACAATAGAAAAATAGTAAGACTATCCATGGCTTTAGATTGATTATTTTAGCAAAAGAAATAAATAAATGACTATATATATGTCTGTATTTTCATTTATTTTCGATATTGTCTGAAGAAGGATATGTTAGATAACCGAAACCGTTACGAATTATAGTTTAAAATAAAGTGTGTTTTAAGCTTTGGTCAGTGTTTTGTTAAAATAGAAAGAAATGAAGAGGTTTTATTAAACGCTTGTATGAGTTTAGAAGTAAATACAGAGAAAACTAGATACTTGGAAATTTGCCGTGATCGTAATACTGCAAAGTATGGGTATGTCATCTCTCAAATAATACTTTCAACAAAATAGCTACTTTCAAATATCTAGGATCAATATTATTAGGCCAAAACCATTTCCATTAAGAAATTAAATGTTGGTTGAAAACTGGGAATTCGTCTTGCTATTCAGCTTAAAATATGTTTGTGTACGCGAATTTTATCGAGGAATTTGAAGTTTAAAATATATAAAACGATAGTCATGCCTATTGTGCTGTATGGTAGGAAAATATGGTCGGTTACTCTGAGGAAAATATTTGAGAATAAAATCTTGAGACGAATGTTCGGACCCAAGAGAAGTGGGAATGGGGAATGGCGGAATGGGAGGAGCTGCATAATTTATATAGTTTACCCAATACTGTTAGGGTCATCAAGTCTAAGAGGCTCAGTCGGGCTGTTATGTTGCCAGAATGGAAGAAAGTGGAAACGTTTCAAAATTTTGACTAGAAAGCCAATCAGAATACGACCATTAGGAGAACCTAGAAGCAGATGGGAGGACAATATTAAGATGAGTCTCTCCAAAATAGGAATTCAAAGTAGAAACTGGATCCAGTTGGCTAAAGGCAGAAGTCAGTGGAGAGCTTATGAGAATGTGGTAAAGAGCCTTCGGGTTACGTATGCTATAGAGTTCGTTGGGTTTATCGCGACATAGACAAAGTTATTTCTACTTGACATTGGATAACATGAGATGTTAAGCCACTAATTAGGTACAAAGTTATTATTTGCTGAGCAAAACAATATTTTTTACATCAAAAACTAAATACTTGTGACAGTTTAGCCAACTAACTCTGGGTTCATCAGACACTAGCAGATACAAGAATAATGTACAATCTCATATACATACAATTGCATACCCCACAATGCATTTAGTCCAATGAGTGACGCTAGGTGATACTAGCTTACACTTCAGCCACAAAACTCATATTTCATGGAGGACTGGGATTGGGCCTTCTTCCAGCAAGCCCTTCAATTCTTGATTAATATCAGAATTATTACTGTTCGCTCTTTCAATTCCTTGTGTTTCATTTTTTACGTTTTCCCACGCTGTTTCGATCATGTACTTTCATATCGGTTGAAAGTTGGTCTGTCGCGAAATATATCATTTATATAACCTGACCAGAATAGCTGTGCGGTTTTGGGAGGATGGCGCTGCGGTTGTGTTTACATCAGTTTCTTGGCAAGCGCGGTGGGACAGGGGAGCGGAGAGTTTCACTCTGCAGTGTATCCAACGGTTTTTTAAAGTTGCAGTTTAGATGTTATGCATAGTCTAATCTCTTTACGCTTAATAAAAAGCGCCGTAACTTATGCATGTATTGTAGTGAACCATTCCTGCAGTAATGCAGATGTATTGTGAATAGTGATTTATGAATGGAAATTACCAATTTAAGAACAACATAGCACAGTTGACAATTCAGTGAGCTTCTACCGTGTGTTAAGCAGATTGTATAAAAATTGATTACGTTTTATTCGATTTCATTATAAAACAGTAGCAGCTGTAAAACGCAGGAATGACAATGTTAGTGACTAAAAGATTAATTTTGGCTTGATAGCTTAGAGTTTTGCGCAATATCTTAAGTTTAAATCAAGTTAAGGTTAAGGCTCATGATGCTGCTGTTTAAGTGTATGTTTATCGATTGACAAATAAATTATTTTCGAGTTTTAGCCAGGGGAAATCTCGAAACGTTTCCTCTCGAGAACTGTGAAAGTCCTTTCCGCTGGTCTATTGGCCAGCGCATGTGCTTCTATTGTATGTGATTCTGGGTTTGATTCCCATTGAGAGACCAAAATTTAATTTTACAATCCTTCACTTTCATTAATCATCTGTCTTCTCTAGCACAAACAACATAATCATGGGACGTTAAAATAAAGAAATTTCATTTTTTTTTTTTTGTTCGAGAAATGTGAACCCTTTGGGGGAAAAGGAAGTGAAGAAATTTTTCCTTCATTTTTTAAAGATTTATGGGATTGGATAGCTTGTCTTTAGGGATTGATTTATACAATTTGGTACAGTGCACCCTTCTTTTAGGATCATTATAGAAATCCAGCCTTTTTTTTTAGAGTTCGAATAAAAGTATTGATAAAACATCAGCGTATGGGTAGTGTAAGAGTAAGTACCATTGCTTCAGCACACAATAAATTTTATTTATGTGGAAAGAAATTTCCTCTAGACTAACTCTGAATTTCTCTCAGGTTTTAGTTATCAGGTGACAAAGAATTAAATCTACCAACTGTTTTCACACACAATATAATTTTGAAACTTGGGAGCCTAGTGTTATATTTGTGTCTGTTATATAATAATGCTGATACGTTGTTCTGTTGAATATCTTAAAGGTATTTGTCGATTGACTTCAGAGGACTGAGTTTAGCCCGTAAATACAAGTTGCCTATAGTTCAAACATATCAGATGTACGGTCTTGTTTAATAAAACCTGCTCCTTCCTGTCCTCTATCTGAAAAGTCATATATTCTTATTCACATATGAAATTCAAAGGCAAAGTCAATCGTCTTTATTCAGTTGTATTTTTATTTCAAGTGTAAGTATTAAAATGCGCTACGCATGGTTGCAAGAGGTTGAGTGGCTTTTTTTAAAATACTGAACTGACATATCTAACATTGGCTCTCATCTTCTTTATAAATTGATGTAAGAAACGGCCGATTGATTTCCAGCCAATTACTTCATCACCGGTATCTTTGAACAATGAGACAACAATGGAAGCCAAACTTTGTTCTTTCCAAACTTGATATTTTGAAAAACTTATGAAAGTGGTTTTGTTATTCAAATACATATTCGCTCTAATCAATTTCAGAAGTAACATTAATCTTAGAATAACGTAATGGCTGTAAGAGTTACCCTGAAAATGTATTTTGTATGTTTTCTTTTTTACGTAATTCAGAGATTTTGTCTGAATTTTACTGGTTATAAGGAACCTTCAATTATCAGGAACTCCATTTTAATCGCTCCCCCTCCGCCGTCAATGCAACACTTCTAACCGTCTCCCCAGGGGTCCTGGGTAAAGTTTTCAAAATGTGGCAGAAATATCTTTTTTTTTAATTACTAAACCATGCTAAATAATGACAGAGATTAGACAAAATTATCTTTATGTACCATCTCAATCAGGGGGTGGACACAGGACCCGTTGGGAGACGGTTAGGAGTGTGGAGGTGAAAGATTATCACTTCTCTCTCTCGCCAAACTTTTGAAGTACATCCGAATATGATGTCAATGCAAAAGAATTTTCTTACCCAAGACACCGTTTCGACAATGGATCGGGGATCACATGATCCGACATGGTCGTAATTTCGGAGATGCTTTATTTCAAAACTACACAATAGAACTTGGTTTAAACAACAGAAATGGCCACCTGCGATTTCGAAGATGGACATTTTTTTTTTTTTAGCAAGAACGCCAAGGTAAGTAATTTCTTGCTATTTATTGTTTTATTTGACTTCTGCAACGTAAAACAAAAAAACGTAAGGCCTACCTATTTTAGGTTTTATTTTACATTTATAATACAAAGGTGAAAATTCTTAGGTTTTATTTTTAAAATAAAAAAAAATCCTATTCTAAGGTGTCAATCCTCCGCCCCTGACTTGAGCATATGCGTGAAGTAGTTTATTACGAACAAGACAGAAAGAACGATGATACATTGATTACAGAACTGTGATAGATTGATTGCAAGTAGTCCGGTTAGAAACACTGCTGCTTGCATTTTAGTTCCAAAACCGGCCGCCCGCACTCGTTCGCTGGTTGTGTTATACTAATTTCTCGTAGTTGTTTCTTTGTTGTTTGTTGATAATATTATCACAGTTCTATACTACCTTTCTGGATCTTGAATTTCCTCACAGGCACATATATCCTTATTTTCTGTTTAGTCCTTGTAAATATCTATTAAATTGTTCGTATCCTGATGGAAAAAGAAATATTGTTTCTTTTTCCATGGGCAATATTTTCTTTCTTATATCTAATGTTGGTATATATATGTTTTCAGCTTCGATCCCTTTCGAGTATGTATCCGTTCCTTATTCCATTGTTCTTCTATGCATTTGTTAGGTTCTTCTTCACTTTCTGATATTTTTCCTATGATTTTTAGCACTTCGTTCGTTTCCTTAAATTTTACCCATGATCTTATTGAATTTTTCAAAATTAGTAAACTCTTTTAATATTAAAATATTTAAACATTTTGTCGGAATTGAGAGGCACGGTGGTTTAGTGGTAGAGTGCTTATTTCTGGTGCGTGGGGCCCTGGTTCGATCCCCGGCTAAGTAAGTTTTGATGGACAACATCGTGTCGGGGTACTTCCGTTTCCTCCCACTTTCTTATTCCACCAATTCGTCCATCACCATTCACTTGTTTTAATCATCTTCTTTAGTCTAGAAAAGGCATAATGAGTTGTTTGAGTTGAGTTGATTTTGGGTGTAACGTCCCGTTCAGCAGCGAGGCTATATGAGACGGGACGTTAATAATTAACATGAAATCCAAACCACATGAGCTCCCACCGGGAATCGAACCCGGGTCTCCCACGCCAAAGGCGCACACGATAAACGTGAGACGTTAAAGATATCATTTCATTTTTTTCTGTCAGAATTGTTCTGATAGTTTTATAAGTTCTTATTAGTATGTTTCTCTTAACTCTACTTAATTTATCTTCTAATTTGCCGTTTACGAAAAGTTTGTCACCATGCACCGGAACAGTAATTTATTACTGGCATAATTACTATTTTATTATATACTTTTATAATTCTATCAGGTAAATTGTAATCTTGTTTTAGCTAAGGTTAACAGTTTGTTGGATCAAAAGATCCAATATATTTCAATCAAATTTTTTCTTGTACGCCTTATACAGTATCTGGAGAACTATATACAGTGTAGCCAATCGCAAACTATCACTTAAGTCAGTATGATGTGCTTATTCCGTAGAAAATACGAAAACTCGATTTAAGGGCAATTCAAAAATTTTGTGGCCCCTGATAAAAATACTAATTATTGGCCAAGATCGCAATGCTTTTATGTACTTTTTTAAAAATCTTTTCTAAAATTTATGTTTTCTATCCTTTTTGCCTTTTCTGTTGCCTCTGTCATATGTTTTGGTAGATTAGAGTTTTACCCAACCACAGTCCTAGATATTTCATGTTCTCTACTGTTTTAATGTTGTTATTTATTTTAAGAATTGCTTTTTTTATTGTAGTTTTGTGTCAAAAATCAGGAAACAAAATGCGGAGTACTTACGTGCGCTCGTCCTTTCACTCATCCTAAGTCTTTTTCATACTTCTTTCTTGTGCTTTTGTAGGACGTACTGAACTTAGAAACCAGTTTCTCCTTGAAATTTAATCTTCCTTCTACGGAAACAAAATATGAATTAGTAATAATATTTTTGTTATCAGTAACACGTTTCAGTTTCACGACATGAAGAACATATTTTAATACACGTGTAGGTGAACAACAGAAATCACCCGTTTTCTGTGTAATTATATGTTTTCAAGTGTTGTATTGTCAAATGAGAACCGAACACACAAAGCATTATATGGTCTAAAATGTAATAAAACGCAATAAAGTGTTAGGTTACCCCAGACACAAAAATCACATAAAATCCTGGCATCTCTTTCAACCTCGGATTTTCGACTAGTTAAAAGGACAAACTGGCTAGGGTCGCAGAACTCAAGGGGGCCACAAAACCAAAGAAATCAACATTTGGAACAATTCCTTTTCGTATATTATTATTCTAATTTTTTACATTTTGTTTTGTTTGCTACATTTCATTATTTGTCTAAAAGAAGAAACCTAAAGTTTGTCAAAATGATTTCATAGTTCACAGTCAACGCTTGTCAGAAAGCATTGTGTGACGTCATTATTAAATTGATGAGCAAACGCTCACTACAGCTAACGGGTGAATAAGCACGCCATTTTGAATTTTACACTTTTGGTATCCGGTTCATACATACCGACGTTGAATATCTCTATATATCCAATTTCACCAGATCAATAGCTTGTTTTTTGTAATTTCTGTCCGCCATGTTGAACTAGCTATTAGTAGAATAGAGGGGGTTCATACGCGTGGGAAAATTTTGGCCGTGGGAACGTTCCCACGGGGGCTTAAACCGGTGTAAACCAGTATGTTGCTATGTTAGTATAAGGAAGTATACTCTTGGAAGCCTACCAGATGTAAAAAACAAGATAAAACATGCCTTTTCGTGTTCTTGTCGTTTATTGGCTAATATTTTGAATCCCCAAACCCCCCACCCTCCTGCGAAGAGCGTAAGCGGAACGTATGTGCTTGTGTAGATCATTCTGTTAGCAGCTGTTGCAAAGGAAGAAACGTCAAAAATTTTAAAGATGTCATCGTCAATGAGTTTATTAGATAAGCTTAATAAGCCATCAATGGTACCCTTTACAAAAATGCGAGATTTGGAGATTGGAGTACCATTTCGTATTGTAAACTGTGAGATAATTACAACGGTATATGGCAGGAAGGCATGTGTGACATTTGAAGGAGGCGAAAAAGTGATTTTACCTGGACGTTGTACTGAAAAATTGGAAGCAGATAATGGTGCATTATTAACGTATTTACAAAGTGGGAATGTCTGTTTAATATATAAAGGAATGAAGATTAATGTATCTGGACGTAACATGCACGATCTTGAATTTACTGAACTGGTTTACTCATCGTAAGTGTATGGTGGCATGTACAAACAAGATGAAACATGAATTTTCCTCTTCGTCCCTCCTCTTCATGCATGCGCAGTCATCTGTATGCATAGAGTCGTTATTCTGTGCTGACCAGCGACTGGAGTAACATGTCTTTGAGTGCTTGTGCGTCAACTATGGATAACAAGAAAGAGTACTTGTTAAATGTTGAATATGGACTTAATTCAATGAAAACCAAATTAATTTGTATCGGACTGGATAGTGATACATTTGAACCAGTGATTCGTGTTGGCAAAGGACTTGTGTTTGGAATGGAGTTAAATTTGGCAGAGTGGGAGACACTTGTACATTTGACCCCATTTGTTACGGACTATTTAAATTCTCAAGTGGAAATTACATTTATAAAATCTCTTGGTCGAAAAAACGAACTGGTGGTGCGAAAACTAATGGGTGAAAAATTAGTGATGTTAGAGAAGAAAGGAACACTTCATGCTCCTCGAAACACTGTGTACTTAACTTCAAGTAATTGGCTTTATTTCTTGGAAATATTACCGTGTATTGAACATGCTGTGAAAAACAGTAAAGTTTGTAGTGTTGTGCTACGTGAATATTTTGACTTGTGTACAGATACTATTCGTAATCATGTACAATCGCAGTGTCTTACATGCAGAGGACTTGCCGGAATCCATACCTGTGTAGATGAACAGAGTATTATTAATGGTATGAACATTAGTTTTCCAAGTGTCTTTCTTGATAAGAACAGTGATGTGAACATTGATGGTGAACGATTAAAATTGGAAATGAAAGTATTTTGCAAACAAAAACTCATAGATTCAGTTATGGCTGATTTATTTGATAGTGTATCGACACAGCCATGGTGGGGGGAAACCGATACTCAACCTTCGGAGGGTATCAATGAAGTGAACGACTCTTCATAAAGAAGAAGAAGAAAATTGATTTGTTTTTTCATGTATACTAAACAACGTAATATCAAATGTAATAAAAATATATATAGTGAAAAGTGAAATGTTTTATTTGTGTGTGTTTTGTGTTCGTTTCATACACCTCAATATGATAGGATTTTTAAGCTTTTTATAAGAAAAAAATCCTAACATATTTTTTTCCTCGTATATTATAAGTGATACGAATAATAATAATAATAATCATAATGAATTCAAATTCTTGAAATGAATGTTAAAATAAAAATTAGTATTTGAAATTATTATTATTATTATACAACTTTGTCTTAAGTATGATAGGACTTTTTTAATTTTTTTAAAAAAGGAACTAAAATAATTAATATTAGAATTTTAAAAACAAAAGTCCTATCATAATAATAATAATATTGAATTCACATACTTGATTTAATTTACGAAAGAATAACTGATTAAGTATTTGAATTCATTATTATTATGTAGTTATGTGATTACATCATTGAATTAAAAATTAGTTTTAGAATCTTTTTTTTAATCACTATGAAATTCTTTAATTCAATGACTTAAAAATATGTTTTATGATATGTGTATTTAATTACATAACTGATCATAAAACATATTTATTTATTAGGAAACGGAGAAAATAAGAAATAAAACATTTGTTTTCAAAGAGAAAAAAGAATACAAAGTGTTTATTGCTGATGAAACTATTTACACAATTAAAACGACGGTAAGTATAGTACATTTTAAAAGAACGTTAGATTTTGTTTTCATTGTTCATGTGATGATAAATTCACAACTGCCATATATTGTTCACTGATGATGGCTATGCACAGTTCAATTAATGATATTACTGCTGTTGATGATGGTGATGAAACGTAGATAGAAGTCAATCTGTACAATGATGATAATGTCCATACACACGATGACGATCTTTTACTCTCTAAAATGAAAAAAAGAATTGAAAAACACAAAATTTATTTTTTCTATAATCATGAACAAATAAAACAACAAATAATAATACATACAAACACATTATAATAAAGAAAAAGAAGAAATGACTACCTGCATTAATATGAAAAGAAAGTAATCAAAACAAACGAAGAAGAAGAATGAAGACATGATTACCTGTAAAAGTAAATACAGCAAGCGACGATCATTTTTTTCTGGAGTTGATGAGAAAGTGTAATGAAATTCATTTAAGGACTTTCCTTTAGCTTTGAAGCATAGAAAAAGATATGAATAATGCCCACATAGGGACGATTTCACACTTTGAATTTGTTTATTATTAAATGTATAAGAAGTGGAATTTCTACGTAGAAATTGTATATGTTGCATTACATATGGAGGAAATCCAAATGTATCGAAGTAGTGGGCACGTCCATCAGTATGAATATATACGGAAATCCAGTGTGTGCCAAGTTTGTTCGAGGGATCTGTATTTATGATGATAGCTGCAGGTAGTGGAACATGTGCTGGTAATTCATTGGCTGCATATACGCCAACGAAATGATTGTGAAATAAAGAATTT
The DNA here is from genome assembly GCF_964235325.1 of Thermobia domestica. Lineage (NCBI taxonomy): Eukaryota > Metazoa > Arthropoda > Insecta > Zygentoma > Lepismatidae > Thermobia > Thermobia domestica. The sequence goes on along the minus strand of NC_137461.1, from coordinate 14,898,890 downwards.
GTTTGCAAAGCATTCAATAAATCTAGTGTAGAGGACATCATGTATAGAAATGCAGACATGTACATATATGATATGATATTTAAATAACGTACCTTTAAAAATCCATGATGATGTTCCTCTGATGATCCACTTCTAAGAGAGATTGGAATTCTCCATACACAATGCAGGAGATAGGTGCTGGTAGAGGCTTCGTAAAATGAACTTCCAGACGAACACAGCCGTGACGTATAAGGTTCCAATGCTTCACAGCGCTGGCTTCTCCATCTTGAGTAATGTCGAAAACAAAGATAGTGTATCCTTGAGGAAAGTCAAGGCGAGGAATATTGTTGCCATGATTGGAAAAGTGAATGCCTGATCCTCAGAATAAGGTATGATATGAGGAAACATAGAGGTTGTTTTCGAAAATTGGTTGTAATGGTTTTGAAGGTACAGGTTTTCCATCAATGTATAGAGAGAAGAAATTGATGTCAAAATGCTTGAAATGAAATGGATTTGAAGTTATTGTTCCTGTATAGGCATCATTTTGTGTAAACGCCACAATCACTCGAGTTGGTAATACTCCCATAAATAAATTATCAATTGTTTTTGATTGAAGATCCTTTGGAATGACGAATGACTTCATTTGCACTCTTGTGAGAGGATATTTGGCTGTTGTTGATTGTAGAAGCTTGTTATGTGCTAGTTTTATTGTAGGACTAACATTAATCTTTTTAATATGTAAAGCAGCGTCTAAAATATTCACTTTAGCCTCAACAGACGCATCACTAGCGATGAGACAAAAGTTTGGCTTTGTAGAAATTAACTTGAGACGTAATTCTACTCCTTGGATTAAAAATTTATCTTGATTAAAAATATCACAATGAAGATGTCCAAGCATGCCGAATTTTGCACTTTTTTTTGTTAATTCATAACGTTGTTGAAATCCTCTATTACCACTAGATGATGCATCCATATGTCCAGCAGTATCTTGAAACCAGAATGCACATTGAAGATGAGTATTTTTAGCAGAATCATCATAATTTAACAGTTTTTCAATATGATCGATATGGATGATTATGAGATGGAAACGAAATCAGTTTATTTAAATACACTTCCACTTCACTAGACATAGAATTTAAAAAAGTCATTAATAGGAGCCACAGCTTTATCACTTTCACCAAATGCTGATCCATCAGGCTTAACGATTTGAGCTTCGATGTAAAGAAGAGTATGTGGTAGATCTATGTATTCATCACTTGTTCCTGGGATGACAAACTCTATAGGAGCATTATCAGCTAGTGAACTGATTGGTTTGTATGTAACAACATGATTATCCAATATACTGGTTTGCGTTGGTTTTGTAGAAAAAATATCTAGTTCCCTTTTTACACACTCGCAGGATTGATGATGTAAGAAACCATAATGGTGATGATTTAATCAAAGATATCGTGTGATAACTTCCTCTTCTTATAAGACTGATTTTTCTTTGTTTTCTGTGTACGTTTCCTCTTGCCCTTCTTCTTGCGCTTGATGATGTGTAATGATGAAGGGTTAAAGATGAAATGATGTGTAATTCTTCTTTTCCTTCGTTGATATCCAGATCCTAGCATAGATTTCAGTTTATTTTTGGCTTTATCTTGCAAGACGGATCTCACTTCACCCATTCGTTGATGAAAGGATTCGTTAATAGGTTGATTATCGATGATGACATCAGTAATAACGTTTGCTCCAGATTTTAATAATTCCTTTCCTACTGTTTTAGCTCCTTGTTTTACTAGTGGCATGACAGAACGAAATAATCCTCCAAGGAAACTTCCAATACCATGTCCAACTTGATAAGGGGAACCAACATAAACGTTTCCAGTTCCAGAAAGAGCTTGTTTTTGATAATATTGTAAATATGGATTATTCATATTTGTCGATGTTGACGCACTGGTCGAAAATGTAGTTTAACGCATACAGTTCCGAAAGTGAATGCCAGTGGAGAGCCTGTTCTATCTCTTATATCTATTTTGATGTGTTCAAAATGCATCTTCTCTATAGGCACATAATGTGGCGGATTAAAAATTTCTATAACACTACTTCCAAATGTATGATTCACAGGATTCATATTTATGATACGTAATAATGGTGCTACTGTATCTCCAACAAATACAGATTGAATTATATCACAATATACATACATTGTAGATGGAAGTCCTAAACGTAAATTTGGAATGCTTTGGCCTTGTTGCATATCCTTTAAATCAACGCTTGGATAAAACCCCAACATCGCACTAACACTTGGTGATAATGCAACGTCTACATCTATGTCTATATGAAGACGACGTATAAAACAGGTATTACTCTCACGAGTATAAGAAATATATAAATTTGTGAATCTGTTGTATGTGTTTATTATCTTTATCAATTCTGATATGTCAGTGTAATAACGTACAGGAATAGTTATAAATTTCCATTCATCACTTTTTGCAGGTTTGTAAAAATTTTATTATTTTCGTCATTAATATTTAATATTGAATGAGGATAATGAATTTCAACAATAGCCACTTCCCACTTTTCATGGAATTCCATTCTTTGATGAAGTTTCGTAGTGTATGATGTTAAGGTGTTGTCAGGAAAATATTCCATAGAACTATTACTGGGAAGCGTAACGTAAAAATCTACATCAGGTTCCATTGTACTTCTCGATCTTCTTTACGGATGATGCAGGTATCCAGGAATCGAAAGAAGAAGGATATCCTTTCCAATGAACAAGATATTCTTTTCTGCTGCCTTTTCTTCTTGTACGTATGATTTTATCTATGTAAAATGTCTTTGATAACGTCACAGGTTGTAATTCCTCTCTGTAAAACAATCCATCCAGTGGTTCCTTGTTTAAATCTTCAATTTCATAAACAGGTGGATCTCTTGGTATTATATTCTTCACTTTAAATATTTCCCAAGTCCAATTTTGCATATATCCTTTATCAAATGTACGTTTAGTTTTACTAATTCGTACTGTATCACCAATCTTAAGATGATTTGAGAAATTTGGATTCTTCTTCTTCTTTATTTTATTATCATATTGATTATGCCATACTTGTAATAGGTTATTTTGAGAAACATTTACAGGTGTCATCTTTATGCTTGAATGATAAACTTCATTGTATGATTTCACAAGAAGAGGTAATACATTTAAATAATTATACGTTTGATACTTTGTAAAATACTTACACATTTTTTCTTTTAGAGTTCTGTTAAAACGTTCTACAATACTAGCTTTTATATCAGGATTTTTAGTTGTAATATGTTTTATTTTGTTGTCCACTAAGTACTTCTGTATTGTTTTATTAGTAAACTCACTTCCTTTATCTGTTCGGAATGTAATTGGTTTTCTGTCTTTGAACACAATTTGCAATGCTTTTAAGACATCATTTGTACTTTTAGATTTTAATGGCACAGCCCATGCATATCGACTGAACACATCTATCACTGTAAGAATATAACGATATCCATCATTAAATTTATGAAGAGATTGAAGATCATTAATATCACTTTCCCACTCATCATCAATGTTATTCACTACATAGAAATCTCTTTTAAAACGACGACGTACAGGTTTGTGTAACGTATATGTTGTTTGTTGCAGTAACCATCTTCTTATAGAATGTATAGGAATTTTCTTCTTTGTAGCTATCCACAATTTTTTAACAGTTGAAAACGAGGCAGGATGTAAAGGGTTGTAGTAAATCTTGCTTAACTGTTTGTTTACGGTTTCCACCTTGACCATACTGGACGTTTACAGGTACGTTTCTTTTTCCTTATAGGAGATACTACTTTTTCCTTTTCTTCTTCTTCTTCTTCTGCTTCTTCGTCGTCTTCTGGAAACGATTTCAGAGGTATTTTTTCCCTTGACGATGATGCTGTTGTTGATGCTTTAGTTCGTCGTAAAATATATGACAAACGTTTTGGATTTCCAATAAGTTCTTGAGGTGTGTTATTAGAAGATAAATAATTACAAAATTTCTCCCATCCCGGTGGATTTGTGTGTTTCCGGGGTCGCGACACATCAGAAATTAAATCTACAATGTGAGATCCTTCTAGTTTCTCACCTCTGATGTAAACAGTTCCTTTATTATCCCACGTGATATTATCATCATGTTTCATTCTATGTAGTAGTAATTCAGCTCTTTTACGAAACATTTTGGGTATAGATAATAATATTTCTTCTTCTACTTCAGGATTCTCTGATTTAGTTGACGTAATTGAAAGTGTCACAGGTTCTTCTTGTTTTCATATTAAATGCAAATATTTTTGAAGAATATTGTTATACTGATTCCACTTTTCTTCATCACTAAGCGATGATAACTGTAAAATCTCTTGCATTTCTTGATCCAAATTAGATTCACGTTTCTCCAGGGCTGATGATGATGATGGTGTTTGTATACGATTCAGAACTTCAGGTGGAACTAAAATCATCTTCTTTGCGTGTTCCATTGTACTAACGGAATAGTAAACTTGATAATGCACCAGTTAAAATAGGAGCTAATAATGCCGGTAGGAATCCACCCTGCTGCTGCACTAATAAATGCTTCTTCTTCTTTTGGATGGAATTTCCTTTCTTCACAAGATATCGAAGCGTCCTCTTGTATCGCTTTAATCTTGCTTTCTGTGTCTTTGTAAGAGGTACATTCTCTTTTAATTCATTATAACAACATTCGCAAATACTTCGAATCACTGAAGAGTCTGCATTGGCCAGTATAGCTTTACGTAATTTAGGATTTGCTTTGCTCAGCGTACGAAGAAGATCTCAGTGTTTTACTCTTGGAGACATATTGTCAGAATGAAGAAACACAGTTTAAAACAAACATTATAAACACATCTTCTTCTATTTCGATGGAACATAAACGTAATGATAAATATCATCAGGAAAGATATTTCTTTGAAAACGAAGTTCATCTGGCGTATCCTGTTTTAAATCAATAAAGAAATATCCATATGGTAACTTTGTTGCGTCGTTGAAACTTTCTTGAAGAAATTTTGGATTCTCAGGAGTTAGTTGATAACTCAAATGTTTAATTTGTGATTTATCTCTTGGATTTTTAAATAATACGAGATAAGAACAATTCAAGCTCATATCTCTGCTTCCTTTTCCCTGATGAAATATGTTTTGTGTAATAAATAGTACACTAAGATTTCTATGATGAGAACCCTTTGTATAGAAATCAACTATATTGCGGTTCACTTCACACATTTGATCATCAATAATAATAAGATGTGGTCCAGTTTCAGGTAAAAAGTCTTTTGTTCGAGGTAGTCCTTCAATAAATTGTACTTTTGTCGAAATTTCTCTGTATGCATTTTCCCATTCTGCATAGTACCAATAAATATGACGAAACGATGTATTAACCATACGTGATAAATTGGACAGGAATCGTATTACAAAGGAAGTTTTTCCACATCCACTTGGTCCGGCAACAATACATGAAAAGGGATGTTTCCACGTCGTGTCCATGTTAAAGAGTATGATCATTCTTTCCTTATACGTATATTTATAAAGGACCTTATTACATTTCTCTTCTTCTTTTGTTGGAAGTAGTGTAGCCATATGGAAGAGTATCATATGAATTTGGTATTCTACGTCGTTTAATATAATTTATCTTATAAATTTTTGTTTCGGGCATACTGACGATAGTATGGTCTTTCCTGCGGCAAATTTTTTTCTCATGGGTAATTTTGACTTCAGTGGTACGAGATTCTTCCTCTTATTCTTCCGCATCCTCTTAACTATCTACTATCATTTTCTTCATTTCATCAAAATTTAGGTGTTTTGAAGATTCATAGTTTAATGAAAAGCCCCGTATCTTGCATACTTGAAACTCCTTCTTCGTGCTGGGATCAAAAATACGTAATCCATAGTTCTTGGGTCCAGCCGAGACGTATTCTGAAATATAGGCCTCTTTACCATACTCGAGTACTTCATTTGTTAAATCGCCTAAAAAGTCACCAGTTGGAATTGTAGTTTCACCAGGTTTTTGCGTATAAATGACTGAATCTATATCAAAATACAATACTCTTTCTTGCAGTTGATCTAAATATTTGTACAATTCTAATCTTGCTTGTGCTGTTGTGTATGCGGCTATGACGACGTTTACTGTTGGTAGTGAAACAGGAACTTCATCTGTGTATTGCCAATATACATATATCATATCATCATTTACTGGAAATATTTGATGAACGTCTATATCATGAGATGTTAATTTCTCATACAATTCCTTTGGATCATTAATAATGCTTACATCACCCATGTTTTCACGTTATCCAAATTTTCCCCAAAATGAATTTAACATTAATTTAGCTAAACTTCTAAGTGCTGGATTATGTTGAATTTTATTTTCATCGAGACGTATTCCTTCCTTTTCATAATATTGCTGAATGTACTTCTGCTTTAGCTCATCTGTTTCACACCATGATGGTCATCCACTAGTTTACGTTTTTGCTATCAGGAAGGTGTTTATGTACTCTGCAAATAAGCCGCCACTTTTTGTTTCTTCATCATATTGAACAACATCATATGCCGAAATTTCATGAATATTTATTATTTTGTATCCTTTTTCTAATGCTTTTCTTACTTCATCTGCTACCCATGTACCATGTAGAACTCGGTCTTCATCGTTGTGATTACAAGATGACTGGTTTAATTCATCACAACATGTACGACAAAGTGGAAACATCAATCTATCATTTGACTTGTAAGGAAGAACTGGGTGTAACAGATTTTTTGGAGGTAGAATACTTAGTTTAACTAATCCTTCAACTTCTTCAATGGTAGGAATATTTGAATCTCCAGGCAGATAGATAGTAGGATGACGAATTTGAAACTTCTTAGTCTTACAAATATGTGGGTACAAGGAAATAACATCTTTGTATTTGTACGGTTTCTCCTTCAGATTCTTGTGCTTTATGATACAAACGTATGGCATTCACACGTCCTCCATAAAAAGCGTCACGAGGATTTAATGGTGTTTTCTTTGTATACGGATGATTAGTAACATACTTCTTCATCTCTTCATTTCCTGCCAATTGTTTTTTAAATTCACAACCCCATATTTCATGCACTTCACAGCCAAAATCTTTTAATTATTGGATTTTCTTCTTAGTTGCTTCATATCGAAATTCCATGGTATCTGTAGCATTGTTATAGATGGGTTTATCTCTGTCGTTAGGGTAGCAGTAGATACAGCCATGTGTAAAATCGCCCTCATATTCCCACACGTGTATTCTTCCTGTATTGGGATCTGTCCATACACCATCTACTTTCATTGATGCAATTCGTTTTTCCTTACTACGTGCAGCATTGGTAATTTGGATGTTTCTTGTTTTTTCTTCCCAAGCTATCCATTGTACTGCTTCAATTGACTGGACATCTCTCCATCGATACCCGTTCTTTGGTATGATACCAATCGCATTTTCCTTTAAGAAATTTCTACGATATACCAAATTACTTCTGGAGTCCAATTCATCTTCTAAACCATGGTCTTAATGATGAAATGTGCATCATAGCCCTTAGAGTTATGGGCTACACATGTTATTGATTTAATGTTTGGACACGTTGTTGAAGATGTTTTAGAAAGTCTTCTATTACATTTTCTCCGTCAAATATATTTTCTCGTTTTCCGCAACCGATAAAATTATTTTTGATGTTTTTATCTTGATAACAACGGTAACATGTATGTTGACTAACCAAGACATTAGGTATATGCTCATATATGTTTGCGTCCTCCTCTTCTATTTTCGTATCTTGTGTGCATTCAATATCATAAAAGACAATCATAGCTTTCTTCTCCACGATAATTTTTTCATTGGCTTTTTTTGATTTTCTTCTTTCATTCACTTTCATGTAACATTCATGATTGGGTGGTACTATATCATAGCAAATGTTGCAATAAGTTTCTCCACATACGTGAGAACGTTTTTCTTTCACTAAATAAATTTTCAAACACTGGGCACATTTCACAATGGAACATAAAAGCATAACATACAGCTGTACAAGGTTTCAAATGTGCACGCTTGTTTTCATATTTCTTATGACAACTTTCACAATAATTACAGCTAAAACATGCTGTCAAGCTTTCAATGACGTTGTAATGGTTATCTACGAAGAGTAAGTTTAAAGGTGTTCTTTCATTATCACTTCGTGGTGCTTCAAACATAACATCACTTCCTGAAAAGCCCCTATACACTGTAATTTTATAATCCTTTCAGTATTCCTGAAATTTACGAATTTCAAGAATTCCACCACCATGACTAAGATCTACATCAGCAGATTTACATAGATCTTCTGCTTCTTTTTCAATTATATATTTATATTGTTTTACATATCTTCTGTATTCAGTTTGATTTCTTCCCTTGTATTTTTTCAGTCCTATGGCAACTACGATTGCATGTGCTAAACACCTTGTACCTTTATTCTTAATTGTAACAATACCACGTTTTGCCTTTACGTATTCTTCAGTATTCATAATATGTTGTTTCAATTCACCTTGCCCTCTCGGCATGCGTACATGATGAAAATTCACGATGTAATCTTCATTTATAAGAAAAGCCGCATTACTTTGCAGTACTTTCTCATAACTTGTCCATAGAACTTCTGCTGAGAGATTTCTTGCTTCTCTGAACGATAACCAAAAAGGGCGATGTCCTTCTCTCTCATTTGTGATTGTTATTCCTACATAATCATGCTGGTTCACATTACGTAGCAAATAATCTATTAAAGCACGTAGACTTGTTTCAATTGCAGTAAAAGGATTTTCACCTGCACGCACGGGGGCTAGGCGGAATCTTAGCATTGTACCAGCCATATTGTATGTTCTGTATTGTCTTCTACGTTCTTCTATTATATGAAATCTATTGTTTTCATCATTACGGCTATTATTTCCAAATCCTACTTGTACATTTGAGTTTCGTTCTGCGGCAAATACGGATAGCAACTCGTCCATTCTTTTTTCTATTTCGTCTAAATCGATCTGTATTTTTGTATGTTCTGTATTAGCCTCAGCTAATATTTCCATAATTGATGGATATATTACTTCTTGCTGATGTTCTTCTTCTTTTTCAGGATTAGTAAATAAATTGGTAATCCATTTTTCTAGTTCAGTTTCGTAGAACTCATCTTCTTCTGTCTTCTCTTCCTCATTGTAAGTTTCTCCTATTATTTGGGAGAACGTTGTTCCTTCTTCTAACCATTTTTTATTTGGGCAATACGGACTGATGCTTCCTCTTCTTCTTCTGTTATCATTCTATTACCTGCACTTTCCAATATTTCTAATAGTTGTTCTTCTTTTCCTCCATACCACCCCGACCTAGCTCCAGGCACCACGTTCGTGGGGTTGCCCAGACCTAGACCAGGAAAGGAGAAAATCGAACTTATTCTTTGTAAAGTTATTCCAAACGATGATTGATAACCATCCAGTATCTCTAGGATCGACCACACATATGAATTAGCCAAGGAAAAAAAATCAAAGTTATAAACTCAATATAAATTTATGTATCGTATCAATAAGGGTTTCAACTTCCTGGAAGAAAGATGTCGTATTTAGGCTCATCCTGCTATTTTCGTCTCACTACTAGAGCCGATTTAAACCGTTAGTAGCGGTCCTTCATGACCTAGGTTATTTACCTTAACACATATATTAAAACACGACACATATATTATAGACGTTAATATGACAAATGATATTACTAAAATTACTTAAATTAAATCTATCATGCATTTACTCGCTCACTCACTCAGGACAGTGTATATATGTTCAAAGGAAACCAACTAACTACAAAGGTAAAAATAGTTTATTACATTCATAGTGAAAAGAAAAAAAAATAATTATAAAAAACTTATTAAGAGCACAAGTTCTTGGTTATATATCAATAGAATACATAGGGTTATACTTTAGTCAGTCCTTATACATTTGATCATATTGACAAATGGAAAGAGAAAAAAAATAATTACATATATTATATCTTAGGCATGCTAAAGCGAAATTATGATTTGCGACATACGCAAAGAAGACACTTATTTTACTAAAAAAAATGGACAAAGAAAAGAAAAGAAAAAAAACTTTAAGTGTAATAGAACTTATGACTCTCTACTTCACATTGAGCTATGAGATATTAATAATTCCGAGCGTTCAAATCACAGATCGCGCACTACTCGTAGCGTCCAAAATATTTCGCTCCATTTAACTTAGTTTATGTTTATATATATATATATATATATATATATATATATATATATATATATATATATATATATATATATATATAACTATTGGTTTATAAAAACCATTCATCAACTATATTTAGTTTGTAACTATTAGCAGTTTATATCTGCACTCGTATACTGCGACGTTTATATCCATCTAGGGATTTTTAACAAAAAATCACTTTCTGCTAGAGGATGCTTCTCCTCTTAGTCAGTCCATTTACGAATTTCTTAATCAGATAATTTTAAGTTACTTGTTCATCACTGGAACACGTCATGAGATCTTTCATTTATCCAGGATCACTTTTGTATATGTATATATATATATTTCGAATTTGGGATGGTCTTCCACAGGTGTAAGAGGTATAATGATTTAAATTAAGGAAAAATACTGGTCAAGTCATAGGATACATATGCAGGTTAGAGGGATTAAAGGTACACTTTCCACAATGGTTTTAGATTGGTAGCTCAGGAATAATATTCATTATGATGTGGGTTACATTTAGACCTGCCGTTACTTCTTAATACATGCCATTAAATAATGATTACATAGGTTATGATTTACATCTATTCAGGAGAAAGGAAAATTATTTGATTCCACGGCGGTATTCTTGACAAAAATCTATACTATTATATTCGTCGGAAACTTACTTGTAAACTATAGCAACCAGTACACGTTTGGGGGGACAGACACGAGCGCTCTTACATATATCCTTATAATACATTTAATATCATACTTTTACTTTAACATCATATTCACATACTAAGCACATGTACATTTCGACGTATTTATTTATCTCTATATATACATATATTTATATTTAATAAAGGCGCAAACATTTAAAATAATAACCCCAAATATAATTTCAAAAAAAGGTTGCAAACATTGTACAAAGAAAAACAAATGACTTCCTGACTTTTTTTCTTTTTTACCTGATACCGCGCATCTATAAATTTTCAAGTTTCATATAGTCAATTCGTGCATGAATCGTAAAAAAAAAACTTTATGAGGCAGGCACGTAACACAGAACATTCCTAAAGATATAAATAGATAAACCAAAATAAAATTTCTGGGCCCAGGTTAACTACAAGATAAACGAAAACCAAAACGGAAGGAAAGTGACCGATGGATTAAAAAAAAACTTAGCGGGACGACGGTGAAAGAACTTAATTGAAGTGTAGTCAAATATAAAGTCGTTATTCATTTTGGCAATAGGTCAAAATGTGATGGAGGACCCAATCACTATCTATTCTATTCATGAATTGTGTCTTGCAACGTCTCAGCTGGTAATTTCAGATCAGAGTTGTACGTTAAATAAATTGTAAGCGACAAGTTCAAAATCGGGGGGAAGGGTAGGTAGAAAATTAAAAAAAAACAAATCTCGAAGTAAGAAGGAAGAGAAAGCGGCGCCAATGAAAGGAGAAAGATCAAAGTACTACTCACTACACAGAAGAGTGATCGAATTTAAATATATAACAAATCATAGCCAAAAATATTCGCATATGCCGAAAGACGGTGGTTTACTTAAATATGTAAACTAGGAGGGGGTCCTGCTGCCAAGGATGCAAGTCTGTGTCCATCAGATCCCAATCCCACATGAGTTTGCTTGTAAGATTGAAATCCGAGCCCCGTATCCGGCCCAGACCAGCAGGATAAAAGGAGAGGGGGAAGGGACCAGGTAACTGCGTCTCCAATTTGAAATCTCTAAGGAAAAATATTCGACCCCTCAGAACAACTAAGAAGGTTCAAGGACAGTAATGAAACTAGAGTAAAAGTAATAGCTAAGATATCCCTTACTAATGATTTGCCAAAAAATAAAAAAAAATTAAAATAAACTGAATTTTGGATCGGTGATTTCAATGACCAAACATCACCAATGGCTACCCTGCGCAGACATGCCAAAGTCTGGGACGTCGTTAATTTCCATCAACTAATTAAACTAAGAAAAGAAATGAAAATACTTAAGAGGGTCATGGGTCGACGTCCGGGTACGCGAAAATAAATTTCAATAACTAATTGTTTCGATTCTGTAACCCTGTCAGAGCTTTCGCCTCCATGAACATTGTAAGCTAGCCCGAGTAGGTAACGCGAAGAAAAAAAACCCCCCGAACCAGGATATTCTATTTTAAGACCGACCCCAAAAAAAAAGGAAAAATATAAAAAAAATATAATTCACTACAGCCCCGTTGTGTAACAACTATTGTATTTCCATAATTGATTACTAAATATGTACAGTCAGTGATTATATGATGCTACAAATATTATTAAACAAGATTATTATGAACGAATACGACTGCAATAACAAATTAAGCTATTAAGCACTAACATAGTCCGGCAATATCTCACCCACATGTTCGCAGGATGCTCCGGTGTAGGGGCCAGAACCCGAGATGTTGATAGCTACACATAATCCTTAAATATATATATATATATATATATATATATATATATATATATATATTCTTTTACCGAAACGTGACTAATCATAAACTGGGCTTATATCTGTCTATCTATCTATCTATCTATCAATCTATCTATCTATCTATCTATCTATATATATATATATATATATATATATATATATATATATATATATATATATATATATATCTGTATATGTATATGGGTGTCCTCTCATTCATTTCGTTTCACAATATATTCATACTATTATTTTATTCATTTATTACGACGTCGTATTTCATAACCACCCTATTTCTTTAACTACGCCCAGACTATATGCACACTTCGTCATATATTTCTAAATCTATAAATCATTGCCAACGTTTCATGTTCCGGCCACCACACAACACATCCCTCGAGCTCAAGACTCCCTTACCACGCAAACAATACTATGTTATACTTCGTAGCTTCATGTAAAAAAAATATGTATGTATGTTCACAGAACGTAGAGTTCTCTGCGATATTATCCAATTCTATAAAATTCTAACAACAATGACATTATTCTACAGCCACAGAGAAAGAAAAAAGAAATGAACATTTAATATAATTTCAAAGCGAAAAACTAGCATTATATCGCCCGACTTCTGTTAAGAATTTACGTATTGTTTATTTACTTAAATATTCCGATTTCTAGACTAAGTAGAATGTTGTAATTTTCAGAAAATATTAATTTTGGATCTCTTAACCTAACTGTATATGCATTTGGGCTGGGAATTATATTTACTAGGTTTTATTTCGAAAAGAAAGGTCAATTCCATGGAAACTAAATCACTAAGAACATCGACACAAGGATGACGGTTAGTACTGAATTTTGACACTAGGGGGCTAGCGATGATATGATCAACCCTTGAACCACCGAATGTGACCTTGTACACGGAATTTTGATACTACGACACTCTCATTTTCTGATATTACTATAGATTGATATGTTGCGTTTAACTATTGATTAAATACAAATGATACACTGTCCATACTTCATTATTTCACACACTCTTTCATCACTTAACTACAATTGCTACTACTGATACTACATTACGAACACATACATGCCACATCCATAACTACAAACTACATTAATACATGTTATAATACATATTAATCATTACTGTTTACTCACATAAACAACATTCAGATTTTACCATTTTCTTTAAAATCGGCTCTATCGGTTTACGAAAGGAAAGGAAAAGAAAGGAACAGGGCCAATTGGCCCTTGTATTCACTAAATCACATTCTTAATTCAACCTGTTTAGTTAATACCCAAACTATTTATTGGAAAAATATGGGCCTCTTTCCTGAAGGGAAAAGAACCTTATGATAACTATACGTTCAACCCATCCCTGCTGGAAGCTGTACCCCCAAGTTGGGAGTAAACAGGAGCCCTCTTGAAACTTTACACGTGCATTATGATCACTATCCTAACTACAACGAAATTAAATACCGCCATATTACTACTAAATAAGTACAAAAAGAAATCACATTCACTACATACACGAACACAAACGGCAGTGGGGCAGGCCTTACGTAATTCTAAAAGGAATAATTTTCAGGATAAAAATATTTTAAGGGAGAAAACACTACTCTTCTGAAACTGGTTATGGATCTTTAAGAACAAGTAACAAACTGATGCACTGCACATGGCAGAACCTGTCCATCACTAATTATATCTGCAAAACATGGCGTCACTGAATTACACTTCCTATTTCAGTTCTTCAGTCCGGTTTTACTATGAAATTTTTTAGTAAATTATGGCTCCGTAGCTTCCTGGATGGTATTTATTCAATTATCAAACTAGATTTACCTTGTTAATGCAGCTTTTCTAGCTAATTTCTACCTTTTTCTGAGCTGGGAAGATCTGGGTCTGCTGTCTTCAGCAAAATTCTAGGCAGGGAATGGGAATAATCGCGCTCTAACCTCATAGCGTGGGTGAATCCTCCAATCAAAACAACGCGTTTTTGGCGGTGGGGCTTTGAATCGAATAAAATTTGGGTAAAATCTGGATTGAACTAGATATCAGAAGGACATAGGTATCTAAAAGAGAGGTGAGGGGTAATCCAGAAACTTCTGCCGAATTTTAGATTGGTTATTTATTCGAAAATTTCCGTCCAATAGTGGACCTATATTTTCAGATAGCACTGACACCGTAAGCCTTGTAATAATCCATTTACATATCCATATACAAGACTTATAACTAAGGTAATATATAAATAAAGATGAAAGAAAACGAAAAAAATAAATAATAATAAGAAAAATAATAAGAACGTGCAACGTACTGGAAAGAAGTCGCTAAAATTAATTCTCTTTAACGAGGACGATTACGAAACATCACCTACTGATTGAAATCCGGATTTTTTTCCAATAAAGTAAATTCCAATAAACTTTCTTGTTATTGTTGATTATTCCATGTCGGACTCCCGAAGAAAACTCATCTAAACAACTTATTGACCGTGCCAATAGCGACTACTCTCAATCATGACTCCGTTTTCTTTCATTTAGAAATAGAAAAGAAAGAGCAGAAAGTAGAAGGGTAAAAGAAGGAGGTAGGAAAAGAAGAAAGAAAAGAAATAGGGTATTTTAATAAGAAACAGATTACTGGATAATTCCGGAAATATAGTAAAAGGTCGGGAAAGTCGTTGAAAGATGAATCATTCTAAATGTTATTAACGACTAATCAATTTTGGAATGCTTCGGAATAGACACATATTCCCTCATACCACCCAGACCTAGCTCCAGGCACCACGACCGTGGGATTGCCCAGACCTAGACCCGGAAACGAGAAAGGTGAAATCATTCTTTGTACTGTTATTCCAACCGGTGATTGATAACCATCCAGCATCTGAACTCTGTTCTCTAGGATCGACCACACATATGAATTAGCCAAGAGAAAAAAAATCAGACTTATAAACTCAATATAAATTTATGTATCGTATCAATGAGAATTTCAACTTCCTGGAAGAAAGATGTCGTATTTAGGCTTATCCTGCTATTTCCGTTTCACTCCTAGAGCCAATTTAAACCTTTAGTGACGGTCCTTCATGACCTAGGTTATTTACCTTAACATATACGTTAAAACATGACACATATATTACAGATGTTAATATGACAAATAATATCACACAAATTACTTAAATTAAATCTATCATGCATTCACACGCTCACTCACTCAGGGCAGTGTATATATGTTTAAAGGAAACCAACTAACTACAAAGATACAAATAGTTTATTACATTCATAACGGAAAGAATAAAAATTAAGTACAACGAAAACCTTAAAAGCACAAGTTCTCGGTTATATATTAATAGAGTACATAGGGTTATATTTTAGTAAGTTTTTTTATATAGTCAATCATCTTGACAAATGGGAAGAAAAAAATATTTACATGTATCATATCTTAGGCATGCTAAAACAAAATTATGATTTGCGACATACGCAAAAAAAAGACACTTATTACACTTAAAAAAAATAATTGGACAAAGAGGAAAGAAAAGAAAGAAAAAAACTTTAGGGTGTACTAGAATTTATATGAGTCTCTACCTCATACTGAGCAATAAAATATTAATGATTTTGAGCGTTCAAATCACAAATCACGCACTACTCGTAGTGTCCAAAACATTTCGCTCCATTTAACTTAGTTCGTGTTTATTTATATATATATATATATATCACTATTGGTTTACAAAAACCATTCATCATTTATATTTGGTTCGTAACTCGTAACAGTTTATGTCTACAATCGCACATTACGACGCTTTACCCATCTAGGGACCTTAAGAAAAACAACTTTCACTAGAGGATGTTTCTCCTCTGAGACGATCCATTTCCCAACTTATTATTTGAATAGTTTCAAATTATTTATTTAATACTGGGGCACGTCATGAGACCTTTCTCTAGGATCACTTTCGTATATATTTATACATGGTTCGGAGTTAAAATGATCTTCCACAGGTGTACTGAGTAAGAAGATTTAAATTGAGGATAAAAAAACTGGTCAAGTCACAGGATACATATACAGGTGAGAAGGATTCCAGGTGCACTTTCCACAATGGTTTTAGGTTGGTAGTTCAGGGTTATTATTCGTTGTGATATGAGTTACGTTTTGACCTGCCGTTACTTTTCAATACATGCCATTACATAATTACAGAAATTGTCATTTAAATTTATTCAAAATAAAAGGAAAATTACTTAAGTGCACGGCGGTATTCTTAACAAAATCTACATTCTTACATTCGTCGGAGAACTCACTGGTAACTATAGCAACCAACACACGTTTAGGGGGACAGACGCGAGCGCTCTTACATATAATAATACTTTTAATACCATACTTTTACTATAAAATCATATTCGTATACTAAGTACATATACATTCCGACGTATTCATTTCTCTCTCTCTATATATATATATATTTTTATTCAATCAATGCGCACACATTTAAATTAATCACCCCAATAATAAAAAATTTTACAAGGTTGCAAACATTGTCCAAAACAAATGACTTCCGACATTACATATGAAAAAAGAAAATCGCTTTTCTACCTGATACCGCGCATCTATAAATTTTTCACTTTGATATAATCAATTCGTGCTTAAATAATAAAAAAAACTTTGTGAGGCAGGCACGTAACACAGAACATTCCTAACGATATAACTAGATAACCTAAAATACAATTTCTGGGCCCAGATCAACTACAAGGTAATCGAAAACCAAAACAGAACGGAAAGTGACCAACGGATTAAAAAATAACTTAAGAGGACGACGGTGACAGAACGTAACTGAAGTGTCGTCAAATATGAAGTCTTTATTCATTTCGGCGATAGGTCAAAATGTGATGGAGGACCCAATCATTATCTACTCTATCCATGAATCGTGTCTTGCAACGTCTCAGCTGGTAATTTCAGATCAGAGTTGTACGTTAAAATAAATCGTAAGCGACAAGTTCAAAATCGGGGGGGGGGAAGGTTGAAAATTTTTAAAAAAATCTCGAAGTAAGAAGGAAGAAAGAGACAAGAGAGAGAAAGCGGCGCCAACGAAAGGAGAAAGATTAAAGTACTACTCACTACACAGAAGAGTGATCGAATTTAAATATATAACAACTCATAGCCAAAAATATTCTCATATGCCGGAAAAGGGTGGTTTACTTAAATACGTAAACTAAGAGGGAGTCCCTGCTGCCAAGGATGCAAGTTCTGTGTCCATCAGATCCCAATCCCACAAGAATTTGCTTGTAAGATTGAAATCCGATCCCCGTATCCGGCCCAGACCAGCAGGATAAAAGGAAGAGGGGGAAGAGACCAGGTAACTGCGTCCCCAATTTTGAAATCTCTAAGTAAGAAAAAAAAATATTCGACTCCTCAGAAGAACTAAGAAGGTTCTAGGAAAGTAATGAAACTAGAGTAAAAGTATTAGCTAAGATATCCCTAACTAATGATTTGCCGAACTAATAAAAAAAGTTAAATAAACTGAATTTTGGATCGGTGATTTCAATTACCAAAACATCACCGATAGCTACCCTGCGCAGACACGCCACAGTCTGGGATGTCGTTAATTTCCCTCGTCTAATTAAACTAAGAAAAGAAATGAAAATACTTAAAGGGACTAGGGGTCGACATCCGGGTACGCGATAATAAATTTCAATAACTAATTATTTTGATTCTGTAACCCTGTCAGAACTGTCGCCTCCATGAACATTGTAAGCTATTCCGAGTAGGTAACGTGAAGAAGAAAAAAAATCTCACGGAGCAGGATATTCTATTTTAAAACCGACCAGAAAATATAATTCACTACAGCCCTGTTGTATAACTATTGTCTTTCCGTAATTTATTATTCAATATGTCTAGTCAGCGATTATATGATGCTACCCATGCTATCAGATGGTATTACTATGGTTGATTATTATTATAACACATTAAACTACAAAGTATTACCGTAGTCCGACTATATATCGCCCTCCGGTCCGCGTGATATTATGGTGCAGGGGTCAGAACCTGAGATGTTTGTAGCTACACGTATCTATTCAATATCTATATATCAACACGCGGCGAAGTATTCACTGGGCTACTATACATTTAACTATATGGGTGTCCTATCTTCTATATTCATTTACTACAATATTCATATACTTCATATTCATATTCATATTAATATTCATATAATATTCATATCATCATCTTTTCATTTACTACGACGCTATATTCTACAAACACCCTGTCTCCTCTATCTACGCCCAGCCTATATACACATTTCATCATAACACTTTAAAATCTATAGTTACTACAAACATTTCCCATTCCGATCACCGCACGACAACCTCACTCGAACTCAAGACTCTTTCACCACACACACAATACTATGTAATACCTGGTAGCTTTATTAAGAACGAAAAAAAAATCCTACGTATGTTCACTGAAAATAGAATTATCCGCGATAATATTCAATGTTTATGAAATTCTGCAGCAACAATGAAATTCTGCAGCCACGAAGAAAAATGAACATTTAATATAATTTCAAAGCGAAGAACTAGCATCATATCGCCCGACTTCTGTTAAGAAATTATGTATTGTTTATTTACTTCAATATTTCGACTTCTAGACTAAGCAGAATGTTGAAATTTTCAGGATATATTAATTTTGGGTCCTTTAACCTAACTGTACATCCATATGGGCTGTGAATTATACTTTCTAAGTTTTATTTCGAAAAGAAAGGTCAATTCCATGAAAACTAAATCACTAAGAATATCGACATGCGAATGGCGGTTAGTACTGACTTTTGACACTAGGGGCTAGCGACGATATGATCAACCCTTGAACCACTGAATGTGACCTTGTACACGGAATTATTATACTATATTACGTTCACTTTTAAATATTGAGTATGAGTTCACTTAATGACGGAATTATAAAAATTTTATTACATAGTAAATACTACACTGTCCTTATTTAGTTATCTCACACACTCTTTCATCACTTAACTACCACAATTACTACTACTAGAAAATGTTTACTACCTTACAAATATACACATACATGCCACATCCATACTACACACTACATTAATACATGTTATACTAATAAATATACACAGAAAACATTCAGATTTTACCATTTTAAATCGGCTCTATCAGTTTACGAAAGGAAAAGGGACAGAAAGGAACAGGGCCAACTAGCCCTTGTATTTACTAAATCACATTCTTAACTCAACCTGTTTAATCAATGCCCCCGAGGGGACATATCGAAGTGTTGACTAACAATAGGACCCCTGCCCTGAAGGGGCAGGAACCCGGAACAAACTACATGCTCAACTCATTCCGCTGGAAGCCGTACTCCCAATTTGGGAGTCAGATAGGAGCCCTTACTGTAAATTTACACGTGCATTGTGATTACTATACTAACTACAACAAAATTAAATAACGCCATGTTACTAATGAATAAATACAAAAGAAATCACATCCACTACATAGACGAAAACAAACGGCAGTGGGGCAGGCCTAACGTAACTCTAACAGGAATAGTTTTAAGGATAAAAGTATTTTAAGAGGAAAAACACTACTTTTCCGAAACTGTTTGTGGATATTTAAGAACCACTAGCAAACTGATGCACTTCGTAGAACCTGTCCATCACTAATTATATCTGCTCAACATGGCGTTACTAAATTATGCTTCCTATTTTTGTTTTTTTACTCCAGTTTTGTTCTGAAAATTTAATAGTTTTACGGCTCCTTGAGACCTCCAGCGATTTTACATGTTAATAAAATCCAAATGTTACCTTTATTTGCAGCTTTTCTAGCTCCTTTTTGAATTTCTGAGCTAGGAGATCCGAATCTGGCGTCTTCAGTGAAACTTCCAGGCATGGAATGGAAATAATTGCGCCCTAATATCATAGCGTGGGTTTATCATCCAATCAAAACAAAGCATTTTTGGCGGTGGGGCTTTGAAACAAATAAAATTTGGTAAAATCTGGATTAAACTAGTTTTTAGAAGGACCTAGGTATCTAAAAGAGAGGTGAAGGGTGGTCCTGAAAATTCTGTCGAATTTTAGATTGGTTATTTAATCTGAAAGTTCCGTCCAATAGTGGATCTATATTTTCAGATAGCACTGACACCGTAAGAATTGTAATAATCCATTTACACATCCATATACAAGACTTATAACTAATTTAATATATAAATAAAGATATTGATTCCCAAAACTATAATCCGTAATGAATTTTTTACAGTTTTCCATGTTAATTCGAAATAGAATAACGAACAATATTATGAATTATATGAACAGCCATAAATTTTTTGTTGAACGTCAAGTACAGTCGGTACAAAAGATTTCGGGCACCCTCCCATTAAAACATAATCTCATTAGACTGTAATGGCATATTACAAAGATATCGATTCCCAAAACTATAATTCCTAATGAAGTTTTACAGTCTTCCATGTTAATTTGAAATAGAATAACAAACAAAATTACGAATTATATGGACAGCCAGAAATTTTTTGTTAAACGTCAAGTACAGTCGGTGCAAAAAATTTCGGGCACCCTCCTATTAAAAACATCATCACATTAGACTGTAATGGTATATTACAGTTCAACGGCGTCTTTAAAAAAAATTTGTTTGAATAACAAAATTTTGTTGAATAGAATTAACATGTATTAATACTAATAAACTAACTACTCACTCATACTCTCATACACTCAAATGAGACAGTGTAACATTCACTTTGGATATTGAGATAGAAGTTCCCGTTTAATGGGGTATATTTTCCCGCAACTATTCTCCCCCATTTGTTAGAATTCCATTTCCGCCATTAGTTTGTATTTGCGAAGGGGCAAAACTCTGAGATCTATTTACACTACTATTATTAACATTACTGCCTCCACCATTACCGTTTTCTCTTCTCCGGTACGCCCCGTTAAAGTTCCTCCTATTATCGTCCCTATTCCCCCATTGTGCGGTCATAGGGGCGATAACCCCGGCGATTGTTAAACATCGGTCGGTTACGGTACAGACGTCGACCATTATATTGATTGCTTTCCGAGCCACACCCACTCGGATAACGAGATCCAGCTTGGGTGTAACTCAGAAAGTCCGTTTGGCAACTAGCCGTTGCCTTGCTTTTCACGGGTTTCACAATTTTTGCTTGCCGGGCGAAATACCTCTTTGGTGGGCCTCCAGTTTCTTTCCCACACAGGGCAGCTAGGCGTGACGTAACTTCTCGCACCGTTTGGCACAAATGGGAAGCAATGGCCCGCGACTCATCTGGTGGAAGAGCGTTCACTATAATGTCTACTAGTTCGGCTTGCGATGGATTTTCAGCGATCTGGTAGTACAATTCTATAATCTTCCAAGCATAGTCCAAAAGGGACCCATACTTGGCTCGATCATACCTTAAAGATTGAATGTTGTGTTTTTGAAGCCTTTCTATATGCTCATTACAGTATTCTTCCTTGAAAAGGATAAGAAAATCGCCAAAGGTATGGATTCTGTATTTAATAGAGGCAAACCATGCGCCTGAGGCTGCAATTAAAAGTTTCTCAACTATTTGCAAACGTTCTCTATCAGTCAGCCGATACATTTCCAAACACTGCTGCAATCTGCGCAGGAAAACACGAGGCAGTCCATTGGTGATATTCCCATCAAACGTGGGAAAGCGTTCGATGTCCCTCAGCGAAACCTTGGAACCCATACTAACATAAGCAGGGGAATAGTTAGTGGGAATTAACATATTATCCTGCACAATCGAAGTAGTCACCGGATTTACCACCGACGACGTCGTAGCGGTGTTATAATTACTCATGTAATTAAAAGGGATTCTGTTGGTCGTATTGACTATGTTGGGCTCCATCCCCGGACCAACCGCACCCGTGAACAACGACTCAGGATGGTACCCATCTCCTCTTCCCGGCAACACGCTATATGATTGTATACCTCCATGTAAGGAGGGAGCACTCACGCTAGTGACCGTAGTCGTCACAACACTCGACTGATTCGGCACACTATTGCAATTAAACCACGACTGTAGTTCTGACCGATGCATGGGGTAGTGCGTCGCAATATCCCGTGCATCAACTGACATTGAATTTTCTTTTCCTGCGCAACAGGTAGTTGTTATAGCAGGTAATGTTTCCGGGGAATCGCTACCGGGGAAAGGATAGGCTACCTCTGATTTTTCGCTACTTGGTTTCGTTATTTCCTTTTGAATGTTCACTATTTCGTCCTGAATTTTCAAAATTGTTTGGTCAGTTACTTCCCGTTTGGTTTCCAGTGATAAATTTGACAAAGTTGACTTTAAATTATCAATTTCGGCCTGCTGTGTTTCTAGTTTTTTATTGACCTTATGTAATTTAGTATCTATTTGTTCAAATTCGGAATTTACATGATCAAATTTACCCTCAGTCTCCTGTTGAAGTTGCTTTATAGATTGCTGAGCCTCGCATCTGACCAAGTCAATTTCAGTAGACATTTGCTCCCTCAATGTGGTTATTGAGGAAGCCAAGTCCGAACATATGTTGTCGATTTTCTGGGTTAGTACCTCGAATCGAGATTCAGTTTCTCGGTTCGAGGTGTCAAATTTCTCATTTATTTCGCGTCTCATTTCCAGGCTATTCTTATCTATTTTTTCATTTATTTCATACCTCATCTGTTGATTATCCCGATCTATTTTTTGTAACATCTGTTGTAATGAAAGGAGGAGAGTGTCATTATTAGATGTCACAGTCTTAATTTGCTCTTCTTTGGTTTTGTCACCATTCAGGTTTTCCGATAAATCACCAATTGAATCTCCATTTCTTTCAGCATCCTCGAGGTCAGATATCTCCACTGGAGATATTTGGCCTCGGTTCTTCGGGGTACTATACCCTCGCTCCCCGTCTGAATCGGGATGTTCAACTTCTTTCTCAGAGGATAGACTCATGGGTTCACGCGACTGGTGGAGCTTTCCCTCACATTCTTTACAGTATTTAATTATCTCACCAGCCCGGACCTTTTCTGCATTTTCAGCAGTATCTTCTAAATTTGTACAACTGAAATGAATCCATTTTAGCCCGCAATCGTGACACCTCACTAGCCTAAGGGAGACGCGAGCTCTTTTCGCATTACTATCTAACGTACATTGTGTACATGAGACTTCCGCGTTCTCTTGTGATACGACAACTTCTCGACTGATTGCCATAGCTTCCGTACAAAAAGGACACAATATAAACACACATGCAACTATATACTTACAGACTAACAAAACTTACTATCCAGATACTGTTCATAGATTAAAGAACTCCTATTTGATTCCCTCCTTGGGTCAACTTCCAGCATTTTCAAATTTTAGAATTCAAACTTTGACAGATTCCTTCATTTCCCCTTTCTATAGAGAGAGACAAAGATAGCAGAACAGCCAATGACTATAATTATTTAATATCACTGTGATCATTTTAATTATTCACCTTTTTGTGGCCAAGTCAATATGTGCTCGATCCTAAACAGTGTTTAATAAATAATTTCAGATCCGTTACCAGGGAAAACAATTGTTTCCATGGTAACTGTCCTAAGTCAACGGTCGCCAATTGAAAGAAAACGAAAAAAAAAAACAAATAATTATGAAACAAAAAAACTGTTAGTAGTTAATGAAGAAGAACTGCATGTAGTGTAGAGGAGTCGCTAAATTAATTTTTTTAACAAAGGCAATTACGAAACATCACCTACTAATTGAAATCATGATTATTTTCCAATAAAGCAAAATTCAATAAGCTTTCTTGTTATTGTTCGTCCCTCAATGCATACTCATCTCATGGTTAATTATCCCATATCGGACTTCCGACGAAACTCATCGACACAACTTATTGACCGCGCCAATAGCGACTACTCTCAGTCATGACTCCGTTTTCTTTCATTCAGAAATAGAAAAGAAAGAGAAGAAAGTAGAAGAGTAAAAGAAGGAGGTAGGAAAAGGGAGGAAAAAAGAAAGAAAACAAATAGAGTATTTCAATAAGAAACAGATTACTGGATACTTCCGGAAATATAATAAGAAGTCGGGAAAGTCGTTGAAAGATGGGCCATTTTTAACGTTATTAAAGACTAATCAATTTTAGAATGCTTCGGAATAGACACATGTTCCTCCATACCGCCCCGACCTAGCTCCAGGCACCACGTTCGTGGGGTTGCCCAGACCTAGACCAGGAAAGGAGAAAATCGAACTTATTCTTTGTAAAGTTATTCCAAACGATGATTGATAACCATCCAGTATCTCTAGGATCGACCACACATATGAATTAGCCAAGGAAAAAAAAATCAAAGTTATAAACTCAATATAAATTTATGTATCGTATCAATAAGGGTTTCAACTTCCTGGAAGAAAGATGTCGTATTTAGGCTCATCCTGCTATTTTCGTCTCACTACTAGAGCCGATTTAAACCGTTAGTAGCGGTCCTTCATGACCTAGGTTATTTACCTTAACACATATATTAAAACACGACACATATATTATAGACGTTAATATGACAAATGATATTACTAAAATTACTTAAATTAAATCTATCATGCATTTACTCGCTCACTCACTCAGGACAGTGTATATATGTTCAAAGGAAACCAACTAACTACAAAGGTAAAAATAGTTTATTACATTCTTAGTGAAAAGAAAAAAAAATAATTATAAAAAATACTTATTAAGAGCACAAGTTCTTGGTTATATATCAATAGAATACATAGGGTTATACTTTAGTCAGTCCTTATACATTTGATCATATTGACAAATGGAAAGAGAAAAAAAATAATTACATATATTATATCTTAGGCATGCTAAAGCGAAATTATGATTTGCGACATACGCAAAGAAGACACTTATTTTACTAAAAAAAAATGGACAAAGAAAAGAAAAGAAAAAACTTTGGGTGTAATAGAACTTATGACTCTCTACTTCACATTGAGCAATGAGATATTAATAATTCCGAGCGTTCAAATCACAGATCGCGCACTACTCGTAGCGTCCAAAATATTTCGCTCCATTTAACTTAGTTTATGTTTATATATATATATATATATATATATATATATATATATATATATATATAACTATTGGTTTATAAAAACCATTCATCAACTATATTTAGTTTGTAACTATTAGCAGTTTATATCTGCACTCGTATACTGCGACGTTTATATCCATCTAGGGATTTTTAACAAAAAATCACTTTCTGCTAGAGGATGCTTCTCCTCTTAGTCAGTCCATTTACGAATTTCTTAATCAGATAATTTTAAGTTACTTGTTCATCACTGGGACACGTCATGAGATCTTTCATTTATCCAGGATCACTTTTGTGTATGTATATATATATATTTCGAATTTGAGATGGTCTTCCACAGGTGTAAGAGGTATAATGATTTAAATTAAGGAAAAACACTGGTCAAGTCATAGGATACATATGCAGGTTAGAGGGATTAAAGGTACACTTTCCACAATGGTTTTAGATTGGTAGCTCAGGAATAATATTCATTATGATGTGGGTTACATTTAGACCTGCCGTTACTTCTTAATACATGCCATTAAATAATGATTACATAGGTTATGATTTACATCTATTCAGGAGAAAGGAAAATTATTTGATTGCACGGCGGTATTCTTGACAAAAATCTATATTATTATATTCGTCGGAAACTTACTTGTAAACTATAGCAACCAGTACACGTTTGGGGCGACAGACACGAGCGCTCTTACATATATCCCTATAATACATTTAATATCATACTTTTACTTTAACATCATATTCACATAATAAGCACATGTACACCTTGTCTCAAAAAGGTTGAGCGCATTCTTTATTGCTGTTTCGAGGCAAAAATTTTCTAAGTCCAACTTCGGGTATCTTCGGGAAAAAGTAAACCAGGTTCGAACCTCGAAGCCAACCTTTGCAATCGGGAAAAATCTTACAGATGTGTTTTTCTTCTTTTAAATATAATAAGACTTGTTACCAATTATATATAAAAAAGCAACATTGATTGAAATACTTAATGATACAATATTTCGAAACTGTATTAATGCCAGCACATGCTTGTTTGTCATTTTGCTCTCCATACTTAATGGAATATTTAGATACGTAAATGAATCTTTCCATATGTAAAAGAATGGTTAAAGTTAAGACATAGAACATTATTCTCTCCTGAGTACTAAAATAAAAGTCAAAGTAGAACAAAAACAGCGTTTGCAGTGGATATGAATGTAATTATTATCTTAAATACCGTTATATATCGCTAGAAGTATTATTGGTGGAGCGCTTGTGTTAGCTCAGTGGTACGCCGTTGGATTTCAAATCGTAAGGTCGAGGGTTCGATTACCATCTGAGTCAATGCTTTTTATGAAATTCTATTTTCCGCAATGCATGAAAAATTATATAAAATAATTACATTAAAATACGTCAGTTGTATATATATATATATATATATATATAACATATAATCATTGCAGAACATAGTGATTATTATGTTTAAAATATAACAGGTTCACAGTACGTTGGTATTCTATGATAAATGTAAATGTTAAATACAAATTAAGAAAATAATATCATTGCAATAAATAAATTATGTAGTGTATTTATTTGCAGCTATTTGTCATATAGGGGTTACTTCTGGACATTCGTATTACAGCATGTCATTGATATTCTTGAAAAATTATCCGAGGCATAAAAAGAGGGTATAAACAGAGAATCCAAAGTCGGAACGCTCGCAAGAAATTCATGTACCCCAAAGGTCACGTGAGCAGACTGGAATTGTCCTTATGAAGCATGCCACAGCAGAAGGTCTTTATATAGATTTTCAATTCAATACCTGATATATGCTTTTGCAATGTGGAAGTGGTGATGCCTTTGGTC
The DNA here is from genome assembly GCF_964235325.1 of Thermobia domestica. Lineage (NCBI taxonomy): Eukaryota > Metazoa > Arthropoda > Insecta > Zygentoma > Lepismatidae > Thermobia > Thermobia domestica. Next base: position 14,871,372 of record NC_137461.1, on the reverse strand, counting down.
GCTCTCTCTCACTTTCTCGCTCGCTCACTCTGTATTTATATATATGAAAGTGGATGTATGTGTGTGTTTCGACATAATTCTGATATGTCTAGAGCAATTTTAACCATATTTCTTACAATCTGGAAAAGAGTACTGTCGGGATATATATCAAAAATGCTAGAAAAGGATCGATATTAGTATCGAATCCATAGTTTCGTGGTCGCTTAGGTAAACAGTTCTACTTTCAATTCAAGTCCAATTAAGCTCCCATTAGCACCCAGGGTGGTTACGTAGCGACAAAAAAATGTCGAAATCAACCAATATTAGAGTCGAAGCGTAAGTTTTCACTGACGCATTTCCCATTAGTCCAACTAGGCTCGTGCCTAGAGGGCAACATATTTGAAGAGCGCAAAGTTTAAAATTTTAATTTTTTTCGTATGAAAAAGTTTTAAAAAATCTAGAGCAAATATACTATTTCATGAGCAGTCCTCTTTTACTATTCTAATATATTTAATGATAGCGTAAGAAATCTGAAAATAATTCAGAACATGTTTCCCATTTATTTTTTGTTACGTAATTGTAGCTGTAGCATCTAGTGAGTGGTATTTAACTGCAATAAATTCACTAATTAAACATATTCGAATTAAGTTTTATTTGTAAGTTAGGGATCAAGGGACGGAGAAATGTGTAGTTATTGGGGGCGCCGAGAGCAAAAGTGCGTAGGGAGGCCGAGCTTCTAAATGCAGCACAGTTCGCTAAATTAATTGGTAGAAATTTTAATGCCACTTAAGACCAAATTTAGTCCTAGCAGTGGCAGTATCCGTTTGCTGTCCTAGGAGGAATGAAAGGGACTGACATCAAAATTATAAAAAAAGACCTACATTAGTGTCGAATCTATAATTTTGGGGGTCTCTTAGGTAAAGATTGGAACTTCAGATGCCATGTAAGTTAAGCCCTCATTAACACAATGAAGGAGTTTGTGAAATTTGTGACATGTAGAAATAATTGAAAATAAACAATGTTAGTATACTACCCATATCTTTCGTGGTCGCCAAGTTCATTGGGAGCAGTTCTGATGACCTTTAAGTTTAAGTTCAACTTCCAGTAAGAGTAAGATCCCCCAGCACATCTAATAAGGAATGTCTGGGACAACCTTTACCAAACTTGGGGGACATATTACTTTCAATCTAAGAAGAAAATATTGTAGTAGTATGAAGTTATGAAAGTTGGGAGGTGTGACATGTAAAAATAATGTAAAACGACTGATATTAGTGTTTTATCCATAATTTTCTCAGTCGTTGAGATAGACAGTGATGCTCCCAATGGAGGTTACATCCAAATTCATCCCCATCTTCACAGGATGATGGCCTGGGAGAGCTAAAAATAAAATCTCAAAAATTACTTAAATATTTGTCGAATTCATAGTTTTCGGGGTGAGAAAGCGTTTCTAATAACTTTGGAAGGTAATTTGTACCCACGTCAAGATGGGCTTTTTAATCATATCAATTTCTCACCTTAAAAGAAATTACCATTACAATTATGATATTAAGCCAACCTTCGCAATCGATGAAAAAATTATGTGGATGTATGTTTCGTCTTTTAAATGAAACAAGACATGTTAAAATCAAAGATGGAGTGGGTCAGTGGGTCGGTTGGTAAGTGGGTGAAATGGGTCAAGATTTGTGAGTGGATCAGTGGATCGTGGGTCAAAAGGACGTGACCTACTGCGAAACACCACTCATCGTGACTCACACTGGCCCACCCGGTGGCCACCCTTTTAGTCCAAAGATATTTCGTCCAAAGATCATTTCGTCCAAAGACATTTAATCCAAAGACATTTGGTCCAATGGACAATTCGTCCAAAAGACAATTGGTCCAAAGGACATTTCGTCCAGGGATGTTTAGTTCAAAGCACATTTCGTCCAAAGAACATTTGGTCCGGTAACGCTTGGGGGTCAAGGGTTTGTTTCTATTAGAAGAGTAAAAGTGATTCATATAACATTATGACTCAGTAGCTTCTTATTTCTAAAGGAAATTTGAAATAGAGATTTATTCCGCAATTTTCATTTTGATAGAACAAATAATGCTGAGATATTCAGAAAACGTAAACGCCTGAAAACAACATGGCCGAACAACAGGAGTGAGGGAAAGGTTGTAGTGTGAAGTATGTTGCTGTAATAATTGCTAACATGACATCTAAAGTTTTCATGTTGTGAATGAAATAGTTCTAAAATAAGTACCGGTAACTAAAATTAATGGAGTTTAAATTTGAGTAAGTTAAATATTAGGTATTCAAACTCTTGTGTTAGAAAAGTGAAAAACTGTGTGTCAAGTATCTTTGAAGAAATACTGAGAATAGAAAAATACACATGTGTGAAATATATTCTTAGTGTCCAAAGATAATACTCTTAAACAGTCACATTCTTGGCTGCAACATCGTGAAAAGTGATTGACAAATATAAGATGAAAGTTGGAACATTTCGTGTAGAATATACGTATCTTTTCAGGTTAACCACAAGTCTGGTTTCTATTTGTAGACTATTGATAGTGTGTAACTTCGGCAGACGTTTCTACATAATTAGTGAGTTGTATGACAAACCAGAATTGTTAACTTGTCTTGTATTTTTATTTCAGTGTTACTCCTTATGTAAATATAGTATATACTTTTGCTTTCATATTAATCTTCTCGGTACAGCACAGTACATTTAAGATATACATTGCAAAGTCTCAAACCAAATACAAGATTCACATGACCATGCGGAGGCAATGTTGTCCGCAAATGAAGAAGGAGTATGCTCTTCAAAGGGTTGTTTATTATTTTGGGAGGTGAATTCCTTAACCAACGAAGCTACAACTGTATTTCTGCGAAGCTAAAACTGTATTTTTGTAAAATTATTAATGAAAGCAAAGAAAGGTGGCAATTTAGTTTTCAGGCGTTTACATTTTTTCTGAATATCTCAACATATATTTGTTTTATCGAAAAGAAAATTGCGGAATAAATCTCTATTTCAAAATTTCCTTTAGAAATAAGAAGCTACACAAGTAACACTTCCCAAGTGTAACACTCCAATTTTGATAAAAATTTGGCAGGCAGATACTACACATATAATAAGTAAATACGTGTTTTTTTTCTGCGGAAAAACGGTTTTAGGGGGCAAAAGCCCCCACCCAAAATTTGAAAGTTGTCGCTCGAAAGGCAAGAAGAAGTGGACCGAAATGAATGAAATCGTGCACAAATATTGTAGACGAAAAATGAGGGAATACGGGTTTTGTGTTTTTCTAGAAAGAATGGTTGGGTGGGGCGCGGATCCCTCCAAACCTTTGCTCATGAAATATCAAAAGTGCTAGTAACAGTATGTCAGAAGTGCCTAAATTTACATGAAGAATTGCAACGAAACTTTGTGTATGGACAATATGCAAAAAATAAATGAACACGGGTTTTTTATTTTCTGCGAAAAAAGGGCTATAGGGTGCAAAGACTCCCACCCAACGTTTTGAAAGTTGAAGCCCGAAAGCCAAGAAGAAGTGGACCGAAGTGAATGAAATTGTATGTAGATATTGGATACGTAAAATAAGGCCTTTCGTGTTTCACAAGAGTCTCCATCTGGTTTCTTCAAATTTGGCAGATCAACAACAAGCACAAACAGTATAGTGTATTTTATAGCATTTCAGGAGGCACCTTTAACCCTTACAATGTTTTTCCGCATAAACAAAAACACGTGTCGATTAATTTCCTGTTTGCTGTTGATGTGCCAAATTTGAAGCAAAACGGATAGGGATACTTCAGAAACACGAAAGACCTTATTTTACATAGGGTCTCTGAAATGTCTACCCACAATTTCATTTGCTTTGGTCCACTACTTCTTGCGCTATTACGGTAATATTTACTTTTTTCGGAGAAGGCCTAGGCCCCAACACTGTTTTCCGCACAAATTAAAACACGTTTCGTTTATTGTTTTGCGAATTGTCCCTATACGAGGTTTCGTTGCAATTCTCCATACTCTTTAAGAACCTCTGACATACTGTTATTCGCACTTTTGATGTTTCACGATTAAAGTTTTGTTGGGGTCTGTGTCCCGCCCAAACCTTTTTCTTTTTTTCAGGAAAATATGAAACCAGTATTCCCTCATTTTATGTCTACAACATCTCTGCACAATTTCATTCACTTTGGTTCATTTCTTGTGACCTTGCGGGCCTCAAGTTTCAAACTTTTGGATGGGGGCTTTTGCCCCCTAAAACCGTTCTTTCGCAGAAAATAAAAAAGACGTATTTATTTCTTTTTTGCGTAATGTCCCTACTCAAAGTTTCGTTGTCCTTTGTCGTTTGGACCAAATGTCTTTTGGACGAAATGTCCTTTGGACCAATTGTCTTTTGGACAAAATGTTCTTTGGAGAAATTGCCCTTTGGACCAAATGTCCCTGAACCAAATGTGTTTGGGCTAAATGTCTCTGGACGAAAATCCTTTGGACGAAACGACCATTGTATATCGTAAAGGTCAGATCCACCGGTATTGTAACAGAGCGGTGCTTGAGCGATTGACGGTAGGAATTCAAACTCCGATAAGTGAAAATTTCACAGTCTTGTTTTATGTCAAGTGTAACCTCTTTAGTCAATGGAGAGAAGGACGTGGATCATGGGTCAGAGTTGATTACGTTGGTGGGTCGGAGTTGGTCACAATGGTTCAGAGTGGTTCATAGTTGGTTGTGGGTCAATTCTGTATCACCCTGTCCTTTCCCTGCAATCACCCTGTCCTTTAGCTTAAAGACACAATCGTAGAACGTAGAATTTAATATTAGTGATGTAATAAACTCATAATGGGTCGCTTCTTGTTTTACCTTGGTGCATTATACTTTTGCAATGGTAAGACAAGTGTTTACCTCTTCTGGGTAGTTTCACAGTTTCACATTTGTAGAGGTGGTCAAGGAGTTTTCAATGAAGGATTTATTACCATCTTGAACGCTCGCTATATTGCACAAGTTAGCATAAAGACTCGGGACTCTTACCATTTTTTTTTAATTTTAGTAATACTTTTAAATGACATACTACTTGATTCCCCTTACCATTTTCAAATTTTGAGTTGCACCCCTCTTGAGACCCACCGGGGAACCTTGGGGCAAATCTTTTTCCTCGACACGGGGTACCTTTGAAATTATAAAATACATGTTTTCCGGTGTTGACATCTGTTTTATCGTTTCAGACTTTTATTAGTGTCAACGGGCTTCATGGATACCATGCTTCTTTATTCTCTTAGTTTTCAGATACAAGCCCCCATGTCGTAAGCGTCAGTGGACCACCGATGCGCAACTGGCGACATTTCGCCAAAAGTTGGTGATCCCGCAGCTACGATCCGTGGTGGCCCCACTTCGGTTTTGAAAATTATACCACCAGCGGCAGAGACTCAACGAAACGCCAACGAACCACAAAATTTCTCCCCCAAAATATGTTAAATCGCCCATATGCTTGATTTGTTTATATTCAGGTGAGTGTAAAACACACTAGGGGAAAAAAGCAAGTGTCCCAAGGTGGGCGCGAACCTTCAACCTTAAGTTTACTTGCCGCATATTCTTCTGACTTCGCCACGGAAACGATGAAGAAAATCTCGCTTGTAGAAGGATAAATTATTGAGGTCTTAATTTAGCCAATCAAACAAATCCCTCTATCTCGAGTTCTGTGAGATGGTACTGTGAACCGTTTCGAGATTTATTGCTTTCTGGTGGGGTACTATCTATGTGCTAAATTTGAGAAAATCGCCGACGCGCACCTTCGGAAACTCTCCTCTTTAGTGCAATGTTGACAAGAGATGGTGTGGGTCAATGAAACCTTGATCCACAAAGTACTGACCCACTACACATCGTGACCCACAATGACTCAACACCCAACGTGACCCATTCATCCGCCATGACCCAGTCTAACCCACCACCAACTATAAACAACTCTGAACCATTGTGACCAACTCCGACCCACTAAAATACATCGTCATTAAGTTTGATCCATTATCCACGCCATCCTCTCTACTGACTTAAGAGGTTATATTTGTAATAAACCAATTTTTTCCAGTAGTTAGCTCCTCTAAAAACTCATAGCCTGCATCTCAAAAGCCAAGCAGTAAGTCCTATTGCCATTGTTACAACTGGAAATATCAAAATCTAAAAGAGCCTGAACTTTTTTCTTCATTACAACCAAATGAAAAAAAGAAGAAAAATGGAGGTCTTGAAAGTAAAACGTAGACAAAGTTGCCAGTGTTCAGAAAATGCTATCTAGAAGGCACTGAGCAGGATGGGTTGGTGGGTCAATGGGTCAGTGTGAGTCACAGTGATGGTGTTTCGCAGTGGGTCACGCCTTGCTGACCTACGATCCACTGACCCACTCATAAATCTTGACCCATTTGACCCACCGACCAACTCAATCTCTGATTTTACATTTAGTATATCATTTAAAAGACGAAACATACATCTACACAATTTTTTCTCGATTGCGAAAGCTAGCTTGATACATATACTAGTTGAGATGGTAATTTCTTCTTAAGGTGAGAAATTGATATGATTAAAGAGCCCATCTTGAAGTGGTTTCAAACTACATTCCAAAGTTATTAGAAACGCTTTCGCGACCCCAGAAAACTATTACTTCGACAAATATTTAAGTAAGTTTTTACATTTTATTAATCATATCTCCAAGCCCCTCATCCTGTAAAGATGGGAATGAATTTGGATATAACGCCATTGAGTGCCTCACTACTCATCTCAACGACCGAGAAAACAATGGATAACACTCTACAATCAGTTATTTTACACTATTTTTACATGCCACTCTTCCCAACTTCAATCCCTTGAGGTATCTGAATTCCACAATATTTTTTTCCTTAGATTGAAAGTAATATGTCTCCCATGTTAGGTAAAAGTTGCTCCAGACATTCCGGAGTTTTGCTGGAATATACACGTATAATACATCAAAACATTTAGAGCTGTGTGAGCAATGCTTTTGATGTTGCTAGTGTAAATTCAAAATCCAGGAGGCATAGTTGCTCATACCAAAACGTGGCATTAAATGGCACTGTGTTTGTAACAGTGTCACGAACTCAAACTATGGATTTGACACTAATCTCAGTCACTTGAGACATTTTATTTTTCATCCTTTATTGCCCGCCATAATAATGGGTTTTGAATCAATTGAATTGATTTTGAGTTTAACGTCCCGTCAGCAGTGAGGCTATATGAGACGTAGACCTACTAATTAACGCGAACTACATGAGCTCTCGCTGGGGACCGAATCTGGGTCTCCCACACCGAAAGCGTGTACGCTATACGCTTAACCACAAAGGAGCTTTACGATGAGAGTTAAATTTGGACTTTAACGCTTTCGGAGTTGTAATTATTAATTTCTGCAACAACGAGAACTATGGATTCGACACTAATATCGATCGCTTTTACTTTATATATATTGGCGGAGAGAAAGGGACCACATCCATATACAAAATCCTTGCAGATTATTGAACTGAAATCCTTTGGAAAGAAATCCTATTCTGCCTTCTTTCTCGAGTATAAATAAGTCTCTTAGACATGACTTCGTGTTCGTAAATTTCCTGTTTACATAGTTTTGGGGATCGGGAGTTTTGTGTCTGTAACGAAGATTGGAGTTTGTATAATAATTTCTGTTTATACCCCAATAGTCTCTTTACCTTTTAGAAAGCGTAAATCACTTGCTGTAATGAGAAAATTCAAAAGTAACTTCCGATGACAAATAGCTCCAAATAAATACACTACATAATTTATTTATTGCGATGATATTATTTTCTTAATTTGTATTTAACATTCACATATATCATAGAATACCAACGTACTGTGAACACCTGTTATATTTTAAACATAATAATCACTATGTTCTGCAATGATTGTATGTTATATATATACAACTGACGTATTTTAATGTAATTATTTTATATAAATTTTCATGCATTGCGGAAAATAGAATTTCATAAAAAAATTGACTCAGATGGGAATCGAACCCTCGACCTTACGATTTGAAATCCAACGGCGTACCACTGAGCTAACACAAGCGCTCCACCAATAATACTTCTAGCGATATATAACGGTATTTAAGATAATATTTACGTTCATATCCACTGCAAACGCTGTTTTTGTTCTACTTTGACTTTTATTTTAGTACTCAGGAGAGAATAATGTTCTATGTCTTAACTTTCACCATTCTTTTACATATGGAAAGATTCATTTACGTATCTAAATATTCCATTAAGTATGGAGAGCAAAATGACAAACAAGCATGTGCTGGCATTAATACAGTTTCGAAATATTGTATCATTAAGTATTTCAATCAATGTTGCTTTTTTATATATAATTGGTAACAAGTCTTATTATATTTAAAAGAAAAAAACACATCTGTAAGATTTTTCCCGATTGCAAAGGTTGGCTTCGAGGTTCGAACCTGGTTTACTTTTTCCCGAAGATACCCGAAGTTGGACTTAGAAAATTTTTGCCTCGAAACAGCAATAAAGAATGCGCTCAACCTTTTTGAGACAAGGTGTACATTTCGACGTATTCATTTATCTCTCTCTATATATATATTTATATTTAATAAAGACGCACACATTTAAAATAATAACCCCAACTATAATTTCAAAAAGAAGGTTGCAAACATTGTACAAAGAAAAACAAACGACTTCCGACATTACATATGAAAAAAATTATTTTTTTTCTTTTTTACCTGATACCGCACATCTATAAATTTTCAACTTTCATATAGTCAATTCGTGCATGAATCGTAAAAAAAACTTTGTGAGGCAGGCACGTAACACAGAACATTCCTAAAGATATAAATAGATAAACCAAAATACAATTTCTGGGCCCAGGTTAACTACAAGATAAACGAAAACCAAAACGGAAGGAAAGTGACCGATGGATTAAAAAAAACTTAGCGGGACGACGGTGAAAGAACTTAATTGAAGTGTCGTCAAATATAAAGTCGTTATTCATTTTGGCAATAGGTCAAAATGTGATGGAGGACCCAATCACTATCTACTCTATTCATGAATTGTGTCTTGCAACGTCTCAGCTGGTAATTTCAGATCAGAGTTGTACGTTAAATAAATTGTAAGCGACAAGTTCAAAATCGGGGGGAAGGGAAGGTTGAAAATTTAAAAAAAAACAAATCTCGAAGTAAGAAGGAAGAGAAAGCGGCGCCAATGAAAGGAGAAAGATCAAAGTACTACTCACTACACAGAAGAGTGATCGAATTTAAATATATAACAACTCATAGCCAAAAATATTCGCATATGCCGAAAGAGAGTGGTTTACTTAAATATGTAAACTAGGAGGGGGTCCTGCTGCCAAGGATGCAAGTCTGTGTCCATCAGATCCCAATCCCACAAGAGTTTGCTTGTAAGATTGAAATCCGAGCCCCGTATCCGGCCCAGACCAGCAGGATAAAAGGAGAGGGGGAAGGGACCAGGTAACTGCGTCCCCAATTTGAAATCTCTAAGGAAAAATATTCGACCCCTCAGAACAACTAAGAAGGTTCAAGGACAGTAATGAAACTAGAGTAAAAGTAATAGCTAAGATATCCCTGACTAATGATTTGCCAAAAAATAAAAAAAAATAAAATAAACTGAATTTTGGATCGGTGATTTCAATGACCAAACATCACCAATGGCTACCCTGCGCAGACATGCCAAAGTCTGGGACGTCGTTAATTTCCATCAACTAATTAAACTAAGAAAAGAAATGAAAATACTTAAGAGGGTCATGGGTCGACGTCCGGGTACGCGAAAATAAATTTCAATAACTAATTGTTTTGATTCTGTAACCCTGTCAGAGCTTTCGCCTCCATGAACATTGTAAGCTAGCCCGAGTAGGTAACTCGAAGAAACAAAAATCTCACGGAGCAGGATATTCTATTTTAAGACCGACCCAAAAAAAGAAAAATATAAAAAAAATATAATTCACTACAGCCCCGTTGTGTAACAACTATTGTATTTCCATAATTGATTACTAAATATGTCCAGTCAGTGATTACATGATGCTACAAATATTATTAAACAAGATTATTATGAACGAATACGACTGCAATAACAAATTAAGCTATTAAGCACTAACATAGTCCGGCAATATCTCACCCACATGTTCGCAGGATGCTCCGGTGTAGGGGCCAGAACCCGAGATGTTGATAGCTACACATAATCCTTAAATATATATATATTATTTTACCGAAACGTGACTAATCATAAACTGGGCTTATATATATCTATATTCATACTATAGATATATATAGTATATATAGATATATATATAGTTTCACAATATATTCATACTATCATTTTATTCATTTATTACGACGTCGTATTTCATAACCACCCTATTTCTTTAACTACGCAAATGTTATATGCACACTTCGTCATATACTTCTAAATCTATAAATCATTGCCAACGTTTCATGTTCCGGCCACCACACAACACATCCCTCGAACTCAAGACTCCCTTACCACGCAAACAATACTATGTTATACTTCGTAGCTTCATGTAAAAAAATATGTATGTATGTTCACAGAAAGTAGAGTTCTCCGCGATATTATCCAATTCTATAAAATTCTAACAACAATGACATTATTCTGCAGCCACAGAGAAAGAAAAAAAGAACATTTAATATAATTTCAAAGCGAGAAACTAGCATCATATCGCCCGACTTCTGTTAAGAATTTACGTATTGTTTATTTACTTAAATATTCCGATTTCTAGACTAAGTAGAATGTTGTAATTTTCAGAAAATATTAATTTTGGATCACTTAACCTAACTGTATATGCATTTGGACTGGGAATTATATTTACTAGGTTTTATTTCGAAAAGAAAGGTCAATTCCATGGAAACTAAATCACTAAGAACATCGACACAAGGATGACGGTTAGTACTGAATTTTGACACTAGGGGGCTAGCGATGATATGATCAACCCTTGAACCACCGAATGTGACCTTGTACACGGAATTTTGATACTACGACACTCTCATTTTCTGATATTACTATAGATTGATATGTTGCGTTTAACTATTGATTAAATACAAATGATACACTGTCCATACTTCATTATTTCACACACTCTTTCATCACTTAACTACAATTGCTACTACTGATACTACATTACGAACACATACATGCCACATCCATAACTACAAACTACATTAATACATGTTATAATACATATTAATCATTACTGTTTACTCACATAAACAACATTCAGATTTTACCATTTTCTTTAAAATCGGCTCTATCGGTTTACGAAAGGAAAGGAAAAGAAAGGAACAGGGCCAATTGGCCCTTGTATTCACTAAATCACATTCTTAATTCAACCTGTTTAGTTAATACCCAAACTATTTATTGAAAAAATACAGGTCCCTTTAATGAAGGGAAAAGAGCCTTATGATAACTATACGTTCAACCCATCCCTGCTGGAAGCTGTACCCCCAAGTTGGGAGTAAACAGGAGCCCTCTTGAAACTTTACACGTGCATTATGATCACTATCCTAACTACAACGAAATTAAATACCGTCATATTACTACTAAATAAGTACAAAAAGAAATCACATTCACTACATACACGAACACAAACGGCAGTGGGGCAGGCCTTACGTAATTCTAAAAGGAATAATTTTCAGGATAAAAATATTTTAAGGGAGAAAACACTACTCTTCTGAAACTGGTTATGGATCTTTAAGAACAAGTAACAAACTGATGCACTGCACATGGCAGAACCTGTCCATCACTAATTATATCTGCAAAACATGGCGTCACTGAATTACACTTCCTATTTCAGTTCTTCAGTCCGGTTTTACTATGAAATTTTTTAGTAAATTATGGCTCCGTAGCTTCCTGGATGGTATTTATTCAATTATCAAACTAGATTTACCTTGTTAATACAGCTTTTCTAGCTAATTTCTACCTTTTTCTGAGCTGGGAAGATCTGGGTCTGCTGTCTTCAGCAAAATTCTAGGCAGGGAATGGGAATAATCGCGCTCTAACCTCATAGCGTGGGTGAATCCTCCAATCAAAACAAAGCGTTTTTGGCGGTGGGGCTTTGAATCGAATAAAATTTGGGTAAAATCTGGATTGAACTAGATATCAGAAGGACATAGGTATCTAAAAGAGAGGTGAAGGGTGGTCCAGAAAATTCTGCCGAATTTTAGATTGGTTATTTATTCGAAAATTTCCGTCCAATAGTGGACCTATATTTTCAGATAGCACTGACACCGTAAGTCTTGTAATAATCCATTTACATATCCATATACAAGACTTATAACTAAGGTAATATATAAATAAAGATATCGATTCCCAAAACTATAATTCCTAATGAAGTTTTACAGTCTTCCATGTTAATTTGAAATAGAATAACAAACAAAATTACGAATTATATGGACAGCCAGAAATTTTTTGTTAAACGTCAAGTACAGTCGGTGCAAAAATTTCGGGCACCCTCCTATTAAAAACATCATCACATTAGACTGTAATGGTATATTACAGTTCCCCGGCGTCGTTAAAAAAATTTTGTTTGAATAACAAAATTTTGTTGAATAGAATTAACATGTATTAATACTAATAAACTAACTACTCACTCATACTCTCATACACTCAAATGAGACAGTGTAACATTCACTTTGGATATTGAGATAGAAGTTCCCGTTTAATGGGGTATATTTTCCCGCAACTATTCTCCCCCATTTGTTAGAATTCCATTTCCGCCATTAGTTTGTATTTGCGAAGGGGCAAAACTCTGAGATCTATTTACACTACTATTATTAACATTACTGCCTTGACCATTACCGTTTTCTCTTCTCCGGTACGCCCCGTTAAAGTTCCTCCTATTATCGTCCCTATTCGGGTCCGATTCCCCCATTGTGCGGTCATAGGGGCGATAACCCCGGCGATTGTTAAACATCGGTCGGTTACGGTACAGACGTCGACCATTATATTGATTGCTTTCCGAGCCACACCCACTCGGATAACGAGATCCAGCTTGGGTGTAACTCAGAAAGTCCGTTTGGCAACTAGCCGTTGCCTTGCTTTTCACGGGTTTCACAATTTTTGCTTGCCGGGCGAAATACCTCTTTGGTGGGCCTCCAGTTTCTTTCCCACACAGGGCAGCTAGGCGTGACGTAACTTCTCGCACCGTTTGGCACAAATGGGAAGCAACGGCCCGCGACTCATCTGGTGGAAGTGCGTTCACTATAATGTCTACTAGTTCGGCTTGCGATGGATTTTCAGCGATCTGGTAGTACAATTCTATAATCTTCCACGCATAGTCCAAAAGGGACCCATACTTGGCTCGATCATACCTTAAAGATTGAAGGTTGTGTTTTTGAAGCCTTTCTATATGCTCATTACAGTATTCTTCCTTGAAAAGGATCAGAAAATCGCCAAAGGTATGGATTCTGTATTTAATAGAGGCAAACCATGCGCCTGAGGCTGCAATTAAAAGTTTCTCAACTATTTGCAAACGTTCTCTAGCAGTCAGCCGATATATTTCCAAACACTGCTGCAATCTGCGCAGGAAAACACGAGGCAGCCCATTGGTGATATTCCCATCAAACGTGGGAAAGCGTTCGATGTCCCTCAGCGAAACCTTGGAACCCATACTAACATAAGCAGGGGATATCGATTCCCAAAACTATAATTCCTAATGAAGTTTTACAGTCTTCCATGTTAATTTGAAATAGAATTACAAACAAAATTACGAATTATATGGACAGCCAGAAATTTTTTGTTAAACGTCAAGTACAGTCGGTGCAAAAAATTTCGGGCACCCTCCTATTAAAAACATCATCACATTAGACTGTAATGGTATATTACACAAACACCGTATACATGAAAGGTCGTAGGTTCAAAATCCTATTCCAATCAGAATGAACTTTGTGGTGGACAAACACCATGTACGTGAATTTAATCCAACTATCTCCTTTCCAACATTTCATTCATTTCTCATCACCATCGTCCCGCCGGGAGCTCATGTGGTTCGGATTTCACGTTAATCAGTAGGTCCACGTCTCATATAGCCTCGCTGCTAAAAGGGACGCTAAACTAAAATCAACTCAACTTAACAATTCATCACCACCGTCTCCATTAGTATAGCCGACATAACTGTGGGACGTAAAACTTAAAGATTTCCAACCGTGGAACGTAAAACTCAAAGATTTCCCATTAACCTTTCTGGCATAATCGTAGGACGTAAAACTCAAAGATTTCATTTCAATGTTCAAAGATTTCATTTACAGACAGAAAGACAGACAGATCTTGTTGGCTTTATTGTGGGACGTAAAACTCTTCATTGTTCAAAAGATTTCATTTACAGACAGAAAGACAGACAGGTATACATCATATTATCAAAATTAAAACACCAAGTCTACAGACACTTCTTGCGTCAGCTGATATGTAAATGCAATGCGAGCCAGAAAACATTCAAGAATTCCACCTTTGAATCATCAAAACATTTGACAATGTTATCTTATCTGTTGCTCTTGAAACTAAACCATTTTAAGATGGAGTTCAATGTGCTAGCAAACAGAGAAAGAAAGAGACTAGCAAAACAGACATTCACATATATGTCGTCAACTGGTATCTAATTGCAATGTGCGTCAGAAAACATTCAAGAATTTCATCTTATCTTTTTCTCAGGAATCAACGTGCAGCGAACAGAAGTATCATACAAACTCGCTTTCTCTATCGAACACGGAAACGCGAAGTAAATACATTGTCTGAAGTACATTTATAGTTAAATGAAAACCTAACATATTGTTTTATTCTTTCAGGAATAATCATAGACCGTAATATTTTTAATAATATATTTTTTTACTTACCTATTTTAATAAATTCGTCTGATGATAACACTTATTCTCAGCTTTAGGCATCCAACGGATCAACCACGTACAAAGACACACACACACTCACTATTACAAATATGAAGTGAAAGTTTTTACGCGGAAGAGGATTGACACACACTTTAGTCTTCTAATTCTGAATCACAAATGTTCTCTGTATACACACACACACACACACACACACACACACACACGTGTTTGCCTTAGAGAAACATGTTTCAACAAGTTCGATCATGCCGACCATAATCAAAAACATATCTCGTTACGATTTCAATACATAAGATAATATCTTTCACATCAAGACTTGAGAAAGTCATGTTTCATTTTGTTTACACAGGTATCTACCGTTATTAGAATCTGCTCAATCATTGGAATCCATTCGCAGGAGGTCTGGGGGAGGAGTGTATAGGTATGTGTTTCGTTATGGGACTCATATATGGTTTCTTGTCTCACGTCTTTTTAAAAAATTGTGAAATACAATATTTACCTTAGCAACTAAGTCAATTTCGTGAGAAGCTTTGATCATTTTAATATCACGTCTTCTACAGACACTTTGTGGGAATAGGGCCAAGGGGCTAAGCAACACGATTTTGCATGGGTATATGTTTCGTTCTGAGACTCATATACTGTGTCTAATCCCACGCTTTAAAAAAAATCATGACATATAATATTTACCTTAGCAACTAAGACCAATTTCATACAATCTGCTGAGAAGCTTCGATCATTTGAATATCATGCTTATAGTTCATAATCTACAGTCATCTCGTGGGAATAGGACCAATGGGTTAAATCGCTTATGCTCTTTGGCTTTCCAGGAGGAGTAGAGGTGACGGGGGTTCAAATAAACCAAAATTTTCCCACGGGCTTCTGTGGTAGCCGTAAAAGGCTATGAACATAGCAACTAAAGGCTTGTCGAAACTTGACTCCGACACATTCGGCTTTCCAGGAGGAGCAGGGGTGTCGGGGGTTCAAATAACTAAACAATATAAGATGAGGAGACGAAGAAAGGCATGTTTTATCTTGTTTTTTACATCTGGTAGGCGTCCAAGAGTATACTTCCTTATTCTAGCATAGCAACATACTGGTTTAGGCCAGTTTAGGGCCTCTGATAACGGTTTTAGGGCCAAAATTTTCCCACGCGTATGAACCCCCTCTATTCTACTCTATTCTGATTTCTAAACATTTAATATCAGATTCATATTCAGCTAACTTTCAAACCTATATTTCTATATACCACGTCTCAATACAATTATTCGCCATCGTATTTTCTTATTTCATCCACGTTTTCTATTGTTTCGGAGCGTGCCTTGTTCGGATCTTCAAATGGTCGTTACGCCCCCTACAGATGCCATTCAAGCGAGATATTTCACGTGTGAGGAGTACTCGATGTGACCTTTCCAATTATATATAACACATGCAGATAATCGCGTACCACTTTACCTACTTCCCTTGTCAGTCAAGTGAGCAGTGGAGGCGAAGAACCTGCGGCCATAAATTGCAAAAGGTTTAAATCTGCCACTGATCTGTTCGTGGCCGATCAGATGATGCTTGTGTTTTCGGTCCATATTATCCCTAATTCGATCATAGGGTTGCCAGCTCTGGAAAGTAAAAAGTCGGCACCCCTTCAAAATTCCCTAAGACATAGGTCTAAATGTGAAGTATCTCTGTTCGGTCCCATCAGTGAAAAGAAAATGTACTACCCTGAACGAAAGCACATTAGCATCTGTATTCTGCATATTGTTAGTACATTCACTAATGAGCTTAATTGATACATTGTGCTATAAATGAGAAACTGAAATCGGCATTGATCATTTTATTGTATTTACCAGTAACTGCCACTTCTTTAGAATTACCGAAACAGATGAAGAAAAGTATATTAATTTTGGATTTGGAAAATGAAATCTATTCTTTAAACTTATACTTCAAGTATAGAAAATTGCTTTAAGAAGTCCTTTTTCAATCTTAGTAAATGTATAAAATTCCTTACAAGTAAATTTTAAATTTTGCTTAATACAGTCCCTGTCGTCTCTTTAAAATCATCTAAACAGATTAACAAAATATACGTATTAATCGTTGATAGATGGTGAAAGGTGACCGATTCCCGGCGGGAGCTCATGTGCTTCGGATTCCACGTTAATCAGTAGGTCCACTTCTCATATGGCCTCGCTGCTGAAAGGGACGGTAAACTAAAATCAACTCACTTTATACTTCGAATTAGATGAAATTGCTTCGAACTAGATACAAAATTGAAAAACCGGCCATAAAGGGGCTGGTATAAGAAGTTTGTACCGGTTACCTGCTTTAATCAAAATATCAACAATATTTCCGGCCAGGCCGGTGAAAAACCGGTCAGTTGGCAACCCGATTCGATCACCGATATCTATATTTGAGTGGTCTGCAAGGCAGACACTTAACTTCATGTATATAAGAAAAATGATGTGAAATCTTTCAGTTTAACGCCCCACGATTATGAACTTTGGGCTAAGGGAGATGATGATTGATGTAAATGAATGATGAGGGAGAAATTGGTGGAATAATAATGTAGAAGAAAACGAGAATACATCGAGAAAAGCCAAAAATTTACTCGGCCGAGGATCGAACCACATACCAAAGGTAAGCGCTTTAATACTGAGCCACCGTCCCCACGTGTATAAGAATAGCCGCTAGGCCACTACATCAGGGGTAAGGTGATCAGTTCCTTTCTTCTCTGATTCAAATGGCAAACTGGAAATTAAGAGAAAAAATGAAATGAAATCTTTGAGTTTTACGTCCCACGGTTATGCCGGTTAGTCTAAAGGAGACGGGGATGATGAGTAATGAATGAAATGGGGAATGAAGAAAGTGGGAGAACCCCGAGAAAACCCACGCACACGGTATTTGTCCACCACAAAGTTCACTTGGCGGGGGCTGAGATCGAACCCGGGACCCCAAGTACCAGAGGTGAACGCTCTACCACTGAGCCACCGCGGCTCCGAAATTAAAAGATGGAGTAAAGGAATAGAAAGAAAGTTAGGGTTACGAGTACAACGTATTAAGGAATTGTGTAGTTATAGCATCACTTGTACACGTCAGTGGCGAGACATACTAGACTAATCCGGTTTACCCCATACTCTCTTAGTACAATACAGGGGCGGCTCGTGAGGGAAGTCAAACCAATATAAATGATTTTTTCCGCTTCAAACTAAAAGAAGAAAACTTTTCTAATTTATTAACTGTTGTGTACGCCAATCAGTACGTTAGATAGTTTTTTTCTCTCTTACAGGTTGAAGCGATTACATTGAAAAATTCTAGGCACTATCTAAAAATTCCCAATGGGTGTTTGTTCGAAAAATGGCTTAATACACAATCATTTTACCGAAAAACCATAGAATTTGCTCTGGTAACTTATATTTTGAATAACAACTACTAAACACTTTATTCATTTTTGCTTAAAAATGTGACATTTATGCGTCCCATTTGAGAATAAGGAAAAATAGAACATTTAAGAAACCGGCCTCGGCTAAAGTGGGATGTCTGGTCAGTTTACTCATAAGAGAAACATGTAACCTAGCTTTTCTGTGATTTAGACGCATTTGTAGTCTGCTAAACCTTGTAGTTATCTTTCAGCTCAATGTCTGGCACGCACAGACGCAATCAGCAAGCGGGAACAAAAATTATATTTAGTGAAAAGTCCATGAGCAAGGAAAGAATCATATTTGTTAGAATTGCATTTCTAGCCTTACACTCGTCATTCTTCTTCTGTGTATAACGACGTCTATCCAGGTCATCGGGTTACTCCGCGCCATGGGTCTTTCCGAGTCAGACTAGGTCACTCCGCACCATAGGTATGTCCAGGTCAGACTGGATCACTCCGATACGGGTCTGTCCGGGTCAAACTGAGTCACTCCGGGCCATCGGTCTGTCCGAGTGAGACTAGGTCACTACGGGCCATAGATATGTCCGGGTCAGACTGAGTCACTCCGAGACATGGATCTGTCCGAGTCAGACTGGATCACTTCGCGCCATGGGTCTGTTCGGGTTAGATTGGATCGTTCTGGGACATGGGTCTGTCCGGGTCAGACTGGGTCACTCCGGGCCATGGGTCTGTCTGGATGAGACTGAGTCGCTCCAGGACATAGGTCTGTCCGTTACCAGATCTGGTGGATCATGGGCCTGACTGCCTCTAGGTCTTACGAGACCGGATCATGAGGTTCGTTCCTCCATTCCATTACTGTTACATGTCACACTTGCTCGACTTTCTCCAGAATATCGTCTCTTGCTTGACTTTCAAGTAGAATTTGTCGTCCACTACATGTAACATCTTCGACACTAAAATTTCCATCTGCTTTTGGCTATCTTTTAGCTGTTGATTTTGGTAATGTATCTTGCCCATAAATATTACAAATTTCTTCACGACCCTCTGCAGTATTTGCCCTTTTATCGAAATAAAATTGTAAACTGTAGTACAGGTTTGTGGGACTTTACTGATTTTCACGGCGAAATATCTTGTGTCTGATTATGATAATTCCAACACATTTTGTATTCTTACTAGCTTCAACTGTCAGCTGTCAAATGGCGTTAGATCTAATTCGATGCCGCTCATAAATTCTGAGATTCAGGATAATAACACCATCTCGTGCGCAGAAGACTTAATACATTTTATTGACTATCTAATATCGCCCGTTGTTGTAAGAGGAAAGCTATTTATATTATTTGGAAGACGCAAGAAATGTTGAGAATGAATAATCCTGAAATGATCAGAGCGAGCAGGAAGCGAAAGAGCCAGAGAAACACGCAGACATTATGTTATCTACTAGGAACCACAAGATCGTGCGAGCTAGAATCGAGTTGTGAACTCTTCGCGCACTCGATCCTCCTGACAATGTAGTGAAAATGAAAGATATTGTTAAATTCACGTGGTTCTAATTTCATCATCGTATTAGAAAATGATAATATAGTGAATTATTTCAGAATATATTTCTTTATTAATATAGATAACCATAACAACAATGATGGCCTATTTATTGTTAACATAATAAATTCCACTGTTCCTGTGAAATTAGTGTTTAATCTTCTAATATGAAAGGGAGGAAGCGTCTTGAATGTGTCGTTTAACGAGTAAAGTGTCCTGTAGCGGTAGAAGAAATTTTAGCTGTTGATTAGGACATATGATAAAATATGGATTTGCTTTTAGACGTAAGTTTCATTAATATGTTTTCTGTTTAAGCAAATTGTATGCTATCATCTACTAGACTTTAACCGCCTTATGCAGAGTCGTTTTGAAGTAAGATTAGCGTCATACTAAAGGCCTGACTACTGCAAAAAACATACGTTAGTCGAACATTTTTAGTATGGCATTAATCACGCTTCAGAACGACTCTGCGTAAGGCCCTAAGTTACTAAGGCTAAGAGAAACAGTGAAGATAATAATGAATGGAATTATGGAATAAAGGAAGTGAGGAAAAGCGGGAGAACTCCCGAAAAAAAAAAGACGCTAGACGTATGATTCAATTTTGCCAAAATCATAGGTGAAAAAGTTGTTCATAGAGCTGACGCAATCTCCGGTGAGATGTATTTTAATCGTTGAAGTATACTAATGCCAAACAAATGCATTGCTAAAAGGTGTCCCATAAAGGACGCAACTTCTGAAATCGTTCCCATCTCTGTTCTCGTAAGTTGGCAGCACTGAAAGTTACACGATTTTCATCTGTTGCCCTTGTGGTTAATAGCAGTCACGGAACGCCGAATAGCACATGATCGTCATATGTTTTCTGTACGGGTAGGAATGGAGTGCTTCACGTCATACTGAAAACTTAATACAAATATCATGAAGCGTTCCATTCCTACCTCTACAGAAAACAAACGACGATCATGTGCTATTCGGCGTTCCGTGACTGCCATTAACCACAAAGACAACAGATAAAAATCATGTAACATTCAGTGCTGCCAACTTACTAGAACATAAATGGCGGGCATTTCAAAAGTTGTGATTTTTATGAGACCACCTTTGCTATGTCACTCTAGTTTTTTGTCCTTCTCTCAATTACTTTTTAGCAGGATCGTGGCAAGGATACGTAATGCGTCGAGCGGGATCAGTCGTGTAAAGTCTCTGCTTACAAGCATTAACCTCTGACATGAGAGCAAAGTCGATAACATAATTTCACTCTTGCGATTGCACAAGGAAAGATCCTCGGAACACGTATGCTACAAATAGAATTTAAGCTCCTAATTTTGGACTTCCAAATTATTTTATTTATAAATATCGATAGTCTTATGGTTAATTCACATACAGTGAGATGCTCATGCCACAACCGCGACCGACATATACATGCTGTGTCGTACCCTGCCGCTACTGGATTTTCTGATAACGTGGACTTCTTTCGGACTCTCTTGCAATGCTATCTGAAATTTCACATGGTATTAAAAATATACTAATTAGAATTACCGCTGACAAGAAAAAGATCAAGAAAAATAATGCAATAAGTAATTTATTCTAAAGATACATGATTGTTTCCTAGTGAACGAAATTTCAATTGAAAATACAGTAACTTTCAAGACTGAAAATTAGTCTTTTTTTTCTTCCTTTGTTTCTTTTTTCTAAGGAAATCTACTTGATAAACAATGTTCTCAAATGTGGGGTTATTCATGTGAGGAATGAAATTCTTTGTATTTTTCCATAATTGCATTAACATCCGGAATAAGTTCTTTCATTATCAATCTTAGATCCGATTCTACATTAAGACGATTTCACTTTAAGTTTTTAATACTGCAAAGAGTATAAAAGGTCTGCTCACATAAGTAAGTGGTAAGGAAAGGCATCAAATGTTGCAATGTCCTTTTATACAACTCTTCATACTCACAAGGGCAGAAATTTAGTAAAGTAGGAAAACATTTAAATTTACAAACGTCGGTATGATTTCTAATTACTTTCTCTTTAGTAACTGAAAAAAATACTTCTTGCATAACAGCTATGAATTTCATTTATTACAACACATTTCAATTTTTCACGCGTCACGGACCCTACTTTGAGAACTACTGTTCTACACCACTTTCTTTGAGCTCCCTCGTGGCTAAGCGGTTAGCGTACGCGCCTTTGGCGTGGGAGACCCGGGTTCGATTCCCGGCGGGAGCTCATGTGGTTCGGATTCCACGTTAATCAGTAGGTCCACGTCTCATATAGCCTCGCTGCTGAACGGGACGCTAAACTAAAATCAACTCAACTCAACACCACTTTCTTTGGTTCTGTTCAACCTCGTGTCGGTTCGTGTGCTTCGAAGAAAGCCGAAGGATTGCGGCCGGTCAGAGTATGGCACGTCATGAGTGAATTTAAAAAGACAACCCAATGCATTTTCAATGTCAACTTATAAAAAGAAACTTCGTGGATATTGGCACGGAAGGGGCACAGCATGGGAACAGCACACTATGTATTAATTAACGTTTATGGCGCTAAAAAAAATGCCGTTCGTTGCCATTAATAACTTCTCGGTTTTGGTATACCGGAACAGAGTGTTTATTTTTATATTTATTTATTTATTTATTTATTTATTTATTTACAGTGTAATTACATTATAGAATGAACTGTAAAATAGGAGATTCTATCTTTTGCTATTTGTCTTTTCCTAAGAGTAAAACACCATCTTTCTATCTCATCTATATACTGGCGTGCAAAACTTAAAGACGAGGTAGGTAAGGTAACACAAAATATTGTGTATGTAATCTGTGGAAACGAATGAAAGCCCTGCAGCATGTTGCCAGAGGCCTGCTGCACCTATACATGGAGCAAGACGTTGCTTGACGTGAGGTCAGTGTAATCATGACCAATGGGCGAGCTCCGCCAACACGAAACAGTTGAACGAAAGAGTCAGTCAGAGATCTGTGCAGGTACATTTTGATGTCATTATTCATATCAACATGGCCCAGAGACAACATTTGGATGATCTCACACGGGGAACAATCCTCGGGGAATTGGAAGTATGACGAATGTCGCCCATTAGTTTGGTATTGCCCACACCACTGTTTTGTGTGCATGGGGAGCATTTCGAATTACGTGAAAGAGGTAAGAAGGGGTCGATGTCAAACAGCGGGGGTCAGTTGCAAACATTTTTAATACAACTGCAAAGCGCTCAATCTCACTCTTTTCATTCGCACGTCAACTGTATGAGGCTGATCTCTTTGCCAAAGGCCATAGCCTTGTTTTCCATCAGTGACACAGAGATCATCAGGACTGAACCGAGAAGGAGTGGGGTTGAATTCTGTTCTAAAATGACAGCAGATTCAGTTTGAGTAGCTTAGTGTTTCTCGACATACACTCATCTAGCGAGAAGGGGAAATACGCAGTGAACCCACGAACATTGCCGAATATGATCGTTTAGGAAGCCCAGGTGCTCTTATGTGAGAAGGCATAATGTTGCACAGGCATATCGAGCACTAACTTCTGATCGTGGTATAGTCACAGGTCGACGTTATTGTGAAACTATACTTCTTCTCCACATGTGTGTTTTCAGAAGGTTCGGTGTATCGACTTCATGTTTATAATACCAATCTGCGGAGGTGGTGGAACTCTTAGAACGAAATTCGGCAAATGGACTCCCTGCTCGTTTCCCCGACTTGAATCCCATCGAACACGTATGTGACGCTACAGGTAGGCGTCTTGCAGCACGTCCAGATGCACCAAGGACTATTCAGCATTTGTCAACAGCGTTGGTGCATGAATAAAACTCCATACAACAAACACTCATTATCAACTTCGTGAGCAGTATGGTTGCAGAGCATAAATCACTGTCTGTGGAGATCACACATCCCTTTATGAACCACTTCATTCCTTCTGTAAGTCAACGGGAGCACCATGAGTCACAGTGACTTCAGTGTAAGTTATAAAAGCACTTTTTGTTCTAAACACGTGGTTCTTTCTGTTGTTTGCTGTATCATAATGTACCACCACTTTTTAGGTATGGTTCAAGTTTCACCAATCTGTACCACTTTGGAGTGAAAAAGCATGCGAAACTTACCTTCGTCCTTAAATTTTGCATTACAATGTACTTCTAAGTCTACTTACAACTAAAAGAATTTTTCATTAATGAATTATCAGACGTAGGGTTGTTCCATTTCCTTATTCTTCCCTGCGCATAAATATAAGGTAAGATGAAAAACAACATTTGTTGAGGTGAAATGGGGGAAGAAACTGTGAGAGTAAGGAACTGAATCTCGCGTAGGATAAAGGAAGTGTAAGATGAATTTAAAGATTTGAAGTCAATATTAGGTGAGAAGAGGACAAAAGTAAAAGGTTAAAATTTATGTAAAAGTGACGTGAAATGATATTGAGGGTTGAAGTTTATATACATGAAAGGTAAGGACGAAAGATTGAAGTTTATAGGTTTTATAAAAAATCTTTGGTTAAACGTAAATATTGTAATGACAATTTATTCAGTAATATGTACTAAAAATCAGCTTTTCTTATTTTTTCAGCTTATAGACGAATTCGCTCTCGTTAAAACAGACTCGGTGAGCCAACTTGCTGTTAATGGAGTTAAAGCGGCCGAAGCAAAAATTAAGGATCTGGGCAAGTTTGCAGTTGCTCTGGTTGACAGTCTACTGTCAACGTGCAATACTTTCTTGGAGATAAGCAAATCAGATTTGAGCCGAGGGCTTTGGAAATTTGTTGATAGAGTCCGGCACAGAATTCAAGTGGCAGGGGAGTGTGCTTCCAAATTGGCCAAAGGTGGTCAACCAACACCAGATGCCATTAAGAAAATAACAGATTTAACATTGGAGTGCCTTAAAGATTGGGACAAGCAGATAAAAGCGCTTCAGGACAAAATTGATAATGGAGTGAGTGAACGTGTTATCGAAACTATTAGAAGCACGACATCAGCATCATCATTCACCAATCATGAAATCATTGGAAAACTAAAAGAAGCCGCAGAGAACTTCAAACAACGATCTACCGAGGCTCAAACTCACTTACGGAACTCACTAAGACAGGGGCGTGCTGATACAATCAACAAACAAGAAATGAAACACGCTGCAGTAGCCATTAAATCAACAATGGAATCTAGTGAAGCTGAGCTACGAGATCAGCTCAATATGATACAACACAAAGCTGAAGATGCGGCGGATGTGATAAAGGATGCTTTGAAGAAATTTCGTGAGCATCGGGAGTCCACCACAGAAGAAATTACGTCGCTATTGACCAAAATAAGATTCGAACTCGAACACAAAAAGGACGTTTTAGAGCAGCAAGTTCAAGACCAGCT
Source organism: Thermobia domestica (assembly GCF_964235325.1). NCBI lineage: Eukaryota > Metazoa > Arthropoda > Insecta > Zygentoma > Lepismatidae > Thermobia > Thermobia domestica. Next base: position 14,846,290 of record NC_137461.1, on the reverse strand, counting down.
GTCAACTCTGGCTAGGTACATTGAAGAGTTGAAGGACTGCTTCAAAACTCACGGAGCCGCTCTCTCTAACACTATGAGAGACAAGATGACCAGAGGAATTATCGAGATCAAAATGAAGGCGAGTGCTGCTGAAGGAATGATCCGAAGTGATTTTGTGCAAAATAAGAACGAAGTGATGAAAGAAGTAGGTTCCGCACAGGATGCATATGAGTATCAAATTAATGGTTCGTCAATAGCTTTATTGCATGGAATTCACCCCTCAGAGGAGGAAGTAATCAAGCAGGTTGACATGTACTCGGAGACAGTTGCCACTATGGTGTCTGATATTTTAGATTGTATTGCATCCACAATCAGAAACATTTTCTATCCCAAAGAAGATTTGGTTGAAACCACGAATTCTGAAAACATTGAATAGATTCTATTGAATGCATTTATTTGTAAGCATATAAAATGCGATGTAATTTTTTTGCTAACATAAACAGAAGCATCACTTTAAGAAATAAACACAATAACTGGTTAAGTACATTTTTATTCACGAACTACTATGACTAAAGAATCCAAAGTTCAAGAAATGATAATACCAAAAGATTATAGATTAATACGTACAGTCCAGAACTTTAGAAACTATCTCCTATGAAACATATAAACGTAATACTAACATCCAAGAAGGACGAGATTTCTTTTATATGAAAATATAAGTGAGATGCATAAGGTTCTAGTGGCAAAACTTGAAGATAGAGATGTCTAGGTAAGCCGAGAAAAATATGATCGATTAGTGTTTAAATTTCCTTCCCAAACCCAAGGTCATGCGAGACAAGACTTACAGATCAGTGGTGCAGTTGTCTTGTTTGATCAAACACACTGTGCTCAATATGCACCTAGGCTGTGTACACAAATGTTTTTGACTGTAACCGAGCAAGACTCGCTGAAAGTACGTACGTGCTTTAGTCATATCAACACAAAGGGACATTAACTTAAGAAGAAAGTCAGAGAAACATGTTGATATGGACAATTAACTAGTTGCTTAATTGGAATTTAACATGTCTTTCAGCGAGGCTGTATGAAATATAAACAGGTAAGTTAACCAGGAGTTCAAAACATCATCAACTTCCACTGGGAGTTAAACCCGCCACACCTCCGTCAAAAGCACGTATAACAACTAACTCTATGGTTTATGGAATCCGGAATTTCAATGCTACATACTAACTAACTAACTCTATGGCCTATGGAACCCGGAGGTTCAATGCCGCGTTCACAAAAGCTCTCCACTGACTTCTATACTTAGCTAACTGCATCCAGTTTCTACTCTGTATTCCAATCTCTGCGAGATCCATCTTAATATTGTCCTCCCATCTGCGTCTAGGTCTTCCTAATGGTCGTTTTCCGATTGGTCTTCCAGTCAAGACTTGGAAAGCGTCTCTACTTTCTTCCATTCTAGCTACATGACCTGCCCATCTAAGCCTCCTAGACTTGACGACCCTAACAATGTTGGGTAAACCATATAAATTATGTAGTTCCTAGTTATGAAGTTTCCGCCATTCCCTATTCCCGTTCCTCTTGGGTCCGAAAATTCGTCTCAGGATCTTGTTCTCAAATACTTTCAGTCTATGTTCTTCCCTCAGAGTAAGTGACCATGTTTTGCAGCCATACAGAACTACAGGCATGATTATCGTTTTGTATATTTTAAGTTTCAAATTCCTCGACAGAATTCGCGACGACAAGAGATTTTGAACTGAATAGTAACACGAATTCCCTGCTTTTAGTCGACATTTAATTTCTCCGTGAATATGATTTTCCTCTGTTAATATTCATCCTAGATATTTGAAAGTATCCACTTTATCAAAAGTATTATTTAGTATTTTAACGTATCCATAATTTGCTGTATTCCGGTCCCGACGCACTTCCATGTATTTAGTTTTCTCTGCATTTACTTCTAAACCCATGTCCCTGCAAGCGTTTAATAAGATCTCTGTATTTCTTTCTATTGTTCTCCTATCATCTCCTATTAAATTTACATCATCAGCATATGCCATAACCTGGTGAATACCGTTCAACTGTAAGCCCTGGTTGCTATCTTTGATTTTCCTTATAGCGTATTCCAAAACGAAGTTAAATAATAATGGCGACAACGCATCTCCTTGTTTCAGGCCATTTTCGACGTGAAAGCTCGTGGACAAAAATTTTCCTATCCGGACTTTACTTTGGGATTCATTTAAACATATCTTAATTAATCTAATTAGCTTTCTCGGTATTCCAAGTTCTGCAAGAACGTTGTATAATGTTTCTCTCCTAACCGAGTCGTACGCCTTTCTAAAATCAATAAATAGTTGATGTACCGGGGTATTGTATTCCCACTTTTTTTCGAGTATTTGGCGAATGGTAAATATTTGGTCGATAGTTGATCGATTTCGTCTAAATCCACACAGATAATCTCCAATAATTTCATCTGCGTATGGGGTCAGCCTTGCTAACAGAATATTTGAAAGGATTTTATAGAATGTTGACGGAAGAGAAATGCCTCGATAATTATTACAGTCAGTTTTGTCGCCTTTCTTGTGGATTGGAACAATGATTGATTCTTTCCACTCTTGTGGCAATTCTTCCTTGTTCCAGATAAGGAGAATGAGTTTGTGTATCTTGTTCCACAATTTTTCGCCTCCAGCTAAAATTAACTCAGCTGGAATTTCATCTACACCCGGAGATTTGTGTTTCTTTAATTTCTTTATAGCGGTTTCTACTTCTATTCGGTTGGGTTCTGGAATATACGGTTCTGCGGTGTGTATCTCCTTTTCTCCACGAACACTAGTTTTTGGTTGCGTGTTAAGCAAATCGTCAAAGAAATCTTTCCCTCTATAAGATGCTATCCGTGTCAGTGAGAACTGTACCGTCAGATTTCTTTAATATATAAGCACGAGGTTGATAGCCTTTCTTAAATTCGTTGATTCCCTTAGACATGTTCCGAATGTTTTTATTTTTACTATTATCTTCAAGTTCCTTAATTTTAGCTTTCAGAAAATCGCGTTTCTTTGTTCTAAAAGTTTTGGAAGTTTCCCGCCTGATATCTGCGAAATTTTGTGTAGTCATTTCATTCGGATTTTGTAGCCAGCGTAATTTTGCCTGTTTTCTCTTCTCTGCTAGTTTTATGCATTCCTGGTCGAACCATGGTTTGTTCCTACGTATTTCCGCGTGTCCCAACTTTTCTTTTGCTGAAATTTTAATGCTATCTCTAATTTCAATCCAGGTATCCTCAACACTAGTGCATTCCGAATCTTCTAAAGCCGAAAATCTATTCGAAACTTCAATCTGGTATTCCTCTCTTGCCTGGCTCTCTTCTAATTTCTTTAAATTGAATCTCTCCGTTTTCGGACAATGAATATTACCCTTATTCAACGATAACCTCTCTCGTATTATCGCTGCTACCAGGTAGTGATCAGTGTCACAATCAGCCCCTCTAAACGACCGGACATCAATTATGCTAGATTGCCTTCTTCTATCTACTAAAACGTGATCAATTTGATTATGTGTTTTCCCGTCTGGTGATGTCCAAGTGTATTTATGAACGTCGCGATGTGGGAATTTTGTACTCTGTACTCTACTACTGTCAATGCTACATACACATAAGCTTTCCATTAGACTTCTGTCCTTAACCAACTGGATCTAGTTTCTACTTTGTATTCCTATTTCTGCGAGATTCATTTGGGTTGCAAGTTAAAATTTTGAAGCATGTAAGATATTTTTCCAAAACAATTTGGAAGAAGTATCTTAATTCAAAAAGCAACTTCTATTTCATTAGCGATTAACCTGCTTGTTGATTAACAAATCTTCAGTATAATCATAAACTTAAGTCTTATTTTGTCTGGGAGAATTCTTCAAAATTAAGTTAGAACTAAATATAACGTTTTGCCAGCCTTAACAGTTCAAATTACTTTTACTGGCAAAACAAGTTGAAATTTTGAAAGCATGGCAAAGCCAACTAACATGATTTGTGGCGTGTTGTTTTAGTCCCTCCTTCCACAGAGTAAAATGAATGTTATTTATATATCGCCTAACAGAGACACACGCACACACACAGCTTGTAAAAAGTAATTGTAGGGCACCTTTTGAAGAACTGTTCTATGCTACCATATCTCTGTTCATGCTTAAAGTGGATTATCATTATTTTCACACTACCAGGCCTCCCCCTCCCAATGTTTCTGCTGGGAAATCATCTAAAATCAACACTAGTTCCCTATATGGAACTTCAACTTACGTTCGAATTACTATTTCACAATTAGCTCATCAATCACCAGCCATTATCCATTACCATCATGATTTACTTTCACAATAATAAGTCTTCCCTCTTAATGTCCCCGCTGGGAAATCATCTAAAACAACCTTTCCCAACCTGGGGTCCGCAACACGATCTTACGGGGTCCGCACGCCAATCTGAAAAAGGTACACACAGTGCTAGATCTGAGAAAGGCACTTCGTTTGATCCTCACATTTCCACGTTAGTGGCTGAAAGACAATACCAACCATCACACTGACTGAAGTTGTGTACCTCGGTAAATCATACACTTATTATCATGTTTACTTGTGAAGTTAATATATATTTTATTTTTTCCAGAAAAATACTTTTTTCTGTACCTGATGGGTAGGTTACTGTGCTTTAGTTTTGTTTACGTACTGGATTTATTTATCTATTTTCAACATCTTAGCGAAGGTGTCCCGCCCCAGATTTGAAACCCAGGATCACCTGATTGTGGAGTTAGTATCATACCACTCTGTGGCAGGCAGCGCCACCACATCGCCTTATGCTTTCTGCAACGTCTTTGGATAGTTCCTCGGCTTTGACGGCAGATGGCAGCACAGGGACCGGCCAAGAGGCTATTTACATTCAAGACAAGGAGAGAGCCTTCTTCTTCACGTTGGAACCAGTAATGCCAGTTGGCGGGAAATTTCCCGTAAAACGGGAAATTCTGAGCACTGCCGGGAATGCGGGAATTTTTCTTTAAAATAGGCTGAAAACGGGAAATTCTGACATTCTCAAGTTTTCTGGTGTGTTTTATCATTCATTCATTTTTCCTTCTTTCGCCCATTCTCTCTCACATGAACAATTCCTTCACTGAGTTATCTCAATGTTGACCATCTAAACAGGCATATAGCCAGCAACCACATGACAGAAGAAAGCGACTAGCTAAAGACAAAATGAAAAAAAAAGGTCTGGTACTATGGTCTCCTGCTGCGAACTGACATTGAGTAAATAGCTGATCTTTTCGATGTGCTACCTTTCCCCTCGCGCACGTGAGATTGGTTAATTGTTTCCAAAACAAATGGAGGTACAGTTGTATGGTGATTCTGTGTTTTGGCACGCACAGGTGTCACTGCTATGTTTCGAAAATGAAAAAAAAAATCAAACCCATCCGATACATATGATAGGAAACAGCGAACAGAGGAGACAAAAATTGTAGCAAGCGAACTTTTCCGCGTGGGGCCATTGTGAAGAGTAAATCTTTTGATAATATGACGTAGATGCGTTTAGACTTTTCCTACGTGTTCTTATCACTTTTCAGCAGGAGAATATGCAGGCTGTCTAAATGATGAGTAAACTCTTAACGACATTAACTGAAATCAATAAACAATAAAGAAAACAATATTTCACAGTGCTACCATTTGTTGTAGGCCTACATTTTATGAAGTTGTTTTCCATAGAAGCATAGCCCTCTTTTCGAAATAGCTCCTTCGTGTCACAGATGTGTCTACTTTAATCTTGTTTCGTGCTATAATGCAAGAGAGATATGCGTCTTTTTTTTTTTTTTTTTTTTTTTAAGATGAGTGAGGGTAAGAAGCGAGATGAAATTAAGAGATCTAACAAGGAGTGGCTTTCGGATCCACAATTTAATAGGGGTTACGATCCGTCGGGAATCGATACCAAAGCTAGGTATAGACCTGTAACATCAAGCTCTTTTGTAGTAAAAGTGAACTTCAGTATCACCCAAAAAACTTCAAGCATCTAGTTAATGTAATGCAACAGCAAAATACCTTCTTTATTGCTACAGTTCTTTTTTGTAGCAAGGAACTAGTAATGTGCAGCAACACAGAAATCTTAAGACCAGAAAATTGTATTGTGTTCCTTTGCCGAACATACCGTCTCCTTCCAAACCATAAAGAAAACAATATATATATAAGTTTACAATGATTTTGATTTTTTTTTTTTTTTTAATATTGTGCCAGCATGTTTGTGATATTATCATGCATAACTGTAAATAGTTAATTGTATATTACGAGAATGAGTTTAACTATCCGTTATAGGACCTCTAAAGTGACATTTTTCAAAATTACTTATCATTAGGTATTGTAAATTGTATTTTTTTTAGTTGCCGGGAAGTTTTGCGTCTAATCGGGAAATTCCATGGCTTCGGACGGGAAATTCACTGTTACAAAACTGGCATCACTGGTTGGAACCACGAGGACAACAGCAACAGTGGCAGCAGTAGCAGAGGCAGAACCCACACCGGAGGTCAGGCTCGAAGAAGCTGAAGCAGCGTTGCCAGAGTGTACGATAATTATCAAAACATACGATAATTTTATGCTCCGGTTGATAGAAAATAATAATTATCAAACGTACGATAATTTTAGGATTGGATAATATATATTTTTTCCATTGGTATTTTCTTTGTGCAAAAGGAAGAACAGCTGTTTGTGCGGAGATAGGAAGAAAAAAATCGACTGTAAAACGAAAGAGGAAACAAAATGACACTTTTCTTTTTGAATCCCTTACCGCTTCAGCGGACAAATTTCAGGTCAGGAAGATGACCATAAAGTCACAATGAAACTCGCTTGTCTTTTTGGTGGGCAAGGGGAACAAGTGTAGCGTTGTTCTTCCTTGATTGTACCTCTACACAAGAAAAAGAGAACAGGCTTTCTGGTAAATCCACCACCCGCTGGAGTCACCCTTCTCTCACTCTCTATAGAGGATGGAGCGGGTGGTGGGCAAATCCAACAGAATAGCGGTACATCAAGTATTGCGAATTGACGATCCTAACTGCTTTTTCAGTTTTCCCTCCCATTATGCTGCTTTACAGGTCATATGTAGAGAGCAGAGAGGAAAAAAAAAAAAAAAAAGGATGCTAATACCAAATGTTGATGTAGTCATGGTGGGAATACTTAATTCGCAAACAGAGTTCTTTTTATTTTCCGCCTTATTTCCCCAACTTGAAAAGATCAATTTGAAGGAAAGGGAAGTTCGAAATATTTTAGGTTGTAAACCAATAACAAAGAACATTTGTTCAATACGTGCTTTAGCAAGGGAAATAAACAGCCTGTTGAAAGAAAAAGATTGGTCAGACGACGCCATATCAAATATCAAAAGAAACTTTTCCAATCAGTCCCCACATATGTATAAAATTATTGTGGACTGTGTAGTGCATTGTTGTATCGTGAGTTTAGAAGAACGTAGTTGTCTAGTTAATCTCGTGGCGTTCATTACATATTTTACAGTGCTCGAGCGAACGTCGTAGTGTCATTGTAACATCGGGCTTACACTGAAATATTGAATGCGTTTTGTGAATGTGCGTTTTCTCTCGCGCGCGAGTGTGTTTATATAAACTCTTTGCTTTCAAGGATGGAGAGGAAACGAGGAGCTTGTGAAAGCAGGTGTAGTACACCTGAAAAGAAAAAGCGGTTACGGGGGGAATCTTCTACAAAAATAGAACATCGCACTCAACATTACAAAAAACAGTGGCAAAGTGTGGCGGAATTCAAAGGTTGGCTTACTGCTGTCAAAGACGATACAACGAAAGCTAGGTGTACAGTTTGTAATTATGAATTTTTAGCAGAACTGACCGTGATTAAAAACCACGCTAAAGGGAAGAAACATCTCGAACGTAAGCGTACGGTTTCGTTTCAAAGAAGTGTTACTACTTGTTTTCGTGAATCGAATGAAGAAGCCAATCTGGACAAAAAGATAAAATCCGCAGAAATTAGACTCAGTGCTTTTATTGCCGAGCATAATTTACCCCTTTGTGTGTCAGACCATTTAGCGTCAGTTAATAAAGTATGTTACCCGGATTCTAAAATTGCCCAGGGCGTAACATTAGGAAGAACAAAGGCCACTTCTATTATTAAAAATGTTTTAGCTAAAGGAGCTAGTGACGAACTAAATGGTGTTCTTGCGCGGAACAAATTTTCTATACTAATAGATGAATCTACAGATGTAAGTGCTGTAAAGACTCTCTGTATTTGTGTCCGATATGCGTCCGATAATGGAGTTTTGACTAAGTTTTGGAAATTATTACAAGTGTTTCCCACGGGTAAAACTGCGGTTGGAGCCACAGCCCAACATCTGTTCGAACTAATAATTACAGCTTTCAAAGAAGACAATATTCCTGTCGAAAATATAGTTGGTTTCGGTAGTGATGGGTGTAATACTATGATGGGTGGAGATAATTCTGTGTCCCAGAAATTGAAGCAACTTCTACCTGGTATAGTTATCCAAAAATGTATATGTCACTCTTTACATCTCTGTGCCAGTGAAGCTTGCAAAATGCTACCTATTAGATGCGAACACCTTGTGCGAAATATTTACGCTTACTTTTCGCACAGTAGTAAAAGGCAAGCAGAGTTTCGTGACTTCCAAGATTTTTGCGGGGTCGAACCACACAAATTGCTGCGACCATCACAGACTCGTTGGCTGTCACTTGTCAACGTTGTCACGCGCATTGTTGAACAGTGGCCAGCTCTTAAATTGTACTTTTCTGCATCCTTATTAAATGACAAACTTGGGACAGCGAAAGTTATATTTGACACGATGAATGATATTGATGTAGAGCTGTACTTTCTATTTTTGGAGTGGATACTTCCGAAATTCTCTAAATTAAATGAGTTGTTTCAAAGTGATAAGTCGCTTGTGACAGTTGTTCACCAGAAGATATGTGGCGCTTATAAAGAGTTCCTTTACATATACATGAAGAGGGACTATATCGAAAGAACGGACATAGAAAAAATTGACCCCGAAAACGAAGACGTATTTTCTACCCTGACCAACATATATTTGGGGGTGAAAGTACATCAAAAAATCAACTGCCACACATCAAACAACATGCTAAACAACCAAGAGCTAAATACTTTTAGGCGTCGATGTCGCGACTTTGTCATTGTTGCTTGTAAAGAACTTAAAAAGCGATTTGATTTTGGGCAGAATTCGCTTTTTCCTAAAATGTCTACTTTACACCCGTCAAGTGCTCTCTTGCAAGGAGAAATGAGAGCAGCTTCACTAGCCCCCCTTGCTTCTTTGGTGCCAAGAATTTTACCCCCAACCGATGTAGAAACTCTGCAGCTCCTAGATGACCAGTGGCGTAGGATGGCTTTTACTACTTTTCCGTCCGATATGATTACCTTAGACCCCGAAGAGTTCTATGTGAAGTTAGGTGAATTCGAAAGTATTGATGGAACACTTGAATTTAAAGAACTATCGCGCTTTTGCCTTGAAGTTCTGGCATTGCCCCATGCAAATGCAGCTTGTGAAAGAGTTTTCTCTAAAGTAAATTTAGTGAAAACAAAAACAAGAAACAAACTTGTATCTGAGACAATAACATCATTACTACTGACGTCGCAGTTAGTAGCTTCGCAAGGGGGCTGTTCTGCATTCGCTTCTTCAAAAGCAATGCTCTCTTATATGAATTCTGCGAACTTGTACAAAAATGGATCTCCAGTTAGTGGGTCACAAAATTCGAACCAGTTGCAAGAAAGTGAACTGGAGGAAGTGGCTTTCGAAGAAATCAACTGAACAATCTTGGTGCTGTATATAGTGTACATATTTTTATTTTAAAAAAACACAGTTATTATTTTTAGTTTAACACATCAGATTTATTGAAACAAGTATTGTTCATCAACTTCTGGACAATGTCATTGACATCTTACAAGGTACGTATAGATAATTTATTTTTCCTTTGTCGATGTTAATGAAATTATTTAATATTTAACATTCATGTCTTTACATTTATGCTGTACTTTGATGGAAACAGAGGATGCAGTGAGAAAACACACACACACACACACACACACACACATATATATATATATATATATATATATATATATATATATATATATATATATATATATATATATATATATATATATATAGTATGTGTAAGAGAAATACGATAATTTCTTCCGATATTCGATAATTTTTAGTTATTGTGACGATAAATTTGTTTCTGTAGTCTGGCAACGCTGAGCTGAAGCATCGCATGGAAGAGAGTGAAACAGCGAGTGCGCCAAGAACCCTAGATTCAGTATTTAATGGAAACTATATGCGTAAAGTGCAACGGGCGGCTGGATCTCACGATAAGTATTCAACCTTCCTTTTTGTACCTGTATAGTCTGTACCCGTCATCTGTAAATAATTTTGTAAAATACATACGAAACATCTAGAAATTCTTGATTATTATTATTTAAAAAAAAAAATTAGAAACCACCTCACAACTCCAAGCGCCATCTGCGCAACCAAGGTAAAATGCACCCTCACATTTGCTCCAGTTCGATTCCCGGCGGGAGCTCATGTGGTTCGGATTCCACGTTAATCAGTAGGTCCACGTCTCATATAGCCTCGCTGCTGAACGGGACGCTAAACTAAAATCAACTCAACTCAACATTTGCTCCAGCGCAAATGCGACGGTGACAACTCTAACATGATTATACTACTGCAGAGAAAAATAAATACATGCATACACTTACACCCACACCCATACCTATATACAATTTTACACTATTGTCGCTGCGCCTCAAAGAACCGCTATGTGACATTTTTGTCTAAAGTGAGTTATGTCGTGTAAATGAACCAGAAAGCTGTCAGGACTGTCAGCGTCCCTTATAATGTCATAAGTTAATATTCAATTGTTTCTCCACAACAATGAAAAATTAGCCTATAGATTGAAATTAAAGGCTTCTGATTCTCATCACGTACGCACTGATTAATGTATACAAATCCTCTATGTGCTTATAAAGGGGCAAAAAGTGATAAGTAAACACAATAATACTGTTGAAACAAGCTACAACAATATCCAGTGCATAATAAACGCAGAACCAATTTTATTGAATTTTTCAAGCGTTTACGTGTATTTGGCAAAATTTTAAGAGTTCAGAATGTTTTTTTTTTTTTGCTTCTCCCGGAAAGTTGTGGTTTTAACACATAGCGATTCTTCGAGGCGCAGCGACGATAAATACTAACATGGGAAAGAAATATAACACTAACCGTACATATTGCATGGGGTGCTTTACATGTATTGTAAACTGTAAAGGGGGCCACAGTGTGGAAAAGGTTGAGAAAGGCTGATCTAAAATCAACACTGGTTCCCTGTATGAAAGTTTTAGTTGCATTCCAATTATTATACCACAAGTAGCTCATCCATCACGAAGCTCATTACCCCGAAAAAGATTGTGACGAGGAAGTGTATAATAACATGTTTAGATATCAAACCAATTTTCTTCATAATAAATGTATACACTTGTAGAAGCAATATTGTGAAAATAGATCTTTTCGAGTCACCATTCATTCTATATTTACTTGTTGAGACGTCCAATATGTTTTCTTCTTTGCCAATACACTTATTAGATAATATCTCAACTGATTGATGTCAAGACGTATATTCCCGGCAAATAACAATGGCTAATCGGAGAATTGTCTACAATTTTTGACGTAAATGATCACCTCGACGCGTTGTGAGTAGCAGCACTGAAACTGACACGTATCATTTAGAGCTACAATTGTGACATGTATGGATATAATGAAAAGAGACACTTTACGGTTGAGAGACAACTTAATGTGTGGTAAGTGACTTGCTTATGTCACAGGTGAACACATATACAGGTCTACACATTATTAGCCGATTGTGAAACTTACTGAAGCAACAGAGACTTTACATTACCCTAATATAAGTACTTTTTCTATATAATGGGAAACATTTAGACAAAGGTATTGAATAATGAAGTGTTTGATTAATAACTAATAACCAACAAATTGATTTACTGTCACTGAGAATAATCTATTTTCTCACGTTGATATAAGGATGTTATAAATACAGGATCTGCCCATATGTATCTTCATCCTATTAAATCGGTGAAGCCAAAAAACAATCGAGCATCGGCACGTCTGATTGGCTACTCTCGTTTCTGTCATCGTCTGATTGGCTACTTTCGTTTCCGCCATGATTTTTGGCTCAAAACATTGCGATCCTATTGGGTGGAGTGGGCAGAGTAGGGGTGGTAAAACTGTGACGTATGGCTTCAAGAATTTGTTGTAAGGACAGATCCTCTATCTTATAAGATCCTTGCGTTGATATATCTTTTTTCTTTTTCTTCTTTATTTCCTTTTTTTGTAATTTTATGCTATGCATTAGCTTATATTTTAATCACGCCCGACCCTAGCCATAGGACCTAAATACACAGTTCTGATTCGTTGAAGTTATCCGGTTCTCGCCACGTAGCATATATATATATATATATATATATATATATATATATATATATATATATATATATATATATATATATAGCACAAATCAAACGCTAACTGCTGTTGGTCCTCGTAGGCGAGCATGCTAACACAAGGGTTAGTAATGAAAATCGATTTGGCGTGGGTTCAAACCCAACCCAAGGTTAGTTTTATTTTAATAACACTTTTTATCATTAAAAAAATGAGATAAAAATAATACTCTTTGCCTTTGTACGTACTATATAATGCATAAAAAGTGATTTACTTACGTTACGAAAAATCGTTGAGCGAGCGTTAACGAGTGAAGGGGGTAAAAAGCTCCGCAGGGCTCTTTTGTTCCACCTTGACCACCATAATAATACCACTTGACGTTACGTCATACTTGGGTAGTGTAACTTCGATGTAAATCTATCACCATCTGCTTCCTTGTGACTAACTTAGAACAGGTGGCTAGGTTAGAGCGTGAAAAAAATATATGCTATGCGCTCAATTTTACGCTTTTGTGGTCTTTATAAATTCTCTCTTCTCGGCAGTTAATGTAAATTCTAACATACACAATTTGAAACAGCAACAAAAGAGGCTGATCCATTTTAATTGAAACAACTTGCAGCTAGTGACACTTGTCAGATTTTTACTTAGCAACAACACGTTCGCGCACGTTCATGAATTTTTCAGCCACTGTGTGACAGAGTGGACGTATTGTAGTGGGCAAAATGCCGCTGAGAAAAAAAAAAAAGTTAAAGGTTTACTCCACATCCTTTTTCATATAACTTCAGTATTTTCAGCATAGTAGAACCGTATCACAACAACATGTTTGTAGGGCGATGTGTTACCCTTTTAGTGATGTAATTAAACGTTCGGCACAGCAGCCTCCTTCACCAATGCATTCGAATCCAAAGAGGGTGTCAGTGAGACGCACAACACCTGTGCTAAAGAAAACCCAAGGCATAGGCTGTTCAGAACGCAAGGGTAAGTCAAATTACCGAAATTGTGGGGAAGTTTGTACGACAAGCTTAAAAACATGGAAGAGTTAACACTGTTTATCTCTGAAAATAAATCTTTTAGACTCTGAAAGAACTTCAGACAGAAATCCTAAACATGAAATACGTACAAACTGACTAAAAAAAATGGACTTAATTTCCTTGTGCACTGAACGTGCTGCATGGAGACATATAAGAATCCATTACCAAAATCCATTACCTGTTGTAACCAAACGATTTCCACGTAGCCCAATCAACAGCGAATCGTGCAATTCATAATTAATTAAGGCTACAAACTGCCCGCCAGGCCAGCGCACATGCGTTGACACCGTGGCATATCGTGCAGTGAAAAAGCGTCACGATCACGTTGCAACGTAGCTGGCGACCGCTGGAAATTTGTTCTGACAATTGACCAAGCATAGATCTACGTAAGTGACTGTTGAAATGTGGACCATCACCTCCAGATGTTCATGAACAAGACCAACGTAACTTTCTGCGTCAAATGCAAAGAAAGTTTGTCAAAGGATTTAGAGTTGTTACTGGCCTTTCTATTGGGGGAAGCTCAAGATTCGTTAAGTTCGAGAACATGTCCAAATCAGTGCTGCTTATTACCAAAAACATGTTCTATCATCAACTTATAATGAAGAAATACCAGTATTGTATAGCGATGACACCGATCCTGTGGAACTATATGAGGACAGTGCTTCAAGTCACATGGCGAAAATATTGCTGCCCTTCTGCCGACGCATGGCAACTTCAATTGGTACCCATTGTTCTCCGTTCGAGAATATTATCAATAACAGCGCAGACACTAGTCCCATGGATGAAAGTGCTTTAGTATTTCTCACATATCATTTTTTATCACGTCGGGTTCGCATAATGAATGACGTCCGGAAAGCCTCCAAATACAAGTGGGATTATATACACCTCTTGCAGTTTCAACAAAGTCTGGTGAAGTGAAAACTGTGTTGTAGTAGCGTTTCCAGTGTTAGTAAAGACAAAATCCATATCGAGGCGGTATCTTCCACTCTGCCCCGCAGTTTTTTTTTTCTTTCGTACCCTGTCGAGAAAGACTGACGAATATAACTTTCATAACACTTCCTACACTTACTGACAGTGTTCGTTGATTTCCTGAGAGAAATTTCCAACTAACGACACAAAAATTTCCCTTTTTAGCTATTTTTCCCTATTTTCTTAAACGATCGTCTTTTTGCACTTATCACACTACATTAGTTGCATGTTTCTTGATTTGAATTAATTTGAGTGAGAGAATGAGTTTTGGCCTTAAGCAAGTTCTGTGATATGTTCCCCTCCCTATCAATACTGTCACTTCTCCATGGCAATGACAAGAGAATGGAAACACGTTGCTGAGTCATTTGCCAAGCCCCTTAAAAAAGGAAAAATTCAAAGGGAACTGAAAGAATTAAGATTTATTGACTATTCTCAATAGAAGGCAGAAAGAAAAATAGAACCATACAATTTGGTATGTAACTCAAGTCAATAATTTTCCCTGGATTTCAGGATTGTGTTGTTAAAAAATCCTCTTTGGCTATTTGCTAAATGTTATTACCTGATTTCCTTAGATTAGGAAGTTTCCATCAATCTACAATCATTGCATAATTCGGAAGAAAAAACACCACTACAAATTTGCAACTCCTTTTATACTCTTTTCTAAATAATTTATCGGTAATCATCAGCTTTACTAATTGGTTACAGCTTCACTGAATTATTTTCTGCTTCTTTACTGTTTATATTTATCTGTTGTTAGCATAACCTCACTTAGATCATCCATATAAGGTCTGTCCGGAACGTAATGACATTTTTTTATGTGAAACGACTGTGTGTATGTTGCAGTGCGCTCAGATTGATATTGAGCCGAGATCAATGGTGGTAAAAGTCAACTACCGAGCAAATGTTTGCTTACTCAGTTGTTTCCGAGTTCTCGGACATGAAAGATGGGGGATTTCGTAAACCTCTGTTCGTCTCTTGTACCAGTCGCGATGCAGCACTCACTGGAACAAAGATACGCGATCAAGTTTTGTATGAAACTCGGCAAATCTGCTCGAAACTTTTCCAATGCTTCCACAATCCTTCGGGCATAAGTGTTTATCACAAAGGTAAGTCTACATATGACACAAGTTGTTTTTCAAAGACCGTGAAGGGGCCGAAGACGAAACCTGCGCTGGACACACGTCAACCTACTCAAACGACGAAAATGTAACTCATGTGAAGGAACAGCCCGTCGAATGAGTGTTCATTTACTGGCCGACATATTAAATATTCCGAAAACTATTTCCCTGAAAGGACATCATTACAGAACAATTGACAACGTGAAAGCTGCTTGTGAAATGGCTTTAAACGCACTTCGTGAACGAGCCTTCCAAGATGCCTTCGCAGATTGGAAATCCCGCTAGCAAAGATGTATCGATGCAGGAGGGTAATATTTTGAAGAGTTTTAAGGTACTGGCGTTATTATTATTATGTAAATAATTTTTTTTTCCTCATATTTGTAGACTTGGTGACATAACTTTCCAGACAAACTTTGTATGTTCATGCTTAAACAAATAATTATATTGTTGCTCTGCCAAAGGAAGCGCTTAGCTCTTTAATTGATAATTAGCTCAGTCAACTAATTCATTACGTGAGTTTAGATAATGTTATAAAAATACACTTGTTAACCATATGAACAGAATATCCTCCCAAAACAAAAATTCGGAAAGGATCAATATAAAATTACAAATGTTAAGAACTATCAACAGTAATGGCACGTTTGCAAATGTCTTACAATTCGTATGTTTAGATCTTATTCTTTTCTTCAAAGTTACCAGAAATACAATACACTTGACATTGCATTAATCTTCCTTTACCCAGGACAGAACATATTACTTCCAATATGCGAAAAATATTGCACACAATTACCAGTCCTCTTTCACCAGAACAAATTAAGTTCACTTTGAATGAAGATAAATGTTGCAAGTGGTTATGTGCTGTTTCAAAAACATGCATATAAAGATTTTGAGATAAAACAAAATATACAAAATGTAGGTACAGTTTCGAGTTCGTTAAGTCCGTTTAAGACTGATATTTATCATGATAAACGAGAAATGCTGTACAAAAGAAATATAACAATTCTAAAATTAGAGAAATAAGAAGAAAGCCAGTGCTTGTGACACAGCAACGGTTTGACTACAAGAGAACAGTTTGTCTTGCGCACCATAGAGTGAGTATGAGAGGTTACAGCTGCTTTTCCCACTGCAACTAAGTTACGTGAGTGGAGACTGTGGCGCCGCCACTCAAAGCAGTTGGGTAAAACGAACTACCGAATCAAATCGAACGAATCAAATCATTTAGAGCGCGTGAGTTTGATAGAATTAACTAATGATACAATTTGATGCTGCCAGTAGCAGACGATGCAATTAGTTTACAACTGTAGCTGGCAGTGTTGCCAATATCATTTTCATTACATTGCGGGAACGATTTGAATTTTTTAATTAGGTATATAAGGAGCGGTGTATCAGGGTGATCAGTGTTGGGTACTGTGTATTTGATTAAGTTCTTGTATTTCTCTCGTTGAGTCGCTGCTGTTATGTTTACATGCTGTTATTGAGTGAAGGGGAAGTTATTAAGGAAGGCATACGTTGCTTTCTGCATTGCTTTACAGGATTGCTAGAATACTGTAGATCTCAATAGATGTAGGTGTTTTCTCACTTGTTTTGATATGATGTATGGTTGTTTGATTTATTTGTGGTGATTACTTGAAGAGAAAAATATATTTGTTTCCAGTGGTGGCCAATTTCTAATTACCTGTAGACCAGGACAAATTAAGAATCATACTTCGGAACTATTTTGCATTTTTCTTGCCCGCTTTCTTGAGCTAATAATTCGTTGAATCTTCGTAAGTAATATAATATCTGAATGTTTCTTCTATTATACGTATCCTGTTTATTGTTTCATGACTCTTTGCCAATTAGGATTTGGGCTGAGAACATTTAAAAGAAAAATCTCTCCGGTACGAACGGAATTGCCTTGCAGAATGGACTCTGTATGTAAAAGGTTGACCGTTAAATCACGAATATTTTGTTTTCGTAATGTACAGACCCAACTACGGATATTTGATTTTCGAAATACGACCACAATAACTTTTGTACCACTTTCAATCTTATTTATTATCGCACGCAAAGACCGCGAATGGCTTGTGATGTCATCTTTGAAGAATGGAAAGAACAAAGAGACCTAAATACTTGACTCCAGCTAAACCAAACATTAAAGTTACGTTTTTTTAACCCTACGAAATCGGTTTAAATGGCTTCGTAATTTGCGAGACACTGGGTGTTCAAGCGATTTAAGGGTTAATGTAGTCAAAAGTATTAAAATATTCAGAATTATCTGAACAAAAGATTTTTTACGCCGGACAAGTAGTAGCCTAAAACAGTATATATATACATATTTGTACGAAAGTTTTGAGCAATGTGTTTAAATGTGAGAAGAATGTCTCAAGAGTTTTATGAAGCAAACAAAGAAATTCTAACATTCAAATAAACAGAGGAAGTTTATAAACTTTTGCAGGAAACTAAAACTGTGTGACTTGAAATCTACTTGTATTAAATTTATTAATACAATTTTTTATATGAACTTACAGTAAGGTTCAAAGTTTTTATTGTATGTTTCCTAAGGTTCATACCCATATCCTCAATTGTGCGCAATTCACGTTGTAACGTTCCTATTTAGATAGGGGCTCGTTACTCGGTACTGGCCTCCCACCTGTGAAAACCCGCCACATTTGAGAAACAATATATATTTTCAAATTAAGAATAGTTGCCAGAAATCCTAAGGACCACCATATATTCAGCTTAATCATAAATACCATATAACCTTCCTAAAAATTAGGCCAATCGCAAAACCATAAATAGGTCAAGGATTTTAATATTAGTTTCGTTAAGTAATAAGTCAATGATTTAGGAAGCTCTTCTTTATAAACAAAATCAATCGACATTACAAGTTTCCTTACAAGTCATTAAACTCACTGCTACTAATTTGACACATTTAAATCAAATGCAAGTGGAATTAATATTAGTCCCAATAAATCTCAACTTAATCGTGTTCCACGACAACCTAAAAAGATTTGAATAATTATACCGAATTTTCAAACATATATACACATATCGAATATAGGAAGTTATAAGTATGGTTAACACAAAATGTCTATATCCCATTTAATCAAACAGTTAAGTCTCCATTAGAACATATATGAATTCGAATTAAATTTAAGAATATTATTAAACAACTCACCAGAATATTAAGTAAATAACAGTCCACACTTTAGAATGTCAAATTGAATTCACTTGTAATATACACACAACTCTTTAACAGAATAATTTACCAATTTTCGATAGATATAGCTTACTATTACAAGGTTTTACCGAGTACATTTCCAGCACACATCTGATGAGGATAACTCAAGTGCTGGGTGAAGTAACAACAATCGCCACTAGAGGCGCTATATTCAAAATTTGACAAATTCGAAACTAGTATATCGAAGACTTGAAATGGAATGAATTTATATAGTAACTTACAACTTTTTTTTGCTAACTAACATAGTGACATGTTACAACGTCTAAACACTGCCACAGTATTTTTTCTGAAACCTAGAATGACTTTTCAGGGATATTCAGAATGGTTTCACTTCATTGGCCTTCAGATCTTCCAGGTAGTTGGTTTCTGTGCATTCATCTCTATTTTCACATGTCAACACAGTTATTAATCAGAAGATCTAATCCTGGTGATCTTGTACGCTAAAGCGTAGGCCCTCTTCAGTCAATCTACCTCTCTCGAAATTGTTCAGTAAGAAATTGCAGAATATAAATGGCAAAATGTGGTGGTGCACATCTTGTTGCATGTCGACTTCATTGATTATACTTAAGCTCTCAAGTTCTCGCAGAAGGAGCATCTGTTGCACGTTCAGAAAGCTTTCGCCATTTATGCGTCATCCTCAAAGAGAAATCGCCAAATGATGTTGTTCATTGAAACTGCGCATTTCTCACAGAGTTTGGAACTGCCCAGTATGTGCATTGCTATCTGATGTCAAAACCCCAAATTCAGCAGTTATGCCTGTCTAATTCTTCTGAAACAAAATGTACCCTCATCTGCGTACAGAATCAAAACAGAAGGTCACCATCTGCTTGTAAACCGATAAGCATTGATTCGCAAAATTCCATTCTCAGACCACAGTCTTCGTCTATGGGATCATACACAAACTGTAATATAATCTAACATACTTCCGATAGCCTTGAATTTTTCATACCATCTCTTGGTACTTGTCTCTGTTGTGAATAATTTCCCTCACGTTGTTCATAACTTTCTCGACATCGAAATGCAAGTTTTATATCCGCGAACCAAAGCACGCACTCTGCTTTCCTTGTAAGGACGCCACCTTGAGTCATGAGATAGCTAGTGTAGACGTCATTAAGTACAGTGGCCAGAATGAACTTTCCTCTCACACACTCAAAAATTCTGTGTTCATAATGAAAACACTTACAAGGTTCTTGATATTAGTTTTGTGCAGGGTTTCATGTTGTCCCTATATTAGATTCTCAGATAAATTTGGTTAGGTCCATCTTTCTTTTCTTCTTGAAGAAACTTCGGCACATGAAAGAAATCTCGCGTAATACTACTATGTCTGGCAACACTACCAGATGGCTGGGGTCATTGGTAAACAAGGACGTTAACTGTCAACTTTTCCGTTGACACAAATACCTCATCAGTTTCGCGTTGCCTCCGTTTCGTCCTCTGACCTGGTTCTCCTTTGTTCCCGTTTCGTCATCTCACGTGGTTCTTCTCTGTTTCCGTTTCGTCATCTCACGTGGTTGTCTTCTGTTGGTTTATCGAACGTTGAAACAATAGCCCTCCTACATCAATAGGTTAGATATAATGATGGCGCAGGTATTCAATAATGTTAAATTAAATTTAGAACATTGTGAACGTTGTGAAATTTAGAACATTGTGTGAATTTAGAACATTTAGAATCCTACACGTGGTCTATATTTGTAAACAGCAACACGTGCTTCTTATTTATAAACAAAACCAAGTGTTCTTCTACTACAAGGAGCTGAAGACAGGAACATCATCATCAGCAGGATATGAGATAGAAACAGGACACTAGTACCACTTCTATCCAAAAGAAGATATGTAACGTCTCCATTAACATCAGGTTCGGCTGGTCAAATCTTCTCGTTTAGCTTTCCTGGAGCACTAAAGATCTAATTTAACTCAATCCTTTTAGCTTGCCTGAAGTTCTGAGACCTCCTGCCCACCTGGCTTGCCTGTAGCTCTGTGTTTTTCTGTTTATCTAGCTTGCCTGATGCTCTGTGGAACACCAACCTCTTTTTGCTTGCTTGGAGCACTCAGTATTCCTAAACCACTTCCACTTAGCTTGCCTGTAGCTTTGTGGGAATCCTTTCTCTTGGCTGCCTGGGTCTAGGAACACCTATTTAACTCAAACTAAATAGAGAACTTTGTATTGGTCTTAGGACCACACTTATAGTGACTTTATATTATATCGTATATAACAGGAACTTTATAATAGAAAACATTGTGGGAGAAAACTGAATCATGCATGCTATATTGATCTATGTGCTATGTAATGAAGATAATTTTACAATAAAAACTACTTGTAATTAATGAGATTCACTTTACTTTTATTACAGATCTTAAAATAAAGAACTTCAATATGGATTTATGGATTTATTTATTCTTCATTGAAATATCATATATTTTTCAATCTACCTCAGAAGAAATGGACATTGAAAAGGTTCAGAATACGTTAACAAGATTATGGAGTTTGTTGCCTGATAATATTCAGAGAAACGGGAATTACAACCAGCCAGACTTCATTATTGTTGTGTGTCATACAGTCGATGACAGTGCCACTCACATGTTACAAAGGATTCATGAAGCATGTGAAGCACCAGTGATAAACTTCGACACAACAAGGTTGTCTATTGGTATTCAGACAATAAAACAGAGAAAGTTCAAGATGAAAGTAAGGATTTGGATAATAATCATGAACAAAATTAAAGAAATTCATGACATAGTTAATAATTTAAAAATGAGCCCACACTGGGATACTGAAACAAGATTCCTTATAATACTTTGTAGTAATAAAAATGCTGCCAACATTGTGAAAATTGTATTATACACATTTTGGAAATACAAAATATTAAACGTTCTAATTGTATCAAAAAGTGCAACTTCTAAGAACTTCAGAATATATACATACATCCCCTTCACTAATTCAATTATCTACAAGGATGTAGCAATGAATTCTTCATGCAATTCACTTACAAGTAACTCAAACTTCTTCCCGAATAAGTTACACAATCTTGCAAGATATTCCCTAAAATTATCAGGATACGAAGTCCCTCCTTACTTCTTCAGAGCGTCTAAAGGGCAACCATTTCAAGGACCCGATTGGGAATTTCATAAAACGTTATCTCGTTACATGAATTATTCCAAAGTAATTACTATACATGATAACGTTGGAGTCAAATTGCCTAATGGAACGTGGTTTAATATGATGGGAGATGTTTACAATGATAAAATAGACCTAACACTTGTCAGAACTAGAATTTCATTAGACCGTGCTGACATTGGAGATTTTACCCAACCTTCTATTGTTTCGTCAATGAATTTTGTTGTTTCTAAGCCCAAACTTGTTCCTCAATGGGTGGCCTTACTTATGCCATTCAAACTGGCAGTGTGGTACTCGGTTGCTGGTGTTATTTTATGCTTAGCGGTCGTGTGTGTATTGTTTATCAGGTTTTCAGTTAAATCAAAGAAGTGGGCAAATTATTTTGACATTGTTTTGCAGCTGATATCAATCTACTTGCAGACCTCAATTTCATATAAGCCTCATTCAATATTCTTAAAAGTAGTGCTACTTATGTCCATGTACTTTGCTCTGATAATGGGGTCCTTGTATCAAACCTCAATTGTAGGATTTCTTACTCGTCCACATTTTCAAGCTATAGACACGTTGGAGCAATTAGCAGACAGTGAGTTATTGAAAGAATGTTTCTCGACGCATTGTCCAATAATAACCCAGTCAGAAAGCCCTACATTAAGGAAAATGATTCCTCGTCTATTCGTAGTAAGATCTTCCTCATCAACAATGCATTCTGTTGTCCAAGGTACAAGTGCATTCCTGGCTCACAAAACAATCCTAGAATTTCGGAGTAAAGCAGATTTTGTTACATCCACCGGTGATAGTTTGATCCATATAGTTGAAGAGCCCGTTGTCTCATACATTGGAGGTTACGCTGTTCCAAAACACTCACCGTACTTATCGAAATTCAACGACTTTGCAGCGCGGATGCTACAGTGTGGACTAAGTACAAAGTGGGATAAAGACATTCAATTCCAACTAATGATTGAGAAAGTGTACAAAACCCAAGATGAAGAGAAAAGTAAAAAAGTAATATCTTTCGAACACGTTAAACCTATCTTTGTAGTTTGGTCAATCACCATGTGTTTAAGTTTTATGTGTTTTGGATTGGAATTTATTTGGTGTAAAATCAAAACGAAACATCTGCATAACGAAAGGAATACATAAGCAGATAAGAAAAAAACAAGCAACGTGAGAAAGCAAGTGAGTTTTATTTGACATCGTGAAGCTATTGGTACGAAAGACTTCCAAAATATAGGGGTTTATATTCTAACTAGAACTGATTAAAGCTTTAGTTTGACTCCTGTACATAAGAGATTTGTCAATCCAGCATATTCGCAATTCTTAAGAGACTAACGTACTAAAAATAATGCAAATTTTACCATTTTTCTTGTGCTTTTTTTTTATTCATAAGTAGGGACGTGAAGTTTTCGTTTTAACGATAACATCGAAAACTTGAAAAAGGCAAAGTAAAGTAGGTCTATATAGATATACCTAAATATATGATAGAATGCAGTTTTTGTTGTTTTTAAATCGCAAAATAACGCGAATTTGGTACTTTTTTCAAAATAACACCGAAGTGGAGTGCATAAAAAACGATAGATTCGCGAAATCGCCATGTTGACCGGTAAATAAAATTTCCTTTGCAACAAAATGTAATTCATAGAAGACCATCTGTTCTGTTATTTTTATACTGGTTGGTTAGTGAAAGTTTACCTCCTGAGATTTTGCTGCCTCTGCTCTTGAAGCAACATGTTTGCCAACTTCCAACGTTGATTCTGAAAGATATTTTTCAGAACACAACTTCGTAGTTACGGTAAGGAGACAAAACCTTAAAGAAGAAAATGTAGAAACATTGACAATTTTGTTCTTCCAAAATAAGAAACATTGAAGAAACTATAAATTCGTCAATAAATGAAAATGTGTGTTTATAATGATGTGAATTGCGTTTTAAATAAGTATATTGTGAATTGAATTTTTTTTTTTATGTGAAGAAAATGTTAAGAAACACTGCAGTGTTGTTTTAAGTCGATATATGTATTCAAATCATACAATAAATAAATCCATGTTTAGGAGCGATATCGAGCCATTTTTTCTCAGATGGTACGTCCAAATATATAATTTATTCCTTTAAATTTTAAGATGTCAAAATTTAAAACTAATCGTTTAATTTTAAAATTATATTTTATTTTAATTAACTTTCACAGACCACTTTCTCTATGTTGACAATATACTTGCTTTTCAAAACCATTACAAAATAAAGCAAATTACTCCTATTTGCTTATATTAAATCGCGAAAAATAACACCGATTTTGGCCAAAAAAAATAACACCGATTTCAGGTATAAAATAAAACGAAAACTTCATGTCTCTATTCATAAGTGAAAGGAGATAATGAAATGACACTTACCACAATCATAGATAATGTTATTCAACAACGGAAAATATGAACCTGAAGTGTTCTCAGTGTTGCCATTCATAGATTGTTGTTGTGTTTGAGTTTAACGTCCCGTTCAGCAGCGAGGCTATATGAGACGCGGGCCTACTGATTAACGTGGAATCCGAACCACATGAGCTCCCGCCGGGAATCGAACCCGGGCCATTCATAGAAATTACAGTGTTGCCAGAACAACATTTCCCCAAAAATCGAAGTTAAGGCAGTGACTAGAGGAACGAATTCGACTGCATTTATTACGTATCGTGTTGTTTTGGTAGCCTGTAAACTACTTTTTAAATAATAGTTGTATTTACTTTGTAATAAACAAAATAGTTTTAACACAGAGTTAAAACTAACTAACTCTATGGCCTATGGAACCCGGAGGTTCAATGCCACGTTCACAAAAGCTCTCCACTGACTTCTATCCTTAGCTAACTGCATCCAGTTTCTACTCTGTATTCCAATCTCTGCGAGATCCATCTTAATATTATCCTCCCATCTGCGCCTAGGTCTTCCTAATGGTCGTTTTCCGATTGGTCTTCCAGTCAAGACTTTGAAAGCGTTTCTACTTTCTTCCATTCTAGCTATATGACCCGCCCACCTAAGCCTCCTAGACTTGACGACTCTAACAATGTTGGGTAAACCATATAAATTATGTAGTTCCTCATTATGAAGTTTGAGCCATTCCCCATTCCCGTTCCTCTTGGGTCCGAATATTCGTCTCAGGATCCTGTTCTCAAATACTTTCAGTCTATGTTCTTCCCTCAGAGTAAGTGACCATGTTTCGCAGCCATACAAAACAACAGGCATGATTATCGTTTTGTATATTTTAAGTTTCAAATTCCTCGTCAGAATTCGCGACGACAAGAGATTTTGAACCGAATAGTAACACGAATTCCCTGCTTTTAGTCGACATTTAATTTCTTCGTGAATATGATTTTCCTCTGTTAATATTGATTCTAGATATTTGAAAGTATCCACTTTATCAAAAGTATTATTTAATATTTTATTAAAATTAAATAATAATGTTACTTTAGAAAGTAGTATAATAAGGAATACATGTTTCAGTTTTCGAGAATTCCTCTCCTGAGTGGGAGGAGGAAGAAGAGAGACAATTTGTATAACATTAAAATTTCAGATTCTTTCTTCAGAAAATGCCGAATGTGAGGATTCGCTTAAGTTGGCAATGTAAAATTCGCTGTAATATAAAGTCTTCATCAACAACCAATATCAATATCCGATGCAGCATTTTCGAAAATTGGAGAAGGCACAATTTATACAATATTTAAATTTCGCATTTATGAATTCATAAAGATAGAATAAGGTTTATTGAATATGCATAAAATAAAGTATATATAACTGAGTGTATCAAAAGTCTGCCACTATAGGCCAACTCAATGTTGCTACTTCTGCACTGTTTCCTTGGGCCATCACCATACCAACAATACACTATTTTTTCGGAATCTGAATAGAAATATTGTTGATCCCCTTGCACTAGAGACTTGCATGGGCCGCTGTCGGCCCGAGGCCCGAAGCCCGGCCCGGCCCGCGGGCCGACTCTGTTATTTCTTTGGGCCGGGCTCGGCTTGGGCGGGCCGACACTGATTTCTCTTCACGTCGGGCCGGGCTGGGGCCGATTAATTGCAATTCTTTGATAATTATTTACTTTCGTTAAACGATAATTAGAATAAAGGCAAACGTTGAAAAATGTTACAAAATGAAACTTTTAAAATTTATCGGGCCCGGGCTGGGCTTGGGCCAAGAATTTTAAAAAACTTATCGGGCCAGGCCGGGCTAGGGCCGAAAATCTCCAAAATTGTTCGGGCTCGGGCTGGGCCGGGCCTAGGTACATTCGGGCTGGATTGGGCTCGGGCCGAAAAATTCGGCCCGTGCAGGTCTCTACCTTGCACAACAACGTGCACGTTGGCCGTGTCACTTTTGAATGCTCGTAACGTTCCGTTCGAACAGGCTGTTGAACCGGAATCATTGGTTTCTCATTTAACATACTGCACCTTATCAGTGTGAAACCAAAACGACTGGAAAAATTTTAGATTGAAAATCACCTATTTCCAATAAATTTCCATTTATTCGTATCTTTATGTGTTTGTGGTTTGAGGAAAATTTCTCTAACCTAGTGAAATTTCGTAGGTAAATTTAGCAAAAGAGTTTTTTTTTTTTTTCGAAAAAATATGAAAAACAAAGGAAACTCCAATTCTGATAGTGACTGGTTAATCAATCTAAATGCTTAAATTTTACTTTGTCTTTCAGAAATAAAAGAATATAATAGCAATAGTGTGTGAGTGTGTATTTTCAAAGTAGCAAAATTTGCGCTCCTTGTTGATAGTGTGTTTAGATGCGTGTTTTATGTAAAAAAAAAAAAAAAAAGTGAAAGTAAATAGCAAATAAAAGAGAAAGCAAATGAGCACCAGAGAAAATTTGATATGAAAACAATTGCATCAGTCGAGGGAAATTTTCTTAAGGAATCCTACAAACACTGCTCATAAGAAAGTTAGCCTCTGGCCCCAGACTTTTGATACACCCGATATATATTTCTCGAGAAGTGTCCCAATGCCACAGCATGAAAACAATTTATGCAACTAATTTTTTACAGTATCTATTACGGAAATATTAATGTAATGTTTCTGGTGAACATCTATTATACTTTTTTTTCAAATGGAATCTGTAATATTTCATCGCCTTTCATTTAGACATACTAAATTTTAGAGTTGTCTGTTATTATCATTCTTATAATTTTAATTCTTAAACTATAGCATTCGATCGTATACGACTTCATATTAGTATATCGTTAAATAATTTCTATTATTTTTAAAAAAGGGCCTAAGTTCAATATTATTATAGAAGCAAGTCCCACCAACCAACAAAAATACGTGAAATCTGGTATCATCTTCATCTGTATTACTAAGCTCAAATGGCATTCAAACTGAAGCAGTTATCAGTAATCTCCAAAAACAGACATTTCTTCTGCATGTTCCTAAAAACCATTCCTACATTGTGGAGATGACAGAATTACATGTTGCCTTGCGAGAAACAATATTACCCTGCCATCTAGTGGCTTGCTTGAAACTACTTCTTACCAAGAAGACAATCATAGTATTTGCTGTGCTGCCATCTGTTGATACGCATTCAAAAGATTAATATCCAGAGGAAACGAGTGATGTAAATTTAATTTAACGTCCACTTCAGCAGCAAGGTTATACAGGCCCGTAGCCTGTCCAGAAATGAAAGAGGGAGGTAGTAGTTACTGGGGACCGATCCAACCATGTTATAGTTCCTTTGGAAGCCTACTGTGAAAATTTTAGGGAGGGCAGTAAAAATTAGGAGGACACCCCCCGTGCTTACCACATATAGAGACCTGAGACTATATATGACGTGTACCTACAACTTAACCACATGAGATCCCACCGAGAAGTAATAGATCTACGATGATGACCTACCGAGCTGAAATGCAACACCACAAGTGTTAAATGCGGATAGTTTTCTTTTTCAACGTCATATCTGAATCCTGGAAGTGAAATGCCTAAAATAATCGGTTTACGAGAGTTAAGATAGTTCTCAATATCGTTCAGGGTCATTTCAGAATGCGCAAGAATTTGTACCTCATCGCTATGTCGTTAGTGTAAGCCCCGGATTCGATTTTCGGTGGGAGCCATAGGTGGAGCCAGGAATTTTCTGCTGGGGGGACAGTGGGGGCAGACCTTTTGCTCGGTGTCGGAGGTCTTGGTAGGTGGACATCTTATAGGTGGCATTTTTATTTTTTGTCAAAAAGTTTGGGGGGCAATGCCCCCAATCCCCCCATAACTCCGCTCATGGTGGGAGCTCATGCAGTTCGGATCCTACGTTAAGCTATAGGCAAGTACGGCAAGGTAATTTACTAGTCACGTTTTTTACATAAATTACACGTATTTTACTAGTAACTTACGTCACGCTCAAAACAGTTTCTGTATACAGATGTAAGAAAAACTATGTTTCTTTACAAAGATGCTATAGTGATCGCAAGGAGTCGTGAAGTTTGAACTAGGGTTACCAATTTCACCACCCAATAGAACGCGAGGGTATGTTTCGGACGTCAACCCCATCCATCAACCTTTGCTAGTGTCATCTCTCCCGCTATATGAAGCTATCTCTTGAACAGAGGCGGCGTTAGGTGCGTGTGGGGCCTAGTACCAATAATGACCCTGTGGGGACAGAATACTGGTAAAAATTGCCGAGCGTGCGAATTCAAAATTTATCTACCATATACGTATATAATATGTGTGCGTATGTGCGATGTGCTTTTGTATCTATTTCTTGGACAAAACATGCTCAGAACGCGAGACCTCCCTAAGCACGAGGCCTGGGGCGGTTGCCCCATTGTTCACCCCAAAATCCACTTTTGATCTTGAGAGCGCAGTTTCGTTTTGTTTCTTATTCTTGGCTTTCTTTTCTATTTTTGCTTTTATTATTGTTATTGTTTAATGCAAATAGTGGTTAGTGTAAGTGTTATAGTTCTTCTTGTCGCTTATTCGCCATGATTGATAACAGTTTCGCAACATTGTTAGTATACAGAACTATAGCTGCATGCTACGGGAGGACAAGCGAGGCTGTTGCCTCGGGCGCTGATAGCAAGAGGGCGTGCCAAGGAAACAGAAAGAAAAATGTTGGAAAAGAGTAAACGACGCGTTGGCGCTCTATCAAATCAATAGTAGGATTAAGATTAGAAATTAGACCATTTAGCCCGTCACGTTTTGAGGGATGACCTGCCTCTCCGTGAACACACTATCCAAGGAAAGGGAACGGAAGGAAGCGGTCTGGAACCTATAAGTTAGGTACTACGCCGGCATTTGCCTGGTGGGAATGAGGAAAACCCAGGAAAAACCTCATTCAGGGTGGCGTTTCATACTTTTTCGATCGAGTGCCCTCACCGGGAATCGAACGCAGGATCGCTCGCACCGAACCGAGAGCGTTAGCGACTACGCTACGCAAGGTCACTAAAGCAATATTGCTGTCGGTTTGCAAAGAAATAGACTTGGTAAAAGTTTTCTTGATCGCTCCGTTCAAACTCAATCGTTTTTTTTTTTTAAATTACAACCAGTTATTACTTATTGCTTTTAAAAAGTTATGCTGTATGATTTGTTAATGACAATGTGATATACAAGATGTCGAGTAATGACTTATAGTGTACGCAGGAACGTTTTCAAAATCAGAAACGATCAAAGTCTCAAATACGTGTTCGGTGTTTTGATGATGATGAGTTTGGTTAGTGAATCACGCTTTTCTAACCCAATCGAATTAATCATGACGGTGAGAATGAAGGTGTGAAAATGAGAGAAATGAAAAGACACACACCAGCTGCTGTTTGTGCGGGAGTATTAAAAATGAAGGTAAACAAGAGGAATAGTAACATTTTCGAATTTGAAGCAGTTGTGAATACGAGCTTAAGGAGTCAGAACTTAACCCTCTGGTAAAAGGTCACTCACAATTGGTTTAACTAGATATTGTTTCTTTTCGAAATTGTTTCTCGGCAGCATAGTCGTTAATGCATCTCCTTGTATAGTAAGTGGCCTGGGTTTCATCACCAGAGGTATGGAAATTTTTTCTTGTTCTACGTTCATTCTAATATGGCTCTGAGATCTACCCAGTTTTTTTTTTTTTTCCTTTTTTTCGGGTAATATGGACCTGGCGTATATGGAGAAGTTAAGAGTAATGATGACTACTGACTACATCCATCACCTTCATGACTGCCAAAGTCAAGAAGAGTGAGCTTTGTGCTTTCATGCTCTATCTTGAAGACTGTTAGTTATTTGTGTACACGGCGAACATAGAAATCAATGCGCATTCTTTTCCCTATAGAAGTAACACTGCCTCTTTCAGACCCAATATCTTGAAATGAAATGAAATCTTTCAGTTTAACGTCTCAAGGGAGACGATGATTAAAGCAAGTGAATAATAATGAAAGAATTGGTGGAATGAGAAAGTAGGAGGAGACGGGAGTATCCAGAAAAATCCCACGGACACAATGTTGTGCACCACACTTACTTGCCCGGCGATCGAAGGAGGAACCCTACGCACTAAAGATAGGCATTGTATCACTGAGCCACCTTTCTCCTTCCTCCAACACATAGAGTTGAGTTGATTTCAGTTTAGCGTCCGTTTCAACAGCGAGGCTAAATGAGACGGTGAGCTGCCGATTAACGTGGAATCCGAACAACATGAGTTCTCACCGGGAATCGAAGCCGGGTCTCCTACGCCAAAGCCCAACACTTAGAAACAGGCAATTTAACTGTAAGGTAAACAGACCGAATATCGGATAGATACTTTTTAAAATGAGCTAGCTACTGAAAATTATCCAGAGCATAATTCTTGATAGTGTAAATGTTTCATCCCTTACCTTTTATCTGATGTGATATTAATCTTCTGCGGTGTTCCGTGGTAGGGTATATTGCACTTTTCTTCTTCAACAAAAAAATCATAAAGTGACAAATTAGTATTTAAAAAATAAGTCCTAGTATCAGTTACTGGAAAAGACTAATATCGAATCCGAATTTAACAGGAAATTTCAAAAGATTTAAATGTTTTCTCAAACAGTTGTAAATTCTTATAAACTATTACACTTACTTTTAGAATTATGTATTACTATTGTTACATAATGTTATAGTTACAAAATAGCTATTTGCTTTTCCGTACGTTTACAATTAGTGTAATTCATCTCTTAGAAATATCACACACACGTACAGTGTCACCCACTTACAACAGTCAGCACATAAATCATGTGCCCGTCGGATACAATGTGTACATCAAATCCACTTCACAAAATTATAGCAGAACTTTATACAGAGTGGCCTAAAAGTAGGTATACAGTCCCGTACTGAGCGGCTTATGATATTTTATATAATTGTCTTTTTTTTATCCATTCAGGTAGTGAGTTAGTTTCTTTATTATTTGTTCTTAATCTCTCTTTACTCATACCTTAAGCTTGGAACAGGCAGAATCAAGTAAACTAATTATCTTAATAATCTAAAGTGTCATAATTTGTAGGACTGTATACTTATTTTGGGTCACCCTGTACATATTCGGTCTAATATCTGACAATTGCCAGGCCTAAGTATTCAATATTAGAACAGAAGATAAAATGCGGAAAAGATAAAAGTAACTTCAAAATAAATTAATTTAGCGGAACAATATTTTTCTTGAATACTAATCTATCTTGTTTTCTCTACAATAAATTATCAAGTTCTAATTGCTTTGTATCTTCAATGTGGGGAAAATGCATTATTAAGCTGCTCTAAAATGTCCGGAATCCGATAAATGTTTTCCTGCTTACAAACGCATAGTTTGGTGAACAACGTTCCAACTCACCATGGTACTCTGGCAGAATATCACAGTTCTGATGGAGTGTTGGGTGACAGGGAGCAGCGCTTATTTTGTGAGAATCGCAAGTATGCGATATTCGGAGGGTTCACCATACTTGACCATAATGCATGATCCCTATATTCCTTCTACCTTTCAATGTATTCTATTGGATTCCCTATTGCTAGTCAATTCGATATATTCATGAGCTTTCTTTCGAAACGAATTTAATTGAAATCTTTGAATTTTACGTCCCACACTTATGCCGACTAGGCTAGAAAAGACGGTGATGATGAGAAAGGAATGAAATAGTGGAATGAAGAAAGTGGGAAGAAGTTGGAAGAATTAAGAATTAAGAAATATAACCAATCATACCCGTTCCAAAAACAGTTGAGTTGAGTTGATTTTGAATTTAACGTCCCGTTCAGCAGCGAGGCTATATGAGACGTGGACCTACTTATTAACGTGGAATCCGAACCACATGAGCTCCCGCCGGGAATCGAATCGTTCCAAAATGAAATAAGAAATATAACCAATCATAGCCGTTCCAAAAAGAAATAAGAAATATAAACAACTATACCTGTTCGAAAGTAGAATTAAGAAATGTAAAAATCATACCCGTTCCGAAAAGAAATAAGAAATATAAACAATCATACCCGTTCCAAAAATAATTAAAAAAATATAAAAAATCATACCCGTTCCAAAGAAGATTTAAGAAATAAAAATAATCATAGCCATTTCAATGCTATCGTCTTTTTCTTTTTGCTTTTAGTTTAACATTCAACTATTGTGCTTCACGTGTACTATATGCTAAGGGAGATTGTTACGATAATAATGAACGAAAAAGTGGAATGAAGAAAGCTGAAGAAAACAGGAGAATCCCAAGAAAACCCATGCAAACGTGTTTATCCACCATGAAGCCCACTTTGCCTATTCTGGAATCGAACCAATGACCCCACACACCAGAGGTAAGCGCTGTACCATTGAGCCACTATACGTTACTACCTATTTTTTATACCAATATGAAACCAAGTCTCTAGTTTTACGTTCCATGTAGAAAAGGTGAGAAAGAGCTGTGAAGAGTATTGGAGAAAAAATAATTGTTAGAAAGAGAAAAGCCATGAAGATTGAAACGAAGTGGTCGGTGTCAAGTGTAAAAGTAGGAGGGGAGAAAAAAAAAAGAACAAGTGACAAGTTTTCGATACCTGAGTAGTATTACTAGTGATGATATGAAATGTGAACGTGAAATGAAACGAAGATAGGAACGGTAAAAGAAACATTTAGGAGGAAGAAACGTCTATTTTGTGAGTAAAGAAGTTGAGAATAAAGAGTTGAGAAAAAGAATCATAAAATGCTTCGTGTGAAGTATCGTACTCCACGGGGAAGAATCATCGACATTACGGAAAAGTGGTGAAAAAAATTGGAAATTTTCGAAATGTGGGCGTGAAGAAGACTGGAGAGAATTAGCAAGGTCGAGGGAGAAACGAATGAGAGAGGGTTAGAAATAATGAGGGAGAAAAAGAAAAATTTTAGAAATTATTGAGAAGTGGAAGAGAAATTGGTTTGGGTATTGGCCAAGAAGAAATTGTATCATGAGGGACGTGGTAGAAGGAGTTGAGTTGAGTTGATTTTAGTTTAGCGTCCCGTTCAGCAGCGAGGCTATATGAGACGTGGACCTACTGATTAACGTGGAATCCGAACCACATGAGCTCCCGCCGGGAATCGAACCCAGGTCTCCCACGCCAAAGGCGCGTACGCTAACCGCTTAGCCACGAAGGAACTCACGTGGTAGAAGGAATGGTGGCAGGAAAGAAAGAGATAGGGAGAGGGTGAAGGAGACTATAATTGATGTACGACATTGAATTTAGTGGAAGACCGTGGAGCAAGGAAACTTCTCAGCTGTGACCAATGACCTGCCAATAATGGCAGAATACCTACGATGATGATGATGCTGATATATGTTCTTTAGGCTAAAGGACTAGGTGATTAATGGAAGTAAATGATTTCAAGATGATTTGTGGAATGACAGTGTAGGAGAAAATTGGAGAATTCCGGGCATGATGTTGTCCACCCACAAATTTAAATGTTTTGGGAACGAAACCAAGATCCCTTCGCGCAAGAGGTGAGTGCTTTATCACTGAAATACTGCATTCCTACCTTATGTGTAGGCTATCCTTTAGTGTTTCATTGACACGATCGCGGCCAAACTTTCACCAATACACATTTCTGACAGATAATACAAAACCACTTATATATCTGTATCTGAGAGCATGAAGTGCATAAGTCCAATTTCGGCGAAAATGAGTTAAAACCAGTTTTGTAAATCTTTCGGAGATCTGCAACGAATGGTTGATTTTATTTTGTTCTATAAGGGTTGCTGACATAATTAACCAAGCCTATAATGTAGTATGTCCAATAAGTATTTAGTGCTTAAGTACACTAAATACTTTTGCTGTTTTCTCGAAAACAAGGATTTGTGACTTACGCACTTCATGGTCTGAGATACAGATATTGAAATGCTAGGTTTATAAATGTGTTCAAGAAAAGTTTTTATGTCTGAGCCCAATTCTTTTCGACACTGACAAAAAAAGTGTCCAAATGGATGAATCGAGTTGCACCTAATAGAGGATGTGAAAATATGTATATATGCAAAGTTATAGCGGCTGAGCGCCATAAGAAACCGAGGGGGAGGAGTCAAAGTTGGTGGGAAAAGGGTTATGCTATGTTATTGAAATATATCAAATAAATAGTTGAATCGTGAAAATAGTGAAAGATAGACAATGAAAACTTTCATATATTGGTAAAAGAAGAATAGTCAGAGTAGATCACGAACCTCCGCCGCCATCTTGAAATCCGCCATTTTGAAATATGTTATATTTTTTTTTTAAATAGAAAGGTAGTCATGTGATATATCAATTAGGGCCAGCATGTTCTCAAAAAGTCAATTATGAACTTTAGTGATCGTTGTCTGTACTTATTTGGAAGATATACTATCATCTTTATAGTTATTTACGAAAACCTAGGAGACTGATACTAGTATGTTGAAAGTTCGGATTATCACAAAAACACATGTAAGTTAAACGTATCTATAAGCCAAGGAAACTGACACTGAAATTTGATATACAACAGTGAAATTTCATAATAATAATAATAATAATAATAATAATAATAATAATAATAATAATAATAATAATAATAATAATAATAATAATAATAATAATAATAATAATAATATAATTCACAACTCGGAAATTTGATATCCAACAATGAAATTTGGTAATAATAATGTAATAATATACAACTTGGATATCAAATTTCTCTGATAGTTTTCTTGGCTTATGGATATGTTTAACTGTATGTTTAACTTACATGTGTTTTCGTGATAATCCAAACTTTCAATATACGAGTATCAGTCTCCTAGATTTTCAAATTTTCCATTTCAAAAAATACCACAGATTTCAAAATGGCGAATTTCAAGATGGCATAGGAGATTCTAGATCTACTTTACCCATTCTTCTTTCATCACCGGTTTTTATTGTCTCTTTCACTATTTTCACGATTCAACAGTTTATTTGATGTATTTCTAGAACATAGCATAGCTCTTCTCCCACCAACTTTGATCCCCTCCCCCTCCGTTTCTTATGGCGCTCAGCCGCTATAACTTTGCACATACATATATTTTCACATCCTCTATTAGGCGCACTAAGTCCTATCCCGCAACTCGATTCATCCATTTGGACCTTTTACTTGTGAGATCTCGAAAACCACAAGTGCTAGAAACGTGCCGTTTTTGCTGGTCGATTCCAAATTTTCTGTAGATTTGCCAGTTCTCATTCAAATTTTCAAAAATCTTGTCATTATTTTTCTATTCCACATTTTAGGCGTCGTTTTGACCCTATTAGTTTAATATTGCCACTAGGACGTTAAGGTAGATATCCTGGTTTGGGTACAAAAGCTCGCGGCCAGAACCTCGCGGACCAAAACCTCGCCTCCCAAAACCTCGCGGCCCAAAATCTCGCGGGGCCGAAACCTCGCCTGGCCAAAACCTCGTGCCCCAAAATATCGCCATACCCAAAATCTCGCCTGACCAAAATGTAAATGTTGCAACAGATGATAAGGATGACGGTATAAAAGACGCTGTTTCAGAAGAAGTATCACGGGTATTTGACCAAGTCTCGCGATACCATATGAAAATTCTATTTCTGTATTAGAGAATTTCAATGTGAAGGTAGGGCGACAGGATGTTTTTAAACTGGTTATAGGGAAAGAAAGTCTGCATAAGGAAAGTAATGACAACTAACGGGGTTAGTTTCGTGAACTTTGGAACATCCAAAAACTTAAAATTTAAACAAAAACATAATAATATTTATGAAAGGATGAAATAATATATGAGTTTTTACGACGTCCCTTGATTATGTCCTGTAGGCTAAAGGAGACGTAGATGACCAGGATGAAGGAAATGATGGAATAAAGAAAGTGAGAGGAAACGGGAATAACCCGAGAAAGCCCACGCACACTATGTTTTGTATCATATTATTATTATTATTATTATTATTATTATTATTATTATTATTATTATTATTATTATTTGTAATGTGGAATTGCATATTAAGAAATTCATTGGCTAAATTTTAAAGAAAAGTTTCATTCGCGGCGAGGTTTTGGCCCGGCGAGATTTTGGCAACGCGAGGTTTTGGCCATGCGAGGTTTTGGGCGGCGAGGTTTTGGCCACGCGAGGTTTTGGGCGGCGAGGTTTTGGCCCGGCGAGATTTTGTCCGGCGAGGTTTTGGCCACACGAGGTTTTGGCCTGGCGAGATTTTGTCCCGCGAGGTTTTGGCCGGCGAGATTTTGGGCGGCGAGGTTTCGGCCGCGAGATTTTGTCCGTATACCAGATATCCTTGTGAAAGAGAACGACTAAAGCAGCTGTGTATAGCGGGTTGATGGACATTCCAGACGTTTTGCTTTAATCTGGATGACAAAACATATTACCTGCTGGCAACTTCGAAGGCTTGTGCACCCACAATGAAGCGTACTAGGATATGGAATTATAAGTAAAAAAATATTTGCATTTGATACCATCTATTACTTATCCAAGTTTGCCACAAACTCCTCCCAATATTCTATATATTAAAATACTACATTTCTATGTTTGACTATATCAATTCACTCCCTTAGAGAGTCTTCCTGTTCTCTACGTGTGCCCGTAAAGGGACTTCCACAAATATAGTGAGAAGTGGGAAGGAGATACACGCTCATATTAGAACTGTGCGCTGTGTAAATATCGCAGGTGGTGTCTTGCCACTTGCGACAGTCTTATGTACGACAGGAACTGTTAACTGTCCTATGAGCGACCGATTCGATCTGTTAACTGCTCTATGAGTCACCGATTCGTTCATACTAAGATAATGGAAGAAGATAAGGTTCGCTCTTCTTTAACTTGTTTCATGCTAATGTGATTTAGAACCTAACAAAATGTACTGTGAAAAATTTCGCTCTACCTGAATTTAATATGTGAGAATGCTCTCATTACATTAACAATCTTTTATACGTTTTTCGTAATATTAAATTTTTGTATTAATTTCTATGAATACATTGACTCCATCAAAGGAAAAGTAACTAAATACATACCTTTGCCTATGATTCTAATATAATTAAAAATTTCATGTTAAAATGATAAGTTTAGATTGAATATGTTTATGGCATAAGATAGAAATCAGAAAGAGGTAGGGGCGCCCAAAGACAATTTTCTAGGGTGGGGCATCTCCATGGTTGCTGTATCACGTCTGGTATATCTGGTATTTAATATATGCGGTTTGCTATATTACGTATACATTTTTGTGAGCCAGGGGGGGGGGAGCGACCTCTGCCTTCCCATCGGGCGTCCATGGAAAAAACGTGCTCACCAATTGAGGATATCAAATAGTGTTGCCACGAGACGAGACATTTCTCGTGTCCCGTCTCGTCTCGTCTCGTAAACGAGACGAGACACGAGACGAGACGGAACCCTTTTAGACGAGACACGAGACGAGACAGACTACTTGTCCCGTCTCGAAAACGAGACGAGACACGAGACGAGACGAAGTGAAAAGTCTCGTCCCGTCTTGTGTCTCGAAAATGCAAACGCTGGCGGGAATGACCAAGATTGAAATTGCCACTGGTCATATAGATTGCAAAAGGAAAATCCCCTTTGTGAGAAAACATGTTGAAAAGCCTTCATAGAAAAGTGTCCTCTGTCTATTCAATAAATCAATCGTGATACATGAGCTTCCAGGAATATCATCCTTAATGTCTTGTCCCCAATTCCCCTTGCTGTAAACTGAGGAATTCTCATTTTTTTTTCATTTCTGGCTGGAATGATGACAAACAAAATCAAAGAAGGGAAGATTTTTACAAGGTCAAGAAACCGAACTACCACCCCATCTATTCAATTTGAAAACTGGATAAGGCCTACACTCATTACAGACTGTAGTTGAAAGTTCTGGTTGAGAAGGCGGATTCTCTGGTGGCGGTATTCTTTTTGCTATATGAACCGAAATTAACCGAAAACGGCAATTGAAGTATGTCATCTTGCAACTAATATTTTGTCTTCTCTCTCGTTCTCTCTCTCTCTCTCTCTCTCTCTCTCTCTCTCTCTCTCTCTCTCTCTCTCTCTCTCTCACACACACACACACACATACACATAAAAATACACTTTTACCATTTTACCAATCGCTCGCTTATTATACAGCAGTCATGTTGTAAAATTCACCTCTTCGTTTGGAAGGCGGGCGCAGGAGAAAAAAAAGCAGATATTATCGACGAACCCTTCAAAATGTTTGCTTTCAGCAAATTTATGATACTAACAATAACACTTTAAATGAAGAGGTTTTACAGGGGGGCCTTCGTTTTGTTACGCGGAAATGTTTGATCTGACCAGTGTGCGAAATTGCCCTCTGCTTCCAAAGTTCGCAAACCCTACTGTTCCTTTCCTCTTTTAAGGTCGCGTCATAACTACCCTTCTTTGAAAACCGAAGATGCAGTAAAATTGTGACGTCACGGCGGGAGCAGAAACAGCTTTCGCCCAAGATCCTTGTCATTCACCCTTGTTTGTTTCTTTGATTTTTGCAAGAAAGTGAGTGATTCTTGCTTTCCTGTATTAAGAAAACATTAATTACTGTAGTGCTCGTGTTAGCCTATAAGCATGTCGAATTCTACAGAACTTGTCGCAATTATAGTAGAAATACTACGGGTTGCAAAGTTATTTATCATGTATTTCCCTCGATTCCTTTGCGGAAAGTTTGGCAAAAGAAATGCTGTCGGAAAGACATCTTTAAAGTTGAAAACGCCAGCGTCTATTCCGATCATTTTATTCCCGAAGCTTATGGACACAATTTAAAATGTGAGCTTCTAAATATTCTACTCAAGAAAAAGTTTAAAAAAGACGTGGTTTCACTAAACTTACCTTTAATATACGGAACCGTGTTGATGTAAATAATGAAAGAATTAAATGTACGGAAGTTAGGTGTTTAAAGAAAAAACAAATCAGACATTGGGGTGCAGCCAGATGAAATAACTATTGTGACTGAAATAAAAAATAACTCTTTGTTTATGTTATTTTTCGTTTGTTTTGTGGAGAGTGAGGGGCATAAACCAAAGGAAGAGCTCTCCTTTTTGCGTAAAGAGAACGAAAAACTGAAGTCTAACAGTATGTACAAAGCCAAAATAATATGTTTACAAACGAAGTTAAAAGAATTTTAAAGCAAATATAACAAAGAATTAATTTCAAAGGCCAGTTCTAAAATATAATATTGTGATCGTTTCAATAAAGTGGTTAATAACCGGTGGTGGATATATTACGAAAAAGTTTTATACAGGGCCAAGTAAATATGCTAATGAATGGCAAGAAAAAACTAAGATGGATTGATTAAGATATCATTCGTGCATTAACACAACATGCCTCATTGATAAATTATACAATCATCTGCGGTTACAAGTTCGAATTCCCGTACCCAATGTGTCAACATTTTGACGTTGTATGATTGCGAATAGATCACGACACTATAAGAAACTTTAATCCAAAATGGCCACCCAAAAATCAACTTTTTTTAGACCACTAGCTAATCTGGGTGTACTGTCATGAGTTTGTTACACAAACGGGGCAACCACCATATAGTGGCACACACCCCGCGGTTATGGGAACAGATTTGTACTATGGAGGTGAAGACTGGCCCCAAGCATTCTTTGGTCCGATGTGTCGTTCAGCTCCCATTACTATGGCACTTTAAGTAGAGCTTACTGTGCAGTAACATATAAAATTTCAATCAAATACTTTCCATTACTCAATAAAATTATTTGGTTCCGAGCTTTTTTAAAAAAAAAAATAATTGCAACAACTCTAAACATGCTAAAATTGAAAGTAGTTTTTGGATTGGTATGGAAACCTAAAGGCTGAAATATATGAAATCAAATTGTACACACATATCTATCTCTCTACTTATCTATATACCTTTCCATCACTCTCTCTCTCTCTCTCTCTCTCTCTCTCTCTCTATATATATATATATATATATATATATATATATATATATATATATATATATATATATATATATATATATATATATATATATACAGACACTATAAAGCAAGTGGGCTGATAGTATACGATAGTGTCGTGGATGGGGACACCATTACATCGAACTTTGCTTGTCGTGTAAACATTATTTGACATTAGTGTCTTCATCTTCAACGTACCTATGAGCAATTTATTGTATATTCGTGTATTGAAACTGGTGAAACAAATTTCAATGTTTTAGAATGTAAAAAAAAAAAAAAAAAAAAAAAAGCCAGGGTCGAGAAGCCTCAGACAGCTAACAGCAGAGTTATATTATCTTGTAAACTATTTGTCCTTGCCTTGTGAGCTTATTTGAATTTATTTTTAAGACCTTTAGGCAACTTTGGCCCACCTGAATAGTGATGATGGGAAAATTAGTGGAATGAAGAAAGTGGTAGGATACTAGACAACTTCGAGAAAACACACACATTCGAAAAATGAAATGAAATGAAATGATATATTTGAGTTTTAGGTCCCACGGTAATGCCGGTTAGGCTAAAGGAGACGGTGATGATGAGTAATGAATGAAATGGTGGAATGAAGAAAGTGGGATGAAACGGGAGAACCCCGAGAAAACCCACGCACACGGTGTTTGTCCACCACAAAGTTCACATGGCACTAACCGAGATCGAACCGACTACCACATACACCAGAGGTGAAGGCTTCACGGTGTAGTTACCGTGACATTTCTTGTCTTTGTGTTCTGGTTAATACTTGTAACTTAGTTGTATCTTGATTAGCATGGTGCAGCCTGCTACATTTAACTTTCGTTCCCATGGTATGCTGCTATATTTTTTACGAGACAAGACGAGATAAAACGAGACAAACGAGACGAGACGAGACGAGACGGGACAGAACCTCTCGAGACGAGACACGAGACGGGACGAGCACATTTTTTCGAGACGAGACACGAGACGAGACATGCTTTGCACGAGACGAGACGAGACACCCTGAAGTCTCGTCTCGTCTCGTCTCGTGGCAACACTAATATCAAAGAAACCTAAAACACGGTGTATTCGAAGAAATTATTACACAAGTTACAAATCTCTCACAGGACCTAACAGTTCGATAGTTATAAGGGATTATTTCAGATTGCTACACGACAAGCTTTTATGTATAAATCAAAACAAGGGAGGAAGGCAAATTAAGGAATTAGTTTACATTTTAGTAGCTTACAATAGGAGGGAAGGTAGTTTAAAGAGTTTGTTTAGCTTTTGGATTGTTTAGAGTGAACTGCATTGTACTTAGTGGGACTGGTTGAGAATAGCCAATCAGATGTAAGGGATCTCAAAAGCTGTCTTTTATCATTGACATTTTTTTTTCATTTTATTCATAGAGTCTTAGGAAGTCGAAAAAGTAGATAGTTGGCGAAACTGTTATAAGTTTAAGTTTTTCAAAATAAAATATATTACTGTGCTTAGTGAGTAATTAGATTTGAATCAAATTAAATACAGAAAACAGAACTTTTGAAGAAAGGGGATATTACAACTGGATTTTCAATAATTACATAGAAATATACTTTTCATGGAAATATTCCTGTTGTCTCGTTATTTGATATGTTTTATGTCAAATCTAACTCAACATTAAGATAAGTTTTATTTGCACTCAAAGTAGAGGAAAAATATATTTGACGAACAGTATCACTGGCACGTACATATTTCATACCAAGGTTGTTTCGGGCGCTAATAACGCCAGAGGCAAACATATTTTACAAGACGGAATCATATCATCTTCCATCATCTCATGTAAATGAATCGGTCGCTCATAGGACAGATAACAGTTCCTGTCGCTAATATGACTGTCGCTTCTGGGACTAATTCATCGCAGGTTCAGCTAGTACATTTTAATTTCTCTAAAACATATAAAAGATGTAACATCCTTGAAACAAGAGATTGAAAAAGCGAGAATCTAACTGTGTCGTTATGTGTCATCACTAGATTTTATAATACGTGATAACATGGAAAAATTTTCAAGTGCAGTCATGCGTATACCTATATCTATGCAAAGGATATTTACGGGCTGTTAACAACTCGCTTCCATGCTGCAAACACACTTACATAAACAAATCGGTTTATCTTCTTCCAATCTAGATCGGACGGTGTTTCATTCTTCGCATGTTTTGCCAACACAAAATAGGACATGCGAAAAAAAGAAAGAAAAAAATGTATGCGGACTATATAGAATAATAGTATGTAATACGAATGCATATATCCACTTACGAGGTTGTAGCGTGTTAATTCTTACGTCATGAGCTTAGCATTAAGATGAACCAAATCGTGACTTTGTTTTGCGTAACAGCTTTTTCATGAAAGTTCTTTGTAACAAATGACTTTGTTCTAAATGGCGAAGATGCATCTTCTATTTAAAAAAAAAAGAAGAAGAAAGAAAACTTTTTAACAGTTCATTTTATATTTTAAGAACGAGAAACACACCCGATGTCGTAAAGGGATTCATTGGTCAGGCGGAGATACTATAAAAATAATTATGATTATTATGATAGGTGTGTTGCAGAAATGATGATCGCCTCACGTTGTGATGATATAAGCAGAAATGCGGAAAAGAGAACGTGGTGGTGCAATGGTAGCGTGCATGAATTCACGTTGTCAGAGCCTGGTTCAATCGGAAAAGCCTATAGCTCGACTTACGAGATTAATTTGTTCCAGAAAAGTTATGCGTATTTTTGAAAATCTTCTTATCTCGAATTAAATTTTCTCGTATAAAATATTGGAGATATCCGTAACAAAATCCCTAAACTCGTTCTCGAGAAAATAGCATTTAAAATATTCCCTCGGTAAAACACCGTTATTTTTTATGAGAATTTTAACCTTTCCTTATTGATCTTATATAAATACAGTATGCGTCAAAACAAATAGTACCGAAATCATATCGTTGGCATTTATTTATTTATTTTTTATATAACGTAATGAAACATAAGAAATGTCTACTCAACACAAATTGTAAATTTAAGAGAAATCGAGCCTGTACACTCATGTTCAAAATTATTGTCGCATGTCTATAAATGTGTCCTTGTAGGAATATAATTTGATAACGAATTCGCCCCGTATCTCTTATAATGTTAGTATGTGTGTAATCGACAAAGACGTGCATGTGGCAAATTTCATGTCAAAAGAGCAGTAAATAAGAACAATAAAACGGAAATAAAACTTTCTTGTCCATTTAGCAACATTTTGTTTCACTTGCTCTAATTTTCGTATTTATAACTCTTTTCCTATGAAATTTACCACAAATATAGACCTACATTTCCCGATTATACACATAGTGTCAGTATTAAAAGTACCCTGCAAAATAATTATCAAATTATATTCTTACAAGAAGAAAGTTATAGATATGCGACAATCATTTTGGACATGAGTGTACATCACGTGT
Source organism: Thermobia domestica (assembly GCF_964235325.1). Taxonomy (NCBI): domain Eukaryota; kingdom Metazoa; phylum Arthropoda; class Insecta; order Zygentoma; family Lepismatidae; genus Thermobia; species Thermobia domestica. The sequence continues at coordinate 14,802,632 of NC_137461.1, read as the reverse complement.
TCAAAATGTTGACCATTACGTCTCACATTCTTCATAGCCGTTCTGTAGATCGATAAACATGTTAGTGAACACGGCTTGCTGGAACAACAAAACAAATGATCGAATCTTCTCTCTTAACTCCAGTACAGTGGTAAGGTGTTATCTATTCGGATAATTGTTTCCTTTAGTATACCCCACATGGGGGCATCTCCACTCATCCCCTGCAGTGAGATGCTGGCCCACCCCGTATGAGCTGAAATAGTGCTCTAAAATAAACACTTTCTCCTCTGTTTCGAGTAACATTATCTTCGCTACTCCGCTAGTCCACACACATCTAAGCATACAATGTGGCGCTCACATCTCATACCACATTGCGCCAGCGCGCCATTTGCACGTGAATTTCAGTACTGTTTATTTTGCCGCATACTGTATCATGTTTAAAATTGGTTCGTAAACGTTTAGATATTTTTTTGATAGGAAAGCATGTTGTAGCTTATGCCATTTCTTACATTTTAGGGTATAAGTAATGTGTTAATGATATAAAAAAACACATGGCCTTACAGCCCTTTATGGGCCCAAGATGCTCCAACGCGATCTGTTAGCGACCAGCTGAACTACATCGAGTCTAGCGACTAACATGTAGTCAATGCGCTACGTCGCTCTGTCTCTAACACAAGTACCAGGATCTTTCTAGACCTACTGATCGTCATGTCTTTTATTCATATGACTCCTCACTTTGTCTCATGACGCTTGATGACGCCGAAAATTGGCGAGCTTGGTTGGAAATCGAACCCAGTATCATGAAGAATGGAATCCATCACTTTAACTGCTGGACTATGATGTTCCTGTGTTAATGATATGACTGTGGTTGTTCTACATGCAGATGGCACTAGAAAAGAAAACAATGAAGTAATAAGGCACACCATGGCACATGATACACGATACTTATGTAGCTTGTGTAGCATCGTGTATCTTGTATCACCTGAATTAGGTTATTATTTAACTCAACAAAACAGTGCATTGTGCCTGTATTGTATTTAATAAACCACTTTCTAGCTGCGCAAACTGAACAGCGACATTCATTTAAGATTCTCCCCTGTTTATACTTCCTTGCTAAAGTCACACATACAGGTTAAGTTCTCCAGTCATTACCCTCTACTGCGCACAGATAATGTACCCAACGTCCACACCTCGTATACCTACGTATTCTTTTCCACTTCTGTCAGCTGCTTTGCGCTACTGTTACCAAGACATTAATTTTCTCCTATGCCCTATAAATTCGGTAGATTGATTATTTAGAGTTCTTCATATGCCCTATGTATGCGGTAGATTGATTCTCAAGAGTTCTTCCTATGCCCTATGTATCCGGTAGATTTATTACCTAGAGGTCTCTCTATGTCCAATGTATTCTGTAGATTGATTATCTAAAGGTCTCTCTATGCTCTATGTATTTGGTAGATTGATTATCTAGAGGTCTCTCTATGCCCTATGTATTTGGTAGATTGATTATCTAGAGTTCTTTCTATGCCCTATGTATCCGGTAGATTTATTATCTAAAGGTCTGTCTATGTCCAATGTATTCGGTAGATTGATTATCTAGAGGTCTCTCTATGCTCTATGTATCCGGTAGATTTATTATCTAAAGGTCTCTCTATGCCCTATGTATTTGGTAGATTGATTATCTAGAGGTCTGTCTATCACATATGTACTCAAGAAATCATTTTTAGTGAATACCTTTGTGTCGAAAGAATAGATACGAGATAAGTACATAAGATAGAATGTTATGAAAGCATTTTTCAGAGCCACAGCAAGCAAGTAGATATGGTTAACTACAGAAACTTCTTCAGTCTCTTTAAATGAGCTTTTTTTTTTTTTTTTTTTTTTTGGAACCATTAAAGTTAATGGCTTTTAGTACAATTCTTAAAATGATAGGATCTACCTAACTACTCTTCACGCGTGCTTTACTTCGTGTCGTTATTATCCTGGAACAAACAATTTATGGAACTTTATTGAGTTGCGTTTAGCGTCAAGTTCAGCAGTAAGGTTATATGAGACAGGAATCTATAGCTTAACGTGAGATGAGAACCACATGAGCTCCCGCCAGGAATCGAATCGAAGTCTCCAATGCCAAAGACGCGTACACTATCCACAAAACCATGAGGGAGCTCACCTGGAAGAAAGAAAAAGAAACAGATATCTAAGTGTATGATTTGCAACGATAATGTTTACATTTTAGAGCAACAAGGACAGTAGTCTGGTACCTTATGATAACAAATCTTGAGGTCAGACTTGTTTAAACTTGTTTTATTTATGCTGTTAAAGATGTAAAAAGTAAGGAAGCCATAGTTGATTGAAGTGTATTTTTGATTTCTGCAAAATGAATGATAAGTATTAAGGAAAAGTTTAAAAGTAACAAAAATAGTTTAATTTATTGAAATAACTATCGTAGTAAATTTTGTTGGTTACTAAAGTAATTTTAAACTAACTGGAACCGCGTGTATATGTGTGTTACAGACTTGATCGTTCTGATAGCTCATAGAGGCACAAGTCAAATGATTCTTCATTCATTCACAAATATCAACATCCATTTACTACACTTTTACCTGTTATAGTAGAATACTGTTTATTATACTGACACTTTAATGAGTAATTAAATGATTGTGGACGGAAAACTCGAAAGTTTTTATCAGTGGCGGATCCAGCCCCGGGCCGGGGGGCCAAGGCCCCCCAGCTTTTTGAGTGACAAATATAATTGAAGTTATTAGTTACATATTTTTGAAAGTTTATAGACAATTCATGGTATATCTATCATAGTTTAGGTTTTTGGTTGTCTCCTCCCCAATTTTTACCTTCTAGATCCGCCACTGGTCTTTACTAATCAAGAGACCAACTTAAATGGTGACGAATAATTTTACTTTTTGGTTACAAATTTAACTTATTAATCCACCACTGTCACAATACACACACAATGAACGTGAAACCCACATCAAAGGCCTTGTGATTCATAAATAATTTTTGGACGTTTCGCTAAGTGTGGCGATGTGGAAGATATTCGAAGTAGCACAAGATGCACTGTCAACAATCAAATACTCTACCTTACTTTTAACAATTATGCCTTTTGAAATGAAATTTCTCAGTTTAACGTCCAAGAATTATGCCTGTTAGGTTAAGGGAGACGGATGATCAAGGCAAGTGTATGATAGTGGAAGAATCGGTGGAGTGAGAATGTGGGAGGAAACGGAAGTATCCTGAGAAAACCCACGAACACGATGTTGTCCAATACAAACTAACTTGGGCGGTTATCGAACCTGGGGCTCTACGCGAAAGAGGTAAGCGCTCTGCCACTGAACCATTATGGCCCCTCACATCCAAACACCAACAGCTAATATTCAATTTATACGGTAGTTAGTGTAAGAAAAAAATCAGATAAATTTTCAGGAAATGGTCAGGATGAGATCTTTAGGAATCTGAAGAAGGGAACACTCGTATTGGAAACTGAAGATAATTGAGCGAGGTAATTACACTGAGAGTTCACATTTCAAGAGGTAAAGCAGGGTTATGTGACTCCAATTTGGTAGATGTAAACATACCTTGAGGACTGCAATAAACATGTTACTGTCATATGAATAAGGCTGTAGAGACGGAAGAACAAATGGGGACCCTGGCCTCAATCGATTTCTTACTCCCCTTTCAAATGGAGTTCGTCTGTTATCTATATGTTTATTGAACTTGTTTAATACCGGGTGAAGAATGTTTCAAATAGAATATCAAAAAGAAATTACATGAAATAAACGCATTAGAATAGTTAAAACAATTTAAATTAATCATCCATTTTGGTACTTTGATTTACATGACCTTTGCTTTGTTTCTTTCTCTTTGGGTTACTTTTTTCTTTTTCTTGCTGGTTTAGAACCAAATGAGGACTTTTAAAATTAGATACTCAGCAGAGCTGGCTCTACCATATTTGCAGTACGTGCATTAGCACAGGACGGCGTGTTTCGAGGAGCGGCAAAATCTGTCAAAACCATTGGAAACGGATTTCATAATGATGGTAGTTAAATTTACCAAGCTGACCTTCTATTTGAATACTAAATTCGTAAATTATGTTTAGGTCGCATTAGTTTAAACTCACATGGACAGAACTGAAGCAAATGGTCAAACAAATCCCAGCATGAATTACTTGATTGTTGTCGAATACAAGAACTCAATTCTCGAACAGTAGCGAACACCTGTTCCATTTAGTTAGTTATCACAGTTTAGATATGAAAACTAGTCTTGTCTTTGTCACAAACAAGTTTGTTATCATTGAATGTGGAAACATTTTTTTTTTTTTTAATTTTTAACCGATATAGAAGGAAAACCAAGAAATAAAGATAAAAGAGCTAGTTGCACTTCAATTGCAAACTGATATATTGAGATTGAAGCTCGATATTGAATTCTACAAAAAGGATTAGTATCTTTCCTCTGCAGGTGTGTTTATTTTAGGGATGGCCACAAAGATCTGGTTCCGGTGGAACCGGTTCCATGAGAAACCGGTTCTCGGAGATCCGATCTTAGGACCCGGTTCCAGATCTGGATCCGAAAACCCGGTTCCAGAACCAGATCTTAGGAACCGGTTCCAGACTTGGATCCGAAAATCCGGCTCCAGAACTGGATCTTGGGAACCGGTTCCAGAACTGGATCCGAAGAACCGGTTCCAGACATGGATCCGAAGAACCGGTTCCAGATATGGATCCGAAAAACCGGTTCCAGACCTGGATCCGAAAAACCGGTCCCGAAACCAGATCTTCTAGAACTGGATCCGTTCAGAGCCGAAAACCGGTTTCACCAGGAACCGGTTCTGGCTAACCCTAGTTCACTATATGTTTCACTAACATGATAGATTATTACTGTATTTAAAGAAAAAAACAGACATAACGAGGTTGTATTTGTTTTATTTAGGCCTTGCTGAATACGAGCGCTCTTTCCCTCCTCTTCGTTGTTCATTATGGGGTAGCATACTTAAAATCGTTGCATTTAAGATTTATTCTTTCTGGAGAACGGGGGGCGGCAAATTGCCTAAGCTCTAATACTCAGAAACAGTACACGTACTTCAAGTTGTGCAGCCAGTCTAGATATCAATTTCAATCTAATTGTATAACAACTAACAATAAGTTGCTAATAGCAGTAAGAGAAAAAAGTGCATAATCACCTGATTCTCTCAAAACTACTGACCAAAATGCTTTACCAAGAATAACTTAATTTTGAATGACTCCATTACTTTGGGTATGGTGGATTTATCAACTGATACTTTTTCGTACTGCTCTCTCGAGTATCCTACAATTAAATTATGGCTAGAGTATATATCATGTTTTGTATCAAGTAAATGAACCTTTGTGATTGACAGGAATAAAAAAGACAGATCCTGAGCTGAAATCGACTTCACAAGACCTCTGTAACCCCAGGTGCAGCAGGCCATCACGATGTTGTTGAATAACTTACAATCCAGGAACTTTTCTTTCCTCATTGTCCAACTCAATTATTGTTCAATTGCTATCAGACAGGCATAGTATTTGTCCACATTAAAAAAAAAAAAAAGGAATAGGTCAAAGTATAGCTTTAATAGACAGTTACATAACAATAATTACTTACACATGTCTACATATTTTCCCCTTCGGTCAGTTAAGATATTCACTGTCAGTTGATGGATGTTGAACATTCTTAATATATTTTTTTTCTTTTACCAAAAATGCTAAAATATGAAAATGTCTTACAACCAGTGGCGGATCCAGGGGGGGGGCAACCGCCCCTCCAAAAGAGGAAATTTTCTTATTTTATTTATATATATATATATATATATATATATATATATATATATATATATATATATATATATATATAAAACTCATCAGAGAGTTTGGAGCTCTTAAAAGTAGCTCTAAGTTGCAGTATTACAACCCACCGCCCCCCCATAAGTCCGTCCTGGATCCGCCCCTGCTTACAACAGTAGCGGAATCGGAAATAATTTATGAACTGAAGTGAAATCTTTCAGTTTAACGTCGCACGATTGATTTGTACCCTTTAGCCTAAGAGAAATGAATGATTAAGGCAATTGGATGATGATGATGGAAGAATTGGTGGAGTGAGGTTGCGGGAGGAAACGGGAATATTCCGAGAAAACCCACGGACACAATGTTGTTCACCACAAACTTACTTGGCTGGAGACCGAACCAGAAACCCCATCTACCGGAAGTAAGCACTTGACCACTGAGCCATCGTGCCCAGCTGGAAACAAATTACTACGAATATGCTCATGTCGTACGAATAGTACACTTTTTGAGAATTTGTTAATCTTTTAACTTGAAAGACCAAATTATCTCAGATTTATATGTTTAACGAAAATTTAAAATCCTGTAAATATAAGAGTATTCTAAAATAATCTAAATTTTGGTTGAACCCTGTACTTGTACGTTCGCTCATCTGTTACAACTAGTTCTGTCACGGCTAGGGTTCCTCGACGTCCTGGTTTAGCCGGAACACTCCCAGTTTTACATCATCAGTCCCTCAAATATATGTACAAAGGGCGATCGAAAAGTCTTACACAATTGGCCATAACTTTTTTTTTAGTAGTAGCAGTACAACCATAAGTTTTTCCTTACATGTACTTGTCTCCTTTATGCTGAAGTTATCTTCCTTTATTTACAGATACGCCCAGAATGGAGAAGAAAGTGGACAGTCCCACTCACCAACGGTTGGTCATTGAAGGCCTGTACAAGTCCGGAAATCACTCAGACCCACCCTTTCGACGCTAATTACTTCTCATGTACTGGAATAGAGACAGGGACGTACGCAGGAATTTATTTCGGAAGGGGTCTAAAGCGTTTTGGGGGGTCCAAATACAATTTGAGGCTAAATTATATGAAAATTTCTAAAATTGACCCTAAAAGTAGACTACATTTACAAAAAGTTGGGATTTCGGGGGGGGGGGGGTCCGGTCCGTCCGGACCTCCAGGACCTACCCTTGAATAGAAATATTGTATCGCAGCAATATCCAGCGATGGGCCTACATAGGTCCCAGAATAGTGATTTCACTCTACTGGATCAACCACGATCAGGTAGACCATTAACTGCAGTAAATGACGTCATATGTAACTACGATAGCTTGTTGCAGGGACGGGTTATGTGTGGCTTATATTGTTTGTCACTGACAAAGTTGCAATGTGCTTTAAAGACAAAGACGCCGAAGCTTCAAAATAAAGTAATCAAACTACACTAAGAGAATGCGAGGCCCCACTCTGCCAATCACACAGCAGAAAATGAGAAATATATGATAGATGGTGGGCCCTCAACTCTCCTATAGCCCGGACCTGACCCCGTGCAATTTTATCTCTTAGACTGTCTGAAGGACCACCTTTCTGTAGTCATTTTACCAGTGACCAAGAACTCATTGTATGTGTGAAACAATGTTGTAACAATCAGCGTCCAGGATTTACCAAATTCTATTTACGCCATGGAAAGAACGGGTCAATAAGTCACAGCGGATGGAGGATACAGCGACATTCTTTTACTATCTCCATTATTATCCTTTAATTTCGGTAATATCTTTAATAAAGTTTAGTAGATCCATTACTGTCCTTTGATTTCGAGAATATCTTGAATAAAGTTTGGTAAATTCATTACTATTCTTTGATTTCTGCAATATCTTGAATAAAGTTTGGTAAATCCATTACTATCCTCTGATTTCAACAATATCTTGAAGAAAGTTTGGTAAATCCTTTAATATCCTTTTATTTTGGTAATATCTTGAATAAAGTTTGGTAAATCCATTATTATCGTCTGACTTCGACAATATCTTGAAGAAAGTTTGATAAACCCATTATTATCCTTTGATTTTGGGAATATCTTGAATGAAGTTTGGGAAATCCATAACTATCCTCTGACTTCGACAATATCTTGAAGAAAGTTTAAGAAACCCATTATTATCCTTTGATTTTGGCAATATCTTGAATGAAGTTTGATATATCTCTATTACTGTCCATTGATTTCGGCAATATCTTGAATAGAGTTTGGTAAATTTATTACTATCCTTTGATTTCGGCAATATCTTGAATGAAGATTAATAAATCTATTACTATCCTTTGATTTCGGCAATATCTTGAATGAAGTTTAATAAATCTATTACTATCCTTTGATTTCGGCAATATCTTGAATGAAGTTTAATAAATCTATTACTATCCTTTGATTTAGGAAATATCTTGAAGAAAGTTTGGTAAATCTATTACTATCCTTTGATTTCTGCAATATCTTGAATAAAGTTTGGTAAATCCATTACTATAATCTGATTTCAACAATATCTTGAAGAAAGTTTGTTAAATCCTTTAATATCCTTTTATTTTGGTAACATCTTGAATAAAGTTTGGTAAATCCATTACTATCTTCTGACTTCGACAATATTTTGAAGAAAGTTTGATAAACCCATTATTATCCTTTGATTTTGGGAATATCTTGAATGAAGTTTGGTAAATCCATTACTATCCTCTAACTTCGACAATATCTTGAAGAAAGTTTAAGAAAAACATTATTATCCTTTGATTTTGGCAATATCTTGAATGAAGTTTGATATATCTCTATTACTGTCCATTGATTTCGGCAATATCTTGAATAAAGTTTGGTAAATCTATTACTATCCTTTGATTTAGGCAATATCTTGAATGAAGTTTAATAAATCTATTACTATCCTTTGATTTAGGCAATATCTTGAAGAAAGTTTGGTAGATCTATTACTATCCTTTGATTCCGAAAATATATTTAATAATCCTTTGATTTCCGTAATATCACAGAAATAGGACTACACAGTAGAAATTGGATCTAGTTGGTTAAAGATAGAAGTCAATGAAAAAATTTTGTGAACACGGCATTGAATCTTCGGTTTCCATAGGCCATATAGTTAGCTAGTGTAATATATTGAATAAAGTTTGGTATACCCATTACTATCCTTTGATTTCGGCAATAACTTGAATAAAGTTTGGTAAGTCCTTTACTGTCCTTTGATTCCAGCAATATCTTGAATAAAGTTTCGTAAATCCATTACTACTCTTTGATTTCGGCAATATCATGAATAAAGTGAATAGGTTAGGATCAACTGATGACCATTTTTAAGGTGAGATTCAAGCTATGCATCTGCCTAAGGGAAACGAACCCGGACGCACAATTATTTTAATCACAGTTTAACAACATTTAATAAAACTTCCTTCTTTAAAGAAAAGTTAAGAGAATCTGAAACCGCAACACGAATTCAGATTGCATTCATTGTAAGATGACATTTTTCTCTTTCTCTTTTCTTCGCGTGAAGACTAATTCCCTCCCCTCTTTTACTTAACCTTTCGCTTCACTCTTCCTTTCGTTTATCATTCCCCCTCCCCCACTTTCAGCAAAGTAAAAAAAAAAATACTTTTTCCCTTTCAAGGAGCATCTTCTGGATTGAAACATCTGATTCGTCTCGCAACGCAAACTGCTCTGTGGATCGAATGAAAGTCTCCTCAATTAGGCCTTGCTTCTTTTTGCTTTTCTTTTATATGCTGTGACCTGGTGCAGGACGGTTGGCGCGCGCGGGAATTCAGTTGCATTTCTTTTTTTCTGTCTTTCTTATGTGTTTTGTCTATATACATTGTTGTTAGTCAGCGGGAACCTCTATTTAGCCAAATTACGTAAGTAAATATTTTTTTACCCTAATTAAAATAACACCTACTGACTTATTTTTTTTAACCTTAATTAAAATAACAGGTAACATAATTGTTTTTGAAATTTGTTTTTGTAGCATTTCCAGAGCGCATACACACAAATAATATAATGTGATCATGATCACTGAATGATTATTCTCCTTACGCCTTATGAAGTGGTATTTGATTAGAACTTTTCATTTATTAGCTTAGATTTACTTTAAGTGTGCATACAGGAAATTATTATAAATGTTTCTTTTTAAATAAATTTACTTCCTTGCTTAGTTTAGCTTAGGTTCTGTAAGTTTCATCTTAGGTTCTGTACTTAGTTTCATCTTCTGCCCTCAAAAGGTGTGTACAAGCTTGTGCCTGTTTTGTTTGTAACTTTAGAAAACATTTTTTAAAAAAGTATTTTCCTCCTTTTAATCGGCCTGGGATTTTTCAGTTCTTAAGTAACATTCTTAAACTCTAGTTTCGGGTCTTCTTGCTTTAGAAATGCCTGATCCTACCCTTTTAGGACTATCATATTAAAATTTTACAACGTGGTTTTTCAGTTTCATAAAGTGCTACATTCTGACATAGCTATTGCTTTCAAGAAGTTTCTGACGCAATAATAGACTTACAAACTTAACTAATACACTTATAGACACTAAATAATAATGAGAAAGTTTGACAATTTAGATTACAATGTCAGAGATTACACAAATTACATTATTCTTAATTACTTTCATTTCTATCGTAATTAGTTTACCTTCAATCACAATTTCTATCATATCAATCATAATTTCTTTAACATCAATCACAATTTACTTCATATCAATCATAATTTCTTTCATATCAATCATAATTTCTTTCATATCAACCACAAAGTTTTTCATATCAATCATAATTTCTTTCATATCAATCACAAAGTTTTTCATATCAATTAAAATTACTTTAATATCAAATACTTTCACGTTTATCAAAATTGTTTTAAAGATCAATGTAAATTTTACTTAGTTTAATTACAATTACAACTATTTCATTATTAATAAATCCATCATAATTATCTTAACATCAAACTAATTATTTTTAAGATAAATCACAATTAGCATCGTTGAATATTTATCGTAAGTGTTTCTACATCAAACCATAATTAGTTTAGAAACAATCACAATATTTTAACATCAACCATAGTTGTTTAAAACCAAACATACTAGTAATTGTTTTAACATAAGTGATTTTTTTATATTAGTCATAAATTTGCTATCTATCATAATTACCTTCAATTTAAAACATAATCAACTCAGTGATAGTCGTAATTACTTGATTATCAATCATAATTACTGCAGGATTAATCATAATTCTATTACCATCGATCAATTATTTTCCACTTTGGCATAATGCTTTATTATCGATCTTAATTATTTTAATTTCAATCTTAAATGCTTTCTTAACAATCAAAATCGTTAATTTTTTTTTTTTTTTTTTTTTTGCGTTTTCATATTTTTAATAACTTCATAGTGTACACATATAACATTTCTGGTTAATGAAGTTTCTAGAAAAAAAAATAGTATATACAAAAGTACTAATACATTTAGAGAAACATCAAAATTAACATATTTAAAACAGCAAACAGTAAAAATTAAACATAATTTTGGTACTATATAAACCGACAATTGTAGAAACGAAAAATAACACATGATGATTAATAAGTGTTTCAGTCCTCTATACTTAGATTTTGCCATAATCCCAGTCACACAATAATAAACAAAAATATCATTTTATACTGTATATGTCTTTGAAGTAGCAATTATTAACATTCAGAAAATGTTTATATTTATTTTAGATAAAAAATTTCGTCTAGCTTGGGTGAAGATGGGAAGGAGTTTAATATGCTAATGGCATTGCCTCTTTGTATGGCTAGGCTTATCCTTTGTGTCAAAAAGTAACCACTTCTAGGATCTCCTGATTTATTAATTAATTTTGATCCTAATTCCTTTAAAAACATTCTGGCTTCTTTGCTAAAAACGCCCATTGTTTCCGTGGCAAACGCAATAAAAATGTGATCTTCTTTAAGTTTTGAATATTTAGAATGTTTCCGCATACACGCTGTCTCTGCTGCACTTCCCGCTTCTTCACTATTTGACGTTAAGTAAGATGGGGCAAAAGTATCTACACATGTTACATCCCATACTAGACATTGACCCCTTTTCCAAGGTGTCAAAGTAATTCCATCCGGCCGCTTATTGTCATTCCGATACATTCCTGGTGGCTCTAAAATGTTAGGACAGTCTATACTGGTGAGGGTTCGTTTTATTATTTGATTTAATTCACTGTGACGTGAAATTCTCCCTCCACTTTTGATGCAACTTAATGCGTGTAAGCCTTTCTCATCCATCCGACTTTGACACGCACATGTGAATTCATAGCAAATACTAAGTCCTAGGCGTAAAGCTACACATATTTGAAAAATATTTGTTTCTAAAAATGTTCCGATGTTTTTAGAGGGTGTGGCTTGCAACCATGCTCCAGACTCTTTTTGACGTAGTGCTTTGAGGCGAGCTGAATCAATGTCATTTTGCGAAACTACCTCGTTTTCAGCTATCTCGTTGATTACAATTTCATCCCATTTTCTTTGCGACTCCTTTACAACCGGAATTGTGTCGTAAATGCCTCTCCATATTTCTAACGCCTCTGTCAGATGAGGAATCTTAACTTCGTCAACTGGAATATTAAGAACTTTGGAGACGAGCGACAACACCCCATAAGAAGAAGACAAGAATGCAGGGAGACTCAAATCTGAAACTTTCCGTACCCCTAAACCTCCTAAACGAATGGGTAAGCTTGCTTGTGCCCATTGAGTTTCATTTAACTTATAATTAAGTATTGATTGCAGACACTTTTTCAAAATGTCATCTAGTTGAAAAATTTTAGTTGGCCTGAACCATGTTGCAACGGTACGTAAAAAATAAGTCAATTTAGGAATACCTAAACAATTTTTTAAAAGGAAAAAGGGTATATGTGCTGGTACTTTTTTCAACCTCTCGGTTATTGTTTTAAAACTATTTAGATGATCCTCCAAACAATTATCATATCCATCTTCGTGTAGTGGTGCACCCAATAATGATATCTCATGAGTTGATATTGTTCGTATTCCAGGTAGCACAGCTTGAAATTGAGCTTCAATGATGGGATCTGGTGTTCCCGACGTAAATCGTTAAATATTAATTATGACTACTTTAATAACAATCACAATTTTTTATTTCAATTATACAAATTTTAGTCAATTATAAATATTTTAGTGATAGTCACATACCTTGTATTTGTATTATGCATTCATGTTATTTATTAATAATGAAATACCAGAATCTGTCATTAATTCCTTCTAATTTGACTGAAAATCTTATTTTTAAGACTTATGTAAATACTTGCACAAGTGCTAAATGTTACGTAATAAAATTACTCCAATTTAATCAACAATCTTTGAATGCTTCAAAGGTAAAAGTGATGCCAAATGGGCCTTACCCCTCCCTTTTTCATTTAGTTACTGGCATTCTCGTACAAGAGGCATAATGATCACAAAACAAAGGAAAACTGAAACGAAATCTTTTAGTTTAACGTCCCACGATCATGGCCTTAGGCTAGGAGACGGATGACCAAGGCAAGCAAGCGATGTGGAATAATTGGTGGAATGAGAATATGGAAGGAAAGAGAGTACCCAGAGAAAACCCAAGTAAACAATGTTGTCCACCACAAACTTACTTCACCGTGGATCGAATCAGCCCTAGTAGCAAGATAGCTTTCGAGTAGTTGGCACGTGCTTGACTTTTGGTTTACTACGCTTGCACTTGAAACGCATGCTTTCATACGATCTGCCTTTTATTGTACTTCCAAGCGTTACTTTAGACCTTCGCAGAGCGTTATAGCATCATTAGCTATTGACTTGACTTGACTTGTAAAACGCTTGCATCAAGCTTGAATGGAACACTGAATGCAAGGTTGCCCCCATGAAACTTCGTTACTGGAATCCAGCTTGCGGCACGCTTGCACGTTTCCCAATCAAGCTGGATGCAAGCTTGCTGACTTGCAATTCTAATTCAAGCTTAAAGCAAGCGGTTTGCAAGTTGTCTCTGATACCAGGGAGAAATCCTACGTACCAGAAGTAAACACTCTACCACTCAGCCAGCATGCACACTCATAAAAGAAACTAAAATGATCTATTCATATATTTTTAACGAATCTGCGCATTCCATAGTTTGAAGCAAATCAACCGAACATTCGTTATTTACTGGCTAGACATAGGTTAATGATTAAGCTTTTCGCTTCGTAATCAGAATATTCTAAGTTCAAATCTCTTTCCTGATCAATTTGATAAACACTTTGCAAAGATTTTCTAATCAGTTCATAGACTAAAACCGAGGCTGAACCTTTCAGCATGGAACATAGTCTTCATTATAATAATAATAATAATAATAATAATAATAATAATAATAATAATAATAATAATAATAATAATAATAATAATAATAATAATAATAATAATAATAATAGGTATTCTGCCATTATTGGCAGGACACTCGCAGCAACTGAGAACCTTCCGTGCTCCACAGTTTTCCGTTAATCTCTTCGTCTTCATGTACGATTTGTCTGTTTTGATATCGTCCATTAATTGTAGTCTCCTTCTTCCCCACCGTATGTTTCCTGCCACCATACCATCTAACATATCCATTCATGATACTCAATGCCCCAACCAATTTCTCTTCCTCTTCTTAACAATATCTTAAATTGTTCTTTTCGCCCCACTATTTCTAACACTCTCTCATTCGTTTTCCGCTGGACCCACTTAATTCTCTCAATTCTTCTTCACACTCATATTTCGAAAGCTTCCAATGTAAGTTATTTCGGAGACAGTATTTGGAGGTATGTTCGAGAAAATAAGATAGCAGATACATAAGAAACATTTAGCTATGGGGCATCTGACACAAACTACACTGTAAAGACCATTCAAAACATTTTAATATCTTACTAGACTCGCATAAATATATTTTATCTCTTCTCTGATCCAAATAAGCGTGTCGCTAAAGTTTAAATTGTGTTTGCGGTTATACGACAACAAATTGCTTCAAAGTTTATTAGTAATAAAAAAAAAAGAAAGACGCTTAAAGCAATATGAGAACTACTACGAAAATTGGTTATCTTTTGTATTCTTTCTAAACATAAAAGTATTTTTAGAAGGAATAAAAGTATGGAATTTCATTTCCAGAAAACCACACCTTCTCACGCTAACATACGGAGATACAGCTTAAAGCGCACTTTCTTAGAAGGTACTTAAAATAATATCACTTTTTTTATTATTATCTGTAACAATGGTTTTTAAATTGGCTTCTGTGCTTCTATCTGTACCAATAGATCGTTGATGCGAAAGAAGGAAAAAGAAGAAAGAACCTCATTTATATAGTAACAACTTTTACGTTTGGACATTGGTTCCGTACGGAAGTAGCTTCAACAATCGACCACACAAGAGATTTAAACGGAAAAAGACGACCAACTTCCTCCAGGCTGTAATGTAATTGCGTTGGTCTTCATAATAAAAAAACGTTGCCAATATTCTACCCACAAATAAAGTTTTCTTCTCGGCTCAAAAAGTGAAGCATAGCATTCACTAATTTCATTGTCCACATTTGGTAACCCTTTCTTCCTCTTCTTCTTCTTAGGTTCAACCCATCCTTAAGGGCACAACAGTGTTTCCATAATCAGAAAACCATATTTATTTATTTATTTGTCATTAACACAACAGGCGTAAGTCGAATTATAGTGTTGGTGCATTACATAATAAATTTACAATAGTTTTCTTAATCCTACAGTTCACATTATAGATGTCATTTTTTTTGTGGTCGACACATATTTTGTTATAAGAAGAGCAGATTCTCCAGATTGGTGACTTTCATTTCATTTATTTGTCATTTCATTAGCTTCCAAAACGCGAGAAATCCTATCATGTAAGCATTACTGTTGTCAATGAAATAAACAGAAAATATTATCAGGTAGCAGAAGGTATACATAATATTACACTTATGCTTCTTACTAAAACATATAACCATAACCATAAAATAGAAGCTAAAATTAAGTATATAAACATGACCAGTTACATGTTAATTAGGAAACCATTTATACCACAACTGGCATGTACTGAGGAGAAGTTTCAGTTGCCAATTCTTCGTTTAACGAATCATTTAAATATTCCTTAATAGTATAATAGCACTTGACAACAAGCAGGTTAAATAACTTCTTACGAAAATCGGTAACATTAGTCATATTCTTTAAGTGTATAGAAAGTTTATTATACAACCTAACACAATTCATATACACAGTTTTGGTTATATTAGCATATTTTTAATGCATCACAAATATATCACTACATTGTCTTGTATTATGGCTGTGGACATTTTTGTTAAAGATAAAAAGATGCCTGTTTTTCACAGTAAAAAGTATAGATTTATAAATATATAAGCTGGGAAGTGTTAAAATTATGCTTTTATAAAAATCTTTTTACATGACATTGTTGGTAATCCGAAAATTATTTTAATAGCTTTCTTTTGCAATCGGAAAGTGCTTAAACTATTTTCAGCAATTCCCCCGTGTATTATGCCGAAGCTAACTAGTGAATTAAACTTGGCGTTAATTAACATTCTCTTGACACTGTACCTTGAAGTTTATATAAGACAAAACATACACTACTTTAGGGTTTTGTTTCAAGTGGAGATGTGAGCAAACCACGAGAGATCGTCACTTATGGTTACATATAAAAGCTTTGTCCTGCAAGAATATTGGAGGGAATGATTGATCTAGGTGATATACACGGTTTCCCTGAAAAATGAAAATGTAACAGAACCGATTTATCATGATTTATAATTAATCTGTTCGCTGTTATCCACGCTGTTACCAATTTTTCGCTAAAAATGGCAGATTTCCTCTCAATTTCCTCTATTGAATTTTCTGACATAATCATACTGATGTCATAGGCGTACAGAAAACAAATTTCCTGGGTACACATATTCTGACAAATCATTTATATATACTGACTTCAATAATACGTTAGTCCTCGCTCTTTTACAATAGAAGAGGCCAGCACGAGAGTGTGAGTTTTAAATATCGGAACATGAAAATTTGGTGTAGATATCACATTCGTACAATTAAACTCGTTTTGTATTATTTTATGGAGAAAAATTAGATGTATCACGTTTCGCCTTTGTTCAAGTGTAGGGATACAGAAGTTGTCTATTAATGTTAGATAGTTTTCATAGCTTGGATAGATTCTAGTTCTCTTATATGCCTAGTATTTGATAAATTTAGATTGGATTTTTTACAGTTGGTGTCGGTATTGCTGTTGCGATAGATTCCAGATCACAGCAGATATTTCAGTTTCGATCGGACATAGGAAAAATTTCTTTTTTTGTTAGTGTGGCAATATTATTAAACTCCTTTCCAGTTCTAATTATGAACCGTAACATCTTGAAAGATTCATTAAGTATGTTCACTGTATGGTTGTTAAATGTCATTTTCGTATCAAATGTAATTCCAAGATCTTTGACTGAATTTAATCTATTTAGTAAGATTTAATTCATTGAATAATTAAACTCTATTTGGTTTTTGTTTCTAGCAAACGATAAAATGTTACATGTATTTAGGAAATGTTTACACTAAGTTTGTTAAGAGAACACCAGTTACTAATATTTTCCATTCGTGTTGTAAATTGATGGTCTTTATCTTACCGTATATTTTGAGGTTATCCGCAAAAAGCAATTCGTTACTTAATGAAGTGTGATCAGGGAGATAATTAATGAATAAAAGGAACAATAACGGACCTAGGTTAGAGCTCTGGGAAATTCCAGAATATGCAATATAATCAGTTGATTTATACTCTTTGTAGGTAACAGTTTGTTTACGATTGCTTAAATACGATGAGAAAAACTTGATCAAGGGAGAAGAGATATTATATTCACCTAGCTCATGCAATAATATTTTGTAAGACTTCGTGATAGTTTATTATATGGTTTTCTTTAACTTGTAATGGTTTAATTGTGTTCTCAAATCTTGCAACTGTAACCTCTTAAGTGTCTTCACTACAGCGAAATTAAACTACCTGTAATTTAAGAGTTTTTTTCTGTAATATATTCAAAACAAATAAACATATTCGAAAAGCAGAAAAGTAGTGAACTAGACAATACAATTTTGCATGGAATACCTTTAGCACAATTCACCTATTTGCTTTTGGTATGACGCTATTTACAGAATCCGAAAAAAAAAATGCTAAATCTATCTACAGTTGCAAATCGAAAGCAGATAAATGAGTTGTGATAGCGGTATCACATGCAAAATCGTATTGTCTAGTTCACTACTTTTCTGATTTTCGAATATTTTTATTTGTTTTGACGATATTACAGAAAAACTCTAAAATTAGCGGTAGTTTAATTTCGCTGTAGGGAAAACCTTTAAGATACAAATTTTGAACAGAAAGATGTTTCCATTTTAATGTATTTTTTAATATAAACAGTGGCTCAGAGGTAGAGCGCTTACCTCTGGTGTGTGGGGTCGCCCTTAGCGTAAAGGGCATACTTGTGGAACTTTAAACAAAAAAAAAAATTCAATTCATTTCGTTTTCAAACCAATCAGGAGAGTTTTGAACCACAAGAAGAAGAGATCAAAACTGATTAACATTTCAAGAACAGTCTTGAAATGGCCAGAAAAACCTTTAAAAAAAAAGAAAAGAAAAAAGAAGAAGAATATTTTAAATCACATTTATAAATGCCTTATACGTTGTACAGACGACAATGTAAGCGGAAATCGAGTCACGTAATGAAAAAGAAAAATGCAGGATTAGCAGGCTATAAATGATTCACTTGTTTTGAAAAGAAAACACAGAACCACAAACTCACCAACTTTGTATTGTGTAGAGTTTGGCACCGCCTCGTTGGCACATCCCAGTTCGTTGACTACCTAAATGATGAACTTCCGCATCGCTGAATTGGGCGTATTGGTGAGAATGACCGAGCTTTGTTCCCCTGGCCTACCAGATCTCCTGATTTAACGCCCTGCGAGTTCTTCCTATGGGAGTCCTTAGGAAGGACCTTCTTTATGTACCCCCATTAATGTAATCCTTAGTCAAGCTCAAAGAATGCATCAGTGCTGCAGTGCAGATCATTTACAGTATTGTGCTACAAAATGTATGGAATGAGCTCGAGTATTACCTGGACGTGTGTCGTGTCACCAAAGGAACACATATTGAACATTTGTAGAGGATGTATAAACTTTCTGACTTTGTGGTTTTTTTCATATATATATATATTTCATATGTGTATATGTAATACTTTTGAAAATATAGACTTTTCAAAATGAATGAATCATTTATGCTAACCCTGTATAATACATTTTTATCACCTGCTTCAGCCAGCATTAGTTTATTTTTCGATATTTTTCTTCGATTTTTAAAAATCAGAATATGCGTAAATTTAGCATTTATATATATATATATATATATATATATATATATATATATATATATATATATATATATATATATATATATATATATATATATATATATATATATATATACACCTAGGTAATAAAAAAGATAAACTTACACTTATTCTGCCAAAAATTACAAAAAGAATAGAATAAATATTTTAGGAATGACCCAAATAATGTATCATAAGATTGCAATCTTGGCAAAAATGTTAACAATGATTCAAAAAATTGCATCAAAACATCGCGATCTTGGTTAATATAGTTTTTGGGTCAGGGGCCACAAAATTTTTGAATCGTCCCTAAATCGACTTTTCGTTCTTTTTGCGAAAGAAGAATATACATTATACTGAGTTAGTTTGGGTTTGGCTACGCTATATGTAATTCTCCAGAGATAAGGCGTACAAATTTTTTTTTGATTAAAATATATTGGATCTTTTGAGGAATTTTTGGATCAGAGGCCACAAAATTTTTGAACGACCCCTATATCGAGTTTTCGTATATATATATATATATATATATATATATATATATATATATATATATATATATATATATATATATATATTGGCCTATATATTTTACGGAATAAGCATATCATACTGAGTTAAGTGATAAGTTTGGGTTTGGCTACACTATATGCAGTTCTCCCGATATAAGGCCTACAAGAAACTTCTTGACCACAAATAAATTTATGCTGACACAAATTGTTGGCGATTGGCGATGTCGTGGCTTGTAGGTCAGAAGTACCGGACCGAAGCCCTTGCCTTCCATCTGAAGTGGTTGTTTGTCATTGGTGGTCCAGCGTTTCTGGTGTTGGAGTCTGCTACTGTCGCAGACTCTGGGAAATTGTTGTTATCTTAGTTCTGAAGAAATTTCTACTGTGATATATTTATATTGTGAGAAAAGGACAGAAATAAAAACAAGAGTAAATTTATGCTTACTGTGAAGAGTAATAATTGGTTCGTGTTAAGGCAACACTGAAATAAAAATCTCTATAGTTGATATTTCAGGTACCTCTCTACTTTTTGACCTAAATGCGTCAATTTCGTATGATGGCGAGTGAAGTGCGATCTGTTTAGAAACATGCAAACTTTTAATAAAAGAAAAAAAAAAGAACTATCAGTTCTTTCTAAGTATGCAATTAAATTTCACTTTTATTCCGAAGCTCAATGAAACAGAGAAAAAAGAAATGTCAATCAACCTTGTCAATATGTCTAGCGGGGACAATAAGCCATTCTTTCAACTTTTGGATTGAGGAAACCGAAGCCTTTTTCTTATTTCGTTATGTATTATTACTCATATCCTCTTCCTTTGCATTTTACATTATGCATTCATTCATTTTTTGATGACGCCATTTTCTGATGCCCTTCAAAGCCATCATGTTCATTTGTTTCCATACCAATCAAGTGGCATTGAAATCATCCGTAACGGTTTTCGACCAAAGCTCTTCAGTTTCACGGACATTCACTTTTCATTGAGAATTGAGGTGTTCTTATAATATTTTAAGCATTTTAATCGATATTCTGTCAATATACTGTATTTTTTAAAGTCTGTTATAGGCAGTGGCGTATTTAGGGGGGTGGCTTCCGGGCTTAAGCCCCCCCCGAAATCGTACTAGTATAGTAAAGTAAATGAAATGTCTTGTAGAATTTTCACATTTCCAGGTAAAGCCCCCCCCGAAAGTTAGCAAAGCCCCTCCCGAAACGAAATCGTAAATACGCCACTGGTTATAGGTATGTTAGCTCACAAGAACGAACAACTTAACATTAAAAAAAAGAAAAAAAAAGAAAAGAAAAGTTAGGATTACGATTAGGAATTAGATTTATGGGCTTTCGGCATTTATGGCCATGTTAGCCCGTCACTAGGATTAGGATTAGGAATTCGATTTATGGGCTTTCGGCATCTATGGCCATGTTAGCCCGTCACTAGGATTAGGATTAGGAATTCGATTTCTGGGCTTTCGGTATCTATGGCCATGTTAGCCTGTCACTAGGATTAAAATTAGGAATTAGATTTCTGAGCTTTCGGTATCTATGGCCATGCTAGCCCGTCACTAGGATTAGGAATAGGAATTCGATTTATGGGCTTTCGGCATCTATGGCCATGTTAGCTCGTCACTGGGATTACGATTAGGAATTAGATTTATGGGCTTTCGGCATTTATGGCCATGTTAGCCCGTCACTAGGATTAGGATTAGGAATTCGATTTATGGGCTTTCGGCATCTATGGCCATGTTAGCCCGTCACTAGGATTAGGATTAGGAATTCGATTTCTGGGCTTTCGGTATCTATGGCCATGTTAGCCTGTCACTAGGATTAGGATTAGGAATTAGATTTCTGAGCTTTCGGTATCTATGGCCATGCTAGCCCGTCACTAGGATTAGGAATAGGAATTCGATTTCTGGGCTTTCGGCATCTATGGCCATGTTAGCTCGTCACTGGGATTACGATTAGGAATTAGATTTATGGGCTTTCGGCATTTATGGCCATGTTAGCCCGTCACTAGGATTAGGATTAGGAATTCGATTTATGGGCTTTCGGCATCTATGGCCATGCTAGCCCGTCACTAGGATTAGGAATAGGAATTCGATTTCTGGGCTTTCGGCATCTATGGCCATGTTAGCTCGTCACTGGGATTACGATTAGGAATTAGATTTATGGGCTTTCGGCATTTATGGCCATGTTAGCCCGTCACTAGGATTAGGATTAGGAATTCGATTTATGGGCTTTCGGCATCTATGGCCATGTTAGCCCGTCACTAGGATTAGGATTAGGAATTCGATTTCTGGGCTTTCGGCATTTATGGCCATGTTAGCCCGTCACACATATGAGGGATGACATCCATCGGTGTTCACACAGCCCGGGGAAGTGGAGACAAGAAAGGAATGGGGAAGGGAGCGCCTTGGCACTATTACGTTAGGTATCATCCCGGCATTTACCTGGTGTGAGTGAGAAAAATTCACGCAAAACCTCACTGACGGTGAGAGTTTGAAAAATCTGTTACACCTTTTCGAACGAGTGTCTACACCAGGAATCGAACCCGATACCGCTCGCACTATAAAGAGAAGTTAAGGAACATTGTCAGCAAGCCCTGGACAATTTGCCGGCCACCTTATGCAGAAAGAACAAATCTTAAAAGCCATGATTTTAAGTATGTTACCCAATCATGAACAAGGGGGAAAGAGAGAACACTCGCACTCAGAAAAGCCTAAATACTACAAATACAATCTCGTTGTGTCTATTTTTCTTTGAATAATAATTTATTGTGTTAGTGAAAGATAAAGCAAACACACTTGCACAGGAAAGATGGTAATCTTTTTTTATGGAATTCAATATCGAGCTTCAATCTCAATATATCAGTTTGCAATTCTAATTCAACAAGCTCTTTTACTTTTATTTCTTGATTTTTCCTTCTAGAAGAAGAAAAATCAAAAGTAAAAAAAACTGGTTTAAAAATGAAAAGATAAAACTTGTTTCCACCTTCAATGATAAGGAACTCGTTTCTGACAAAGACAGGACTAGTTCTCATATCAAAACCGTGATAACTAACTAAATGGAACAGTGTTCGCTGCTGTTCGAGAATTGAGTTATTGTATTTGACAACAATCAAGCAACTCATGTTGGGATTTGTTGGACCATCTGCTTTAGCAACGTCCATGTGACCTTAAACTAATGCGAACTAAACATGATTTATGAATGTAGTATTCAAATAGAAGGTCAGCTTAAATTTAACTACCATCATCATGAAGTCTGTTTCCAACAAGAAATCTTTATTTTAAATAATATAGTTAGGAGAGATTTTACCGTCCCATGGAAATAAACGTGTTACACATATGGTAGAACTGTCCCTGATTGTCAGTAAACAGAAACAGATACTGACCATTTGACTTAAATAGGAGAAATTTATCATCCGTTTATTATTATTATTTACATACTTCAATTTTCCTCAGTAAGTTATCTGTTAAGGATGATCTCCAAAATTAAAAAAAAAAAATCGTTCCATCATTTTGGGGGGGGTTGGACTGTAGTTTAGCAGCCCTTACAACACCAAGGCTATATGAGACGTGGGCCTACAGCTTAACCTGAAATCCGAACATGAGATCTCATAGGGAATCAAACCTGGATCTACCGTCTAGGATTTTACTCAGGATGAAAGTTTGGAGTAAAGATAGATACGACACGCTCTCAAATGCTAGAGGAGTTCAAAAAGGGATACCACTCGGATATTCCTTAAGGGTTTTACAAATCTCATTTTTTTTTATTAATAATTTACTTATATTATTAATTAGTATGAGATAGGGTTGGTACTTTACGGTAACTCTAAAGCAGGACACATTTTTCGAACATGTGCAAATCGCTAATTCATCAGACACAAATTCGTACATGGAACAAGGAGTATGGAGAAAATAACTTCAAAATCTTCCTACTAGGGAAAAACTGTTAACATAAAGTTGATGGACGCGGGTGGTGGCATTAGAAAGATTCGGGTCCTCTGACCACAGCAATGATGTCAGAAATCGGGCTCGGGCTCTGAAAAACAGAAATGGAGTTCCAAAGTTACAGAGCTCAGGGCCCTCCTATTTGCCTATTAAACATGGAGTTGTTGGATGGTGGTGGTAATTAAAGGACCGGATACCCTGAGTACAGCGGTATGTCACAAATTGGGCCTGGGCTCTGAGGCCTTAGAAATGGGGTCCCGAAGTTTTGTGCTCGGCTCCCTTTTATTCGCCTATTAAACATGGAGTTCTTGCACGCAGATGGTGAAGTTGAAAGGTCCATATCCCATGAGCACAGCGATGATGTCAGAAATCAGACCTGGACCGAAGCCCCAGAAATGAGGTCCAGAAGTTTTTTTTTTTTAAATTTTATTTGTTTATTTATTTATTTATTTTATTTTTTGGCTTGGGTCCTTTCTATTAGTCTATTTAGCATGGAGTTGTTAGGCGGAGGTGATGGCATTAGAAAGGTCCGAACTTCTTGAGTACAGCGGTGATATTAGAAAACACTTCTAAGACCTCAGTAATTGGGGTCCTAAATTTTGAGCTCGGGTCTCTGCTATTTGCCTATTAAACATGGAGTTGTTGGACGTGAGTGGTTGAGGACAGAGGTGATGTCACAAATCCCGCTCGAGCTCCAAAGCCTAGAAATAGGGTTCCGAAATTTTGGACTCGGATCTCTTCCATTCGTCTATTAAACACGGGGTTTGTTGAACGCAAGTGATGGCGTTACAAAGTTCTGAGTCTTCTAAGCACAGCAGTGAGTGAGCACAGCGAATCGGACTCTGGCCCCGATACTCCAGAAATAGGGTCCTGAAGTTTGGGTTGTGGTCCTTCTTCGGCCTATTGAACATAGAGTTCTTGGACGCGGGTGGTGGCGTTGGTAAGGTCCATGTATCCTTAGCACATCGATGATGTCAGAAATGGGACCCTGGATTCAGGACCCAAGGTCCCCAGAAATGGGGTTCGGAAGTTAAACAGCTCACGTCTCTTCTATTTGCTTATTAAACATGAAGTTGTTGGACTTAGACGATGGTGGTGGCGTTGGAAAGATCCGGGTCCCCTGAGTACAGCGGTGATGTCAGAAATCGAACCTTGGTCTCTAAGCCAAACAAATGGGGTACCGAAATTTTGGATTCGAGTCCCTTCTATCTCTCTTGTAAGGTTCGAGTATCCTGAGTACAGTGGTGGTGCCAGAAATCCCGGTCGAGCTCCGAAACCTAGAAATAGGATTCCGAAATTTTGGGCTCGGGTCCCTTCCGTTCGTCTATTAAACACGGGGTTGTTGAACGCAAGTGATGACGTTACAAAGTTCTGGGTCTTCTCAGCACAGCAGTGATGTCAAATTGGACTCTAACCCCGAGGCCTCAGAAATAGGGTTCCGAAGTTTTGTGCCCTTTTATTCGCCCATATATAATGGAGTTCTTGCACGCAGATAGTGACGTTAGCAATATCTGGGTCCCCTGAGCACAGCGGTGATATCAGAAATCAGATTTGGACACGAACCCTCAGAAATTGGGTGACAAAGATATTTTTAAAATTCGGGTCCTTTCTATTCGTTTATTTAGCATGAAGTTGTTGGATGCAGGGGATGGCATTGCGAAGGTCTGCATATCTTGAGTACAACGGTGATATCAGAAATCAGGCTCACTACCCGAGATCCCAGAAATGGGGATCCGAAATTTTGGGCTCGGTCTTTGCTACTCGTTTATGGAACATGGAGTTGTTGGACGCGGGTGATAGCATGGGAAAGGTCCGGAATTCTTGAGCACAACGACGATGTCAGAATTCCTGCTAGGTTCCGAAGTCCTGGAAATAGGGTTCCAAAATTTTGGGATCAGGGAAATTTTGGCTTCTATTCACCTATTAAACATTTTGTTAAACGCAGGTGGTGGTGTTGGAAATGTTCGGGTACCCTGAGCGCAGCGGTGTTGTCAGAAATCAGGAAATGGTGGAATTTCAACCATATGAACGTCCATGGATGCTGGATTTTTTTAAAAAACAAGACTGTATATTACTCAAAAGCGGAAAACTTTTGGTAGAGTTTCGCAGGATTAGGAAAGGTTTCGGACCCATGTATGCGTCCCTGTCTATCGCCCATATAGGTACTATCTATGAGTAACGTATCTGCCAAATGCCTAAACAACCAACATCTAGAACTATAACACGTTTCCCTTCAACTAGCTCAGCAGTAGGGCGGAGCGAAAAATCACTTTTATATAAATCGAAAACGCAATAGTGCGGAAAAGTTGTCAATTGATATTGATAAAATACTGTAAAAATTTCGTCTCTGAAATCAAATATCTTCCGGTGGCGAGTCGCCAAAAATGATTTTGTGTCTTTATAGGGTATGCAAACCCGCCGTACACACCACTCTTTTGTGTTTTTACGGTAAATAAACAAAAGTATTACCTACATTTCTTAACTTAAGTAATATATAAAATTTAAGAAATATTTTTTGCATGATTTAGGCGCATTTGGAATCACACAATAGCCTATTTGATCAAATTAACAATCTACTTAATACAAAATATATACTTTTTCTGCCCTATCTCGCTTGTTTCAGTAAAACGACCCAGGACCCACGACGAGGACGTGGATGCAGGTCGGGTCCCTCCCATGTCCACCCTACCATCCATACACGTATGTTCAAAATTAGATCTTTGGTTCTTTCCAGAGCATAGTTTGCCTTTGTCTCTACTTTTTGGTGTACAGATTGGGATTTTAGTTTACGTCTGATAAAACCATCTCTGCCACAAACTTTCTGCGTAAGCTTCTGTTACAAGTTCTGAACTCTGGGTGTGACAGGAATATTTCAAAGCTCTTTTTATGCCTGGATGTTCATGGTTATTATTGTATATTTCAAGTTCTTTGTTGGAAAACAAGACAGCGGTGGAGGATTCGTCACTTCAACTGATCCCCCATTAATAAGGTATGTGTAATGGTTTGCGTTTGAAATTGAGCTTTGGTAGATTTTTTTTTTTTTTTTTTTACATGTGACTCTGTCTACTTTAACTGGTCTTCCCTGCTTCATCTTCCTACTGTTACTACTGTCATTATCTCTGCTCTTCTCGTTCCTAGCCTTTCCCCTTGAGTTGACTATGTTTCTCCATGCTTCTTTTCTGATGTGAAATCTTTCATTGTCAACCATAGAGAGCAATATATTCTTCGGGTGTGCGAAATAACAATTATTTTGAACTTTTTCTTGAACCAATTGCCACTCCTTTTGTGGTATGTATCTTGAAGTTCTCATTAGCCACACGTGTTTAGCTCCATATTTACAAGTAGAGTATATTTTTACTGGAAAGCAGCAACCTCCAGTCTCTTTCCTGCATAGAGTTTGATCTTTATAAGACCATCAAAGTACAAGGCTCTAAGAACCTTTCCTTTGGCCATTAGCACTTCCTTTTGTCGTATCTTTTCCCTTTCTCGCCATATTTTTGAGCGGTCTATCATCTGGCCAGCATATATTTTTTTTTTTTTTTTTTTTTGATAAATTATACCAAAAGATTGCAATGTAACTGTTGCTATCAAAGCAGTTGCACGATTAGATGTTCCAAATCGGTCTGCCAGCATAACGAGAGGTCTAAGGACATGTCATTGCTGCTTGCTTCTTTTTCTCTAATTTCCTGTTATTTCGCAAAGTAATCATCAACACTAGACTCATCGCTATCAGAAGGTGATGTTTGGAGTTCATTAGAAGTACTTGTTTGTGATATGTAAGAAGATTGTAGGCGGATGGTCTATCGTGATTTCCTTTTGGTGCGTATGATTAGTTTTAAAGTCTCCTCGCAGTCAACTCCCTCTATTCTGCATACTGGTGTTGCTGTCTGATCTTGCCACTCCTTCCACTCCTTCGTAGGTACTTTCTTTCTCGATTCACATGAGCACATGGAAAGTTCATGACATTTACAGGAGCATATATCAAATAACTTCGTGTAATTTTGTCTAAATGTATCCATTTTTTCTGGCAACTAGCAGAAGCTTTCGTTTTCTTCTCAGATTTAACAAACTTCTTGTATATTTTCCGTGCAAGGCAAGTAGAAGCTGAACCATACGTTCTAACGACACAGTAGGGATGGAAGCCTTGTCCTAAACAGATTTCACACACTGAGCAACGTCTCTCGCCACCTTCTTTACAGATGGATCATACCCTTTCTCACACTTTTCAAGCCCTACCAATTGAAAATAATTCTTCATTACATCTGATTTTGTGCGCAACTGTACATCTGGAAGCTCAGCTGAATGTCCAAACACGGGGTAAGTCGTTCTTAATTTTGTTCTTATCTTCCACATGTTTAGAGTTTCAATATTGATATAAAATACAGATTTCACACACACTACATAAAGTTTAATTTACAGTACACAAAAAAACTGGCTATTCACTTACTAACTACGTACAACGAAGTAAATACTGAAACGCAATATTAACACCGCAAAATTACCTTGAAAAGATCGTCTTCCACACTCGAACAAAGTTATCGAATACTAAAGTTGTTTCCTTTTTACACTGCTGCTATCAATTGGACCAGTCCAAATTGAATTCTTACACAGGGAGGAAGGTAAGCTCTATAAAGCAGCACGAATATTTTTAAAGGAAAAATAGTATTAAAAGAAAAGTTATAATGAGCAATGAACACATTTATCGGCATATTCAATGCCAGAAACTTATATGAAAATACAAGTCCAGTATATAATACTTTGTTTTGCTAAAATGGGCTATTCTATGGTTTCAAATCTGCCTAAATCATCTACAAATTATTTCTTCAATTTTATAGACTGCTTAAGTTAAGAAATATAGGTAATACTTTTGTTCATTTACCGTAAAAACACAAAAGAGTGGTGTGTACGGCGGGTTTGCATACCATATAAAAACACAAAATCTTTTTTGCCGATTCGCCACCCGAAGATACTCTATTTCAGCAATGAAATTTTTACAGTATTTTATCAACATCAATTGGCAACTTTTCCGCACTATTGCGTTTTCGATATATAAAAAAGTGATTTTTCGCTCCGCCCTACTCAGCAGGTACCACCTATTGTCACGAAAAAAACCTGCTCGAATTTTAATACACGCCAGTTATTACAAATAATGTAATGAATTATTAAAGAACCACTTTCCATGTTGTGGCTGGAAGATCTGGTTTTACGTAAACACGAAAATGTAAGAGAGAATGCGCTTGGAACTGCAACGTGAGAAATCTTTATTAATCACCATATTGTAGTTCTCTTTTTAAGCTTTCATTTAAAAAATAATAAAAAAAAGTATTGTATCATAGCGTCGTATTATTTCACGAACACTTTATCTCTATTGTTCTTCTATATTTCCTTTTTATCTCGTTGTTTTTTTTTTTTTTTTCTGGGCTCAGTGAAGCGTACTGTTAAAAGCAAGAACCATCTTCAACTAGGTTAACATTTACATTTAATAAATGACCGCCAGCCACTCACTAATCCCCCTCTCCTTTGAGGACTTAACAAGGACTACGTTTTTTCATGTTCAGTGCACATTTATATTTTTTTCTCGACTCTTTTTTTCTGTAGGTATACACAACAAAACAAAACAAAAAAACCATAAGTTGCGTTGATTGCATAATAGGAGGTTTTTTTTTCTTGGAAACAGAATGTAACAGAAAAGCTTCCGGAATTTTTTTATTTATTATTATTTATTTATTTTTAAATCTCCAACAAGACGGTGCAACGGGCATACCTAAACTTTACTGGAAGATTTGCCTGAGTAAAATTACAGCATATCATTAGTATAATTACAATGAACTACACCGAACTTGTTTATTGATAACTAATTTTTTTTCCTTGTGTGTTTTTACCTGATTGCAGCCAAGTTATTAGAAAAGATTGTCAACGTTTTAAACAGGTACAGTCATGTGACAAAAGAATGGATATCCTTCTATCTCTTTTTAAAACGTAACTGTACGTAGAGAATTTTGACAGTGTTAAGTACCTTCATTCTTGGACCCACTGATTAATATGATGCATTATTCTTGTGTTTTCCTCGAAATAAACTGAAATTCTAATACTTTTTATACTTTTAATTTAAAAATTCTGTCCTTTCGTGTTAGGCCACGTTATCACGAAGTGTTTCATCTCCTCATCTGAAGTGAAGCGACGGCCTCCTAGGTGTTACTTCAAGTGCGGGAACAGATGAAAGTTGCTTGGAGCGAGGTCTGGGCTGTCGGAAGGGTGGTCGACGATGTCCTAGCGAAACTGCTTCAACAGCGTGGTGGTCTTTTGGGCTGTAAGAGGAAGCGTCTCGTCGATGACGTTTTCTCTACCACCCGCGAACTTTCGACACTATTCTGTGACATGCTGACAAGACATTACAGTCTCTCCGTAAACCGGTGAATTTCGGTGAATTTCAGCCGCGGTTACATGTTTCGATCACAGAAATCAAATAACTAGCGGATTTCTTCGCCAGACAGTTTTTCAAGCGAGTCGCCACTTGTGTTTACCCATAACTAGTGCTGTAGGTGACGGACTGCTGAAACTCTGAACAGTTGCCAACTCCATGGATTCAAATTACCGCACACTCTTTTCACTATAAGAGACGAAACTCCAGAAATATCGGCGTTGTAACCTAAGTTTCTGATCGTCCCTCGTATAAATTATCAGACATTTTTGAAGAATGGTGTGTGCTTATTTTGAGCCTTCCGAAAAGTGGGACTATGTTATCGAAAATAAGCAGCAAGGAGTGATTTCGTCCTTGTTTTAAGAACATATTTCAATGCAACTTTCGTAAAACAAAATTACCGATTTTTATGGGACATGGTGTGATTTTCCTTAGAGGCTAAAGAACCACTACTCTTGGGTGGGGTTGAAATCGGGCAAGTGTAAAATGGTTTAAAAAATCGGGGGGGAAAATCTTTACAATGCACGGCAACAGTAACATCTAAAAGATTCAAAAATTTCTAGGGGCCGTAGTGGCTCAGTGGTAGAGGGTTCACCTCTGGTACATGGGGTCCTCGATTCGATCCCAGCTGGCGCCCAGTGAGCTTCGTGGTGGACAAACACCGTATGCGTGGGTTTCATCGGAGTTCTCCTGTTTCCTCCCACTTTCTTTATTCCACTATTTCATTCATTTCTCACCATCACCGTTTCCTGTAGCCTAGCCGGCATAACCGTGGGACGTAAAACTTAAAGATTTCATTTTTCATTTCATAAATTTCTAAATAAAAAAAATTATTACATTTCCTGCAATGATGCTGTGTCTTATAGTGTAATTAGTGTTATATTAGCTTGTAGCCAACAGCATTTACTATATTAATTAGTTATATCAAAGCAATTAATATGTCATAATTTGATATGAAAATGAACTAAACGTGTGAGCTGTAATTGGTTGATAAATAAGCTGTGAAAAGGTATGATGAAATGTAATTATAATAGGTTAAACATAATAAAGGAAAAACTGATTTGAAAATTATACTTTATAAGATGAAGACACGTTGCATGTCTTTGATACGAAGTATAAAAGAAATGGAAATTGCTTTTTACGATACAAGAAAAACGTGAGAATGAAGAAAAAATGTGAAATCTCTGTCTGAACAGAGTACAGAACACGCTACCAGAGAAAGAATTTACATCTCGATCGTTGAACCTTCTTCCCCCTCTTGCCGAACATCATTTTTTTTTAATTTAAAAATAAAATTAAAGAAAAAGGAGAATGAATGAAATAAAAATGAATTTCGTGACATCATCACCAAAATATTGTCATTACAAGTTGAAAGAAGAAGAAACTAAATGCAAACAAAAGATTTTTGAAAGAAAATTTAGGTCAAATTGTAGAGAGAATCAAAGACGAAGGTGTGGCCAGGATTTTTTTTTTTTTTTTTGTGAAGAATTCCCCGAATTGGTCTTCCTAATGTTCGAGTTTTTTTTTTTCACTCATGATAATTCATTAAAAAAATTCTACGAGATTATTAGCGTTTTAGCGAAAAATAAGTGTTCCAGTCGATACATTAATCGATAGATCGAAACGAAATGATATTGGTGACTGAATCCGCTTGCGTAGTTTAAAATATATATATATATATATATATATATATATATATATATATATATATATATATATATATATATATATATATCTACAGTGGCGGATCCAGGATATGATCAAGGGAGGGGCTAAACCATAATTTGCCGTTTTATCCAGTGTAAAGCTGAATTGAAGCCATTTTAGCCCCGTAGCCCCCCCCCTTAGATCCGCCCTTATATATATATACTTTTTTTGTAAACTTAAAAATTGATTCAATATTACAATGATGTTATGTATTAAAACGAAAGTTACACTGAACACAGAACTCACTGACCGAGGCTATGTGATAACAAATATATACAAACACAAACACGTAACAGTTTCAACATACTAACTATGTCTTCATCAGAGAAGAGAGGAAGTCTGATGAACTGATGATACCAATCACTGTGGCTCAGTGGTAGAGCACTTACGTCTGGTACGTGGGGCTCCCTAGTTTAATCCCGATTCAAGTAAGTTTGTGTTGAACATCGTGTCCGTGGGTTTTCTCGGGATATTCCCGTCTTCTCCCACTTTCGCATTCCACCAATTCTTCCATTATCATCATTCACTTGTCTAAATCATCGTCTCTCTTCAGCTAAAGGGCATAACGTTGGAGGTTAAACTGAACAAAAAAAAAATTCATTTCATTTCCCTATTGGCGAATCGCTATCATACGGTAGGGAAAAATCGAGTCAGCGTAGGGTATTCAAGTAATGGAATAAAGTCAGTGGTGCAGAGGTTGAGATTTTAACGTGGAAGTATTTATTTTTATATTATGAGTATATTAGGCGTCATTTGTATATCCTCTTACTCGACGGATCGATGGATCCTCTTATCAATTGAAGGAAACTCAACATAACAAATATTGTAAGATTTAAAGTTACGAACATTTCAGATTTTCGAAACTATGTATAAAATAATCTCAAAACTTATGATTTGATGAGTGAATCGCATCTTAAGAAGGTGACCACTCACGTTGTATATTCAAGAAGGCAAAGAGGATGTATAACTTTTCATGCATGCACCGATTAGCCTACTCACCAAAAAAAATCTACTGTTTACAGAAAAACAAAACACAATTTACCGTCCGTATTTTCCAGCCAAGATTCTAGGAATACAATACAGCATAATTGCATTTACGTCAAGTACTATACCAATGTAGATAACAAGCACCTATTGAGTCCGCAATATAAACATTTACTTTCATCTTCAAAATACTATTTAAACATGCAATGCTTAATATTCCTGCGGGAAGATGACGCCACATGCATCTCTTGACAAGCTCATGAAAGCATCATGATATCAACACATTTATAAAGCACCAAAAGTGCTCTGTTATTAAAGCTATTACGACTAAGAAGGAATATATTGTTCTTCATGGGTTCATAAAAATAATAATCAAAAAGGTCAGGTGAAAACGTAAAAGCAAAATGTCTCAGTAAAGTGACCTTCCATGTTGAAGACAACATGGCTGCGCTGCGAATTACGGACTTTAAAAGAAGAAGACGATTCGAGGTTGACCTGTTTCTAAGAACAGAGGACGTAGATTATCTTGCAAACACTTCATGCTTCTCTTTGTATATATTTTTTAAAAGATAAAAGAACTGCACGATCACAACATTTGACATTACAAGAACCACGAGACAATATTTTAAAAGCATTACCTCCAGTTGAACGAGAACGCTTAGTGACTTTTTTCTTCAATCGATTCTTTTATAGTGATACAATCACTGATTCGATCTAAAGGCTAAAACATTTTTATTATTATCAAAAAAAAAAAAAAAGGTTATGTGTACAAATTATAGAATATAAGTGGTACGTATGACCTTCAGAAAACGTTTTGTTTGACGGATCAATAAATAGAAAAAAAGACTGTTCAATGCATGTCCTATTGTAAAAATAAATGATAGTATAATAACCATATGATTAACATGGTTGAAACATTTTCTTCTTTTCTCATGAGGCAAGGCACGAAAATCATGAACAAGGCTGTCGATTGCAGCATTGTAAAACTAAAAGGTTTAAAAAATGAAATGAAATCTTTGTTTTACGTCCCACGATTATGCCAAGGAGACAGTGATGATGAGAATGAAGGAAATTGTGGAATGAAGAAAGTGGGAGGAAACGGGAGAATCTCAAGAAAATCCAGGTACACAGTGCTTGTGAACCACAAAGTTTACTTGGCGCGAGCTGGGATCGCACCAAAGACCCTATGCACCAGAGGTGAACGCTCTACCACTTTTTTATTTTTTAAAAAAAGGAAACTTCATGACCTATTTTCTACTTCCAACACATGTCATGACTACTACTAGACTCAACAGGGACACGAACACAGAAACATCAAGGACAGTTAAAATTCCACCCTTGCTACTGCAGAGGGACTCGAAGTCCCAATGGGTTTTACCTCACCATCGTCAGCCTAACGCCTCAGACTGCTCAGCTACACCCACCGACAAACCACTGAGCTGCAGCGGCCCCTAAAAGGTTTAAAGCATCAACATAACATTCATAAGTTTAGTTCTAGGGTAGAACTTAAGATATTTAGGAGAGTTCATTTGAAAATATGTGTGTATGTATATCATAAAAAGTAAAAAGAAATATTTCATTTTAACGTCCCACAATTATGGTAAGTTTTAGGCTAAGGGAGAAGTATAATTAAGACGGGTGAATGCTGATGGAATAATTGGTGGAATAAGAAAGTGGAAGGAAACGGAAATTCCCGAGAAAACCCATCTTAGTTCCTGCAATCTTGTGTTAGTGTCCCAGAGCTTTGTCCCGTATGGGATACCGTCATAGGTATTCTGCTATTATTGGCAGGTCATTAGCCGCAACTGAGAAACTCAGATGCTCCACGATCTTCCATTAATCACTTCGTCTTCATGTACGATTTTACTGTTATTATATCGTCCATTAATTGTAGTCTCCTTCACCCCTCCCTCTCTTTCCTGCCGCTATATCCTCTAGCGCATCCCTAGTGATATATTTTTTCTTAGTCAATGTCCCAACCTGTTTCTCTTCTCTTTTTTTAGTAAATCTAAAAATATTATTTTCTCCTCACCGTTTCTAATATTTGTTTTCCCTTTTCCGTTCGACCCAGCTAATTCTGTCCGTTCTTCTCCACACCGACATTTCGAAAGCTTCAGGTCTTTTTAAATATTTTTTTTCGTAATGTTCATGTTTCTGTCCCATAATAGTACAATACTTCACACGAAGCATTTTTATGAGTCTTCTTCTCAACTTTTGATTCAAGGTCCCACAAAATACATTTTGCTTCTGATAGTCCAGGTGATACATCGTTCCTAATTTAAGTAGACAGAACTGGCTTTGTAGCCCCTCCCTTTTTTCAAGGGGTTTTCAAATCATGGATTGGACTGTTGGGTTGTGGATATATCGTGGAATCGTGGAATTTGGTGCCTTGTAATGATGAGACGTTTGCTGGTATGGTGAGGATAATATGCTAGTAAACGTCTTCTCTTGGAGCAGTTCTCTCAGTCAGTAGGTATAACTGGGAAGTCAGGTGGGTTTCGGTTTATCGTTGCTTGTCTGAAAGAAAAGGAACTTTCTACATGGCTGAGGGGACGTGCGCTTACCTGAAAGATGATGCAAAGTCACTGGATTCAACGGAGCTAGAGATTAGGTATGTGAAACATACGGAATATAAAGAATACTTGTAAATATGGAAATTTTGTCAAGATATGAAGTATGGAAATTTTAAAAAAATGCTATTTCGATTGGACATGCCATGAAACATTAAGATCCTTTTTCTATTGCCCTACGAGACACGGCTTTAAATATGAAGTTTTATATCTTGCCTCTCCCTAGTGATGAGAGATGGGAGCAATCAAAAACGGCTATGTAAGAAAAGCTGAAAAAGTGTGTTATTGGGGTAGATCTACAAGCATGAGAACATTAATTATCGAAGGAACTAATAGCAGTACTACAGAAGTATGTCGGAAGGTGATCCACAGAGGAACACAACGTGGATGTCGAAAGATGCAAAAATTAGACCCACAAATTGATTCCCTTCACATCAACATGCCTATAGACTATAGTAATAAGGGCCAAACCCCTTGGGACTCCTATCTAGATAGGTCTGAATGGTATTGAAAAGTTTTAATTACGTAAACAAAACAAGCGACAAAAAATGCCGATTCAACGACAGAAATAAGCGCGATTGTCCACAATAATCGGCTGACATGCTCGTAAATTCGAAACACTAGTGTTTTCGTTCTAGTGCTAGAGTGCTTACCTCTGGTACGTGGGGTCTCTGGTTCGATCCCGGACAATTAGGCCTAAGCTTGTTAAGGTCAACACCGTGTCCGTGAGTTTTCTCGCTGTACTCACGTTTCCTCCCACATTCTCATTCCACCATTTTTTCCATCGTCATTCACTTGATTTAATCATATCTTCTTTGATCTAAAGGACGTTGGATGTTAAATTGGAAAATTTCATTTTTTTCCTTATGAATAGAATAATCTCCAAAGTGTAATTGATCATTTAGTAACACCCCTATATAATGAAAAACCTGCATACACTCTTGGTCCCACTCAAACTGTCGATGCATGTCTCGTATTAAGTCAGTACTGAAAAGGGACATTACGAGACGCCATCAAAACGAAATGAAAATGCCGTTAATTTTACAGTAGACCTAATTAAGTGATATCTTCAAATAGATAAAAGATAATCGAAAAGTGGAACAAGAGCTCGCTAGACAATATCATTTTACATGTGATACTGTTATCATGACTCTCTTATCTGCTGTCGATTTCCAGCCATTTAGAAAATCGGAATGTCTGCAAACGGAAAGCTACTAGGTGACTCATGATAACGGTACCTCATGGAAAATAATGTTGTCTAGGGCGCTCTTGTTCCACATTTCGATTATCTTTTTATCTATTTGAAGATAGCACATAATTACTGTAAAATTAGCAGTTTTTTTAAAAAAAAATCGTCGTGATGGGGCCTCTTAAACCTCAACTACAGTTTTTCTTTTTTTGTAAAAAAAAAGAAAAAAAGAAAAAGAAAAATGAGAGAGAAAGAAAGCAAAAGAAAAGAAAGCTATTAATGATCTCCATGCACTTAGTTAAAACCATAATTTTTTGGGCCGCAACTGTGAAAAAAGAACTGTGAGAAGCACTTACGTTTCCATTACTTGGATTTTCCTATTGTATCCGAGTGATAATGACGGAACTAAATTTCTCCGTAATTACAAATCTCATTTAAAATAACAATATCTTCATTAACACAAAATGCTGTAATCTGTGTAATAAATATTGTCTATATTGCTCGATGATATAACAGTTGTGTTTTGTTGATTTAAAAAAAAAAAAAAAAAAAGATTAATGGAGGTGAAACGGAACCAGATGAGAAGGAAAACGCTGTGACCACATGGGAAGTCGTTCCTCCTTTCGCGGTTTGTTTATTTTGTTGTTTTTTTTCAGGTGTTTCAAATGCGTGATTGATTGCCGATGGCTACAGTTTGCAATTCCACGGGTTGTTTGGGCTGTTGTTGCTTCTAATGAAGAAGGAAGTAGCTTCATACAACTTTCTCCAGTCTCCCCCTCCCACTCTCTCTCTATGACCAGATGACAAAACTGGAGTAAAACATTTCAACAAATGCAAAGAAAAGCTGCAAATGCTCAAGAAGAGAGCTTTCCAACGCCGTTGCTTCAGTTTTCGGACGTGTTTCCACTATAAAAGAAGAAAATTAGATTTTTTAAAGCTTAACTTTTAGACGCCCGCCAGGGATTTTAACAAAATCGTAGACTCTCACATTAGGAGCTCTGGTGATCCTCTAATTAGCACAGAGCCATGATTCATACACCGTTAGAAAGTTTATAGACCGCAGATTCCAACGAGGTAATATTCGTACAATTCCCGCCATATTCGTAGAAGAAACCTGGAGGAAGCGTCCTGAAAATAGATGTAATTGACGTCAGAAAACAGGCTCAAAAATTTGGCCAACTTTGCCCCCTCCCTACGCCCCCCATATAAGCAAGAAGTTCAAATACAGGTTAGTACCATGTAGTGGTCTACTTCATTGCTTCACATACCAATTTTTATGAGTGTACCCCCAAGGAGGGGAATGTTTTCCAAAAAAAAAAAAAAAACTGTTGGAAGAAAAATCATGACCTTTACCCTCACCCCGCCGTGGTAACTCCACATACATAAGATGCACACCAGCAGAAAGCTATATTCTTGAAAATCATGGCTGACATTGATACCAAAATCATCTTCTTGCCTTAATTAGGGGCTGTGCTATTGAGTTTTAAAGCCCCCAACGCAGCAGTTGCGTCAATGGAAGTTTAGAGGTTTATATCTGAGTGTTATGTTTGAAAGCCTTTTCTAGCCCAGTTACCCAAACGCAGCTATATGGGGCTAGTGTTGTTAGTTGGGGGAAGTTCTTAACAATGGCAGGAATGCGGGAATTTTTCTTTAAAATGGGCAGAAACCTAACATTTTTAACTTTCTAACATTTTTAACTTTGGCAGTACTCTTATTTTTTCATTTTCTTTCACTCATTCCTTATTTCTTAAGAGTCTTCATCCCGGCGAAATTAAAATACCGCTAATTTTACAGTAATTATGTGATATCTTCAAATAGATAAAAGATAATTGAAATATGGAACAAGAGCGCCCTAGACAAAATTATTTTGCGTGAGGTACCGTTATCACAAGTCACCTAGTGGCTTTCCGTTTTCAGCTGTTTAGAAAACGGCTCGATAAATGCCGATTTTCAAAATGGCTCGAAATCGAAAGCAGATAAGTGAGTCGTGATAACGGTTTCTCATGTAGAATAATATTGTCTAGGGCGCTCTTGTTCCACATTTCGATTATCTTTTATCTATTTGAAGATATCACATAATTACTGTAAAATTAGCGGTATTTTAATTTCGCCGGAATGAAGACTCTTAAGCTCACAAAATACTCAATCATCCATCTCAAGGGACAAGAAGTTAGTATTTACATTAAAGGCCTAATTATCCGCGGAATTGGGTGGCAAGTGCACCGCGGAGAGCGAAAAAGGCCTAGCAAACACGAGATGCAAACATGAAACAAAAATTATTTGGTCTAGGAATTAATTCGTGCGGGTGG
Organism: Thermobia domestica; assembly: GCF_964235325.1. Taxonomy (NCBI): domain Eukaryota; kingdom Metazoa; phylum Arthropoda; class Insecta; order Zygentoma; family Lepismatidae; genus Thermobia; species Thermobia domestica. The sequence continues at coordinate 14,763,827 of NC_137461.1, read as the reverse complement.
ACAAGAGATGGCGCAACGAACGGAGCGTCCCACAGTTCCGTGTATCCACACATCACACATGTGTTGCAAACCCCTGTCATCGCGTATCGTTCGTAGTATAGGGCAGTGGATTAAAGCGTCAACAACACCAGTTTGTAGTTAAGTGAACATGGCGCAATTTGTGCCTGATAAAGTGTTTTTGCGGGTGTCCTGCTGCATTACTTTAACATGCAGAAAAGTGCGACTGAAAGTCATCGTATTTTGGTGGAAGTGTATGGTGACCATGCTCTAGCTGAGCGAACGTGTCAGAAGTGGTTTGCACGGTTTAGAAGTGGTGATTTCGGCTTGGCAGACCAAGAGCGAGCTGGACAGCCAAAAAAATTTCAAGACGAAGAATTGATAGCATTGCTCGAGCAGGATTCGTGTCAAACGCAGGAACAACTTGCAGCAGCATTAGGCGTTGATCAAGCAACAGTCTCCAAACACTTGAAAGCCATGGGAATGATTCAAAAGATGTCACATTGGGTTCCACATGAATTGAAAGAGAGAGACGTTGAAAGACGAAAAACCATTTGCGAATTGCTGCTTCAACGACAGAGCAGAAAGGGGTTTCTGCATCGAATTATTACGGGTGATGAGAAGTGGATCCATTACGAGAACCCTAAACGAAAAAAGGCCTGGGTGAAACCAGGTGAACCAGGTCCATCACAACCAAAACGAGATATTCACTGTGCAAAGGTTATGCTGTGCATATGGTGGGATATGAAAGGTGTGGTGTACTATGAGCTGCTGCAACCGGGTGAAACTATGAATGGAGAACGTTATCGACGACAATTAATGCGTTTGAAGCAAGCTCTGGCCAGAACACGACCAGAATGGGAGAACAGACATGATAAACTTATTGTTCAACATGATAACGCTCGCCCACATGTCGCAAAACCGGTCAAAACCTATTTAGAAAATGTCGGATGGGAAGTTTTACCCCACCCGCCGTATTCACCAGACGTTGCTCCTTCGGACTACTACTTGTTCGATTGCATGAACAACGATTTGATTGGACAGCGGTTTACTTCTTCAGAAGATATCGAAACATGGGTCTCTGACTGGATCGCTTCCAAGGATGAGGACTTCTTTCGCCACGGAATCCGTACATTGCCTGACAGATGGGCGAAAGTGGTGGCTAGCGATGGACAATATTTTTCTTAAGGTATTTATGTATTTTGTGTTTGTACTACAGCTTCAATGTGTGCGTACCAACCGCACGAATTAATTCCTAGACCAAATATTTAATCACAAAAACTATGTTTTGTTGTGCAAAAAAGATAAGAAAACATGGAAACCTCGTTTTCATATCTTAGAAGAATCGGCTTCTGCTTGTAAGAGTAGAGGTGCACATTGAAATGTGCACTATTGTTCGAAATGCTTTTTTTTAACCATACAATTTATTTTTATATTTTTGAACATACAGTACTTATTTGCAGGCGGAATGTCGGTCCGCAATCACTAGCGCGACTGCACCAGGGTTTTAAAAAAAAATCTCGGCCCTCGCGGATAATCGGGGCTTTACTCATCAAAATTGGAAAATGCAAAATACAGAAGGAGACCATAAGCTCTTGTTTCAAAATGACCCTGACTCAACCTCAGATATATTCGTTTTGTACCATTTGTTCGCGCGGAATAGGATTGTCATTTCTGTGACAAATAGGGAAATAGTCATCTGCTCTTTTTTTTTTTTTTTTTTTTCATTTTGATACGCGCACAGGTGCCAGTGTGATGTTTCAATGGTCAGAAGAAAAGCTGTTTTCGTTGAGGGGGAAATTTTGCACCTAATTGAGAAATTTCATGGTTTTCGGGAGGGAAATTTGCTGTTACATAACCGACAATTCTGGATGAGTTAACTAACCCAGTGGATCGGTGGTAGGGTACCAAATGCCGTTCTCCTGTTATCAGGGTTGCTAACTTTTCTTAATTAAAAATCGGGACAGGACAATCGGTGCTGGGACCCCCCTTCCCCCCCGGAGATGACTACACGTACGGCGAGTCGATGAAAAGAATGTAAATAATTAGCTCAATAACACGAACCTGAATGAATGCGGCACCTTTTTTTTTTTCCTGCATGGAATATACCTACTATCATCATAATCAACTCAAGACAATTAGGGAATAACTATAAATTAAAGACGAGCTGCTAACTATTTTTTCAGGAGTCAATTTAAAACACAAATTTGTTGAATTGATTCTATACATAAAACTGTGTGTGTAAAATAATAAGCTATTCCTTTGTAAGAATGGCCCAATAAAATATTAATTAATTTTGAAAATCAATAAATCGGGACAATATGCGTCCCGACGAGTGTCCGGTCGGGACAAGTAAGTCAGAAATCGGTACAGTCCCGACAGAATCAGCACGGTTGGCAACCCTGTCTGTTATTCAAAAATGATTATGGCAAACTGGAAATCATGAACTGAAGTAAAGAAATAGCAAGAAAATGAAGATTACAAATAATACCAGGTTAGTTGTAAGTACAGGACGAACTCGACAGTTGTTGAGGACGCAAGCTCTTTTTTTTCCAAATGGAGTCGTTCTTTGATGTTTATTTAATAGAGAAGCAAAACAAAATTTCAGGACTCGACATGAACCGGTTAATGCCTACAAGGGGCGCCCACAGAAAGGTTAAAAGGCATAAGTTGTGCCCATGAGATTATCTGGGGAGATACAATATACATTTCATGGAAGATGGTGTAGTCAAGTGATCAAGTTTCGGTTCAAAAAGATAAATTTGGGAGGAAAATAGTCAGTGTGGGAGGAAGAATTGTAAATTTTTGGGAAAAATTGTAAATTTTGAGGCTTGCGCTCAAGTCTGTCAAAGAAAATGGGATCCATGATGCCGATATTATGAAATACACAGGAGCCTCGCTTTTCTTTCTCCCCTGGGCAAATCTTCGAGTTTAACGTCCCACGATTATGCACTTTTAGGCAAAGGGAGACAATGATTAAAGCAATTGAGTGACGATGGAAAAATTAGTGGAATGAGAAAGTGAGAGGAAACGGGAGTATACCAAGAAAACTCACGGACACGATGTTGTCCACCACAAACTTACTTGGCTGGGGAACGAACCAGGGACCCCACACACCAAAGGTAAGCACTCTACTACTACGCCACCGTGCCTCCTAATATGAAAGAGTTAAAATGTTTAAGAATTTAATTTTCTAAATATTTAATTCATTTCTGCCACGCTTTTCAGTTGCGACTTAAATCAAGCAATATAAATTCTTAACCATTGAACGAACCTTACTTTTTATAAGTATACAGGGTGGTCCAAAAGTAGGTACACAGTCCCGTACTAATCAACTCATTACTTTTTACTATTACCGAGCGAAGTAGCTCAAGTGGTAGAGCGTTGGCTTCGCATTCGGGAGGTCGTGAGTTTGAATCCCGCTGCCGACCATCCTGACTGAGGTTTTCCAGGGTTTCCCTCAGTCCTACCAGGCAAATGCCGGGATGGTACCTACTAAACAGCCCCTGGCCGATACCTTCTTAAATCCTTTCCATTGTTATTGTTGTTGTTGCATATCCAGTGTAAAATGGCCTCTGAGCTGTATCTGGTGATTGTTAAATAAATAAATAAATAATTTTTATTGTTATCTATCAGATAAACTTAGTTTCTGTATTATTTGTTCTTAATGTGTTTTTACTTATATTTTAAGCTCAGAACAGCAGAAGCAAGTAAACCCATAAGCTAGAATGTTATACTTGATCAATGCAGGGGTGTATACCTACTTTTGAGCCACAGCTCTGTCAAGGAAATCTACAAATATTAGCCGAGTTATGAAATTGTGGGGAGGTCTGGACCCAGTGGACCGTTACCCCTTGTGGGTGCACCCTTTGTTTGTGGCATACCAGTAATAATTTATTTCCAAATTGGTCACTGCATAAAGTAACAAAATTCACGCAATTCCACGTTGTTTGATGAAATTCTGCATCTGTAGTTAGGAATTAGATTTTTATTATAAAATTCCTTTCTAAGTTCAAGATAACGCCTACAGCTGCTGAATTGCGTGTTCAATCTCTGGAACAGCCAAGTTAAGTCTCCTCCCTGTCACTTTAGGCTGGAATCACAAAATGAAAGGTCATTAACATTCTTTCTCAGAAGAAACACGGTCTGCTTGGAGACATTACAGCGTACGTACTGTCACTATTCAACTACCAAAACGTAAGGGGAAAGGGGGACAAAATAAATGGACATGCTAAAATGGTGATAACTACTTCGCAGAAATTACAATCGCCATGGAGTAGAAAAGAAATATTAAAAAGTTGTATTTTATTTTACCTTACTTTTCACTAGATGGCTGGAAGAAAGGCAAAAAGGTCTAATGAACAGTTTCTCTTACGCTGATGAATTAAAGTTAGTCATCTATTACAAATAATAACCCTTCTAATAACAAATAATAACGATGCTATCTTCTTCGTTAATAAAACACTGAATCCTCAGTTCCTCTGTTAGTGAAGATATTATATTCGTTCATAATTAGTAAGATAGCGACCATCTAAGGAAACATAAAAATGGTGGGATATCTAGAAAATCATTACGAAAAAGCGATAGTATAATTATTTGCCAAAACTACTAAAAAAAACTATCTTAATGAAATCTTCAGATTATTTCCAACATCCTTCCCGCCCTTTATTAAAGAGTGTCTCATAAACAACGCAACTTCTCATAAACAACACAACGGAAGAAATCAACCACTTCTGGGTTTAACGTTCTAGAGCCTAACCCGGGGCCGGGGGGCCCATTCCCCCAGTTTTTTGAGTCACAAAAGTAATTGAAGCTATTATTTACATATTTTTGAAAGTTTATAGTAAACTCATGATATACCTACCATAGTCTAGGTTCTCGCTGGCCTCTCCCCAAGTGTTTATCTTTTAAATCTACCACTGGTAACAGATAGCGAGAAGTGGTTTTCTGCAGTCAATTAAGCAAGCCAAGAAAAGATTCAATCTCCACTCTAATATATCTACTAAACCGGAAGTGGTAGAAATTTACAATCACTTTCGGTTTCAATATTAGTTGTCAAGCAATAGAACCTGTAGAAACTCTACTCCTTCATATGGTGTACACGTGACTCTCTTGCTTGTTCTGTCTCTGAAATAATGCAAATTGTGGAAGGTCCATAAGGACAGGTATCTAAGCCTATTTCTGCTCCGTGAAGCACAGTTTGAGGAACGCCTCTGTACGTGAATGAAATACTCTTTTTATGAGAAAACTAAACTATGAGTCAGGAGTGTGCATATATACAGTATATATATATATATATCCCCCCTCTCCCTCAACAAAGTTATATGTTGCTGAATCTGGATTTAAATGGCACTGGAAGTATCACTGTTAATCTCAACTACCCCGAAAACTATGGGTTCGATACTAATATTGGTTATTTTCGATCATTTATATATAGATATTATCTCCTCCTTCCCCAAGATGCGGGACTGAATTTGGATTTAAACGGCATCGGAAGTGTCACCGTTCATCTCAACGAACCCCGAAAACTATGAATTCACCACTAATATCGGTAATTGTCCATCATTTTTAAATAACTCCTCCTCCTACCCCTCCCCTAGGTTGCACCGTCAAAATGAAATGATAAAAATATCCCAGTCCCAAACCTCATCTATGTTGAAAGTTTGGTCGAGATCGGTTGGGTGCTTCAAGAGTTTCTAGTCACAAACATAGTCACTTTCATGTTTTACATAGATTAGTTGATTGATTTTTTTTTTTTAAAAAAAAAGGAAAGAAAAAAGAAACTCAAAGTGACATTTAAAGATAATTCGTAGAATAATAAAAATCCTGTTTAGATACCACTACATATAGGTGTGAAAATCTGCCTGAAAATTCACAGTGAAAAAAGTAATCACGTTTTTCTCCCAGTTAAAAAGATATATATCCGTCAAGAATGTGCTGTTTGTTAATGAATTGTAATATAGCACAGAGTAAGCCACCAGCCACTACAGAAATATTAAGAAATCTTTTTCTTGTTGGCGTGGGAATAAAAGTATGAACTATTACCTTCCTTGAGAAGAATTCAGAAAACGATACACTCATTCAATTCTCAAGTTAAAAAATAAAAAGCTGTTTGCAATACCGGATCGTGAATGACATGAGAAGATATGGCGTTGTGGAAGGGAAAATTGACAAAACGAAAGGTTAAGTTTACAATGATAAAGAAACAGTCAGTCATTTCCGCTTTTCTTACGTTCTGTTAGTTAGCAGCGATCGGAATGAGTTGGTAACGAGGAAATAAGATCCGAACAAGTTTCCTCCTTTTTTTTTTTTTCTTTTAAAAAATAAATCTCATTTTCTCAGCAGAACCATAAGCAACACGTGTATGGTTGTTTACTACTACTACTACTACTATTATTATTATTATTATTATTATTATTATTATTATTATTATTATTATTATTATTATTATTATTATTATTATTATTATTATTATTATTATTATTATTCATTCTTTCTCTAATAAATATTCTTTTAGATACTGATATTCAACGAATATAAAAAGTTCGTTACTGAATTCTCTATGTTTGTATGTTTGTCTGTCTGTCTGTCTATTACTTGTGAATTTTTCAGTTTTGAGTCCTCCATTTGATAGAGCATCAAAACCCTATCTGAGAAAGTAATGTAATTTTCGCATTACTCTTACCGTTACCTAGATGTTGGCCCAAAAAATGTCCAATTTCGAGAGATTTAAGGAGCCATATCTCGGGAACTGTAAGTTGGAGAGAGATGATATTGGCGTTGATTAATACCTAAGAGGATGGTGAACATTTTGGTACCAAATAGTACCCGGTGGCTAGTTAATATTGGTACCAAAATGTTTACCAATTCTCTTAGGTATTGATCAACACCAATATTATCTGACTTGCCGTATTGATCAACCACCAATGACTAACCGTTCCCGAGATATTGGCCAAAGCATAGTTCCGATTTCGGGAGATTTAAGGAGCCATATCTCGGGAACCGTAAGTTATAGAGACATCATATTAGTGTTGAACAATACCTAAGAGAATGGTGGACATTTAATACCAAATAGTAATCCGTGGCCACCGGACAACTGGCCACCGTTCCCGAGATATTGGCCAAAAATTTTTCAAATTTCGGGAGATTTAAGGAGCCATATCGCGGGAACCGTAAGAGATGATATTTTGCGAATTTATGCGAGAAACAGAAGAAGGTGCGGATAAAAGGATTTGCTTTTACATGTAGGAAAAATCACAATTATCCTTCCCAGTCCATCTCTCCATTCTTTTTAAGTTCATTCTGACAAAATACTCTTGGAGCATTTGCAACTGGTTTATTTTACTAAGACTACATGTAAAAGTAAGGGTTTGTCCCTTTAACTCTCTTGGATTTTTTTTTTAATGAAACAGAATTAAAATGTTTGAATAAATAATTGTTATGATTATCAGTTAGTTGTTCTAGGAAATGAAAGAAAAGAATAAAGAACGAAATATTGTGTTATCAATGTCATGAATCACTTGAAACTTATCTCAGTCATGAATCTGAGAAAGATCGATTTGGAAATTATATATCTTTGGGTTGACCTTTGATTTCCGGTGATGTTTTCTCTGCGAAGTGAAGAATAAGTCCCCTTCACTTAGTACTTCCGTTATCTTTAACAACAGTTCTTGTTTCCGATTGTTAGAACTAAATTCCCCGCAAACAGTTATGAAGGACTTGAGCTATCCAGCGATTTTTAAATAGACAAATATGTGGTGAGCACATTGCGTATCCCGTTGCGGTGTTGTTTCCTTTTTTTTTTTTTTACTGGAATCTACAACTTCTTTTTCTCAACTATAGTGATCGCAGGAAGTCGTGAAGCTTGACCTAGATCGATCTATTTTAGCACCCAATACAACGCGAGGATGTGTCCCGGTCGTCGACCCCTATCCATGAAATGTTGTGCACTACAGCAATCATTAGTAGCTCTATTGGGAAAGTGTACAAATGAATGTTGAGTTAGGAAGTATTTTTGGGGCGGGAGGGGGTCCGGACCTGCTGGACCCTTCCCGTGATTCCGCCCTTGTTTCGGATTAAAATTAGAGAGAGAGAGAAGAGTGAAGATTGCTTGTTTCTACACTACAGTTGTATCACCAGCCATTATTAACTGACCTTGACTTATTTCTGGTGCAATCCATTCCAAGGTGTTGACAGTCGTAATTGAAGTTTGCACTTTAAATTAAAAAAAAAGTGATAAAAATGCTTATAGCTATCATCTTATCACTTCTTTCTAATATGTGAAATTATCAAAGAGAAAAAGCAAGCATGTCCTAAATTTCATTATTATAATTTTCCGATTTTAAACTCAATGTAGTTATTACCATTTTTTTTTCTTACAAAAAGGAGAGAAAATGACGTTATTTCTAAATCCTCTTGCATCATTTTTTTAAAATTTAAGTTCTTGCAGTGAAAATAAGGATGCTGATGACACGAACTGACCTGCTTAAAGAATTCTTGATTTAAGAATTGTTCATCAGCCGTAACCAAGTTCGTAACGCCATGTTCGTTACGACTGAACAACTATGCCGTAAATGTAAATGTAACTTGGAAATTAATAATTCCTTTCAACACCAAGGATCGTCCTCTTATTTACGAGAGATAAGTGCGTAAAAGAGTGTGTGTGTGTGTGTGTGCCTATATGTCAAGGTTAGAATAAAACAAATAACAATGGATAAAACGTGCTAGTTAACAGAGCGTATGTTGTTACATATAGAGTACAGAGTGTTCGAAAAATAATGAACCCCTTTCAAAAAAAATATTCTCGGGCACTCTAGTGTGATATTAGAATACTTTAGCTATATACCAAAAGCAAGGTATGCAGAGTCCGCCAGAAAAAATGTATACACTCTTTGCCATATTGTATCAGGATACTGGCATTAACAATTGTTCTAACATTTAAGTATGTCGTAGTATGGTTTCTCGCCCAACAGATGTCAGCATTGTCAATTGTTTTCAGTTAAAATTATGTTGTAGTAAGGTGTTTCGCTCAACAGATGTCGGTACTGTCAGTACGATTAGTAAGATAAGAAAATGTTAGAAGTACGCTTGACGTTCGTGCAGCATAAGTATGTTTTGAAGTGTTTTATCAGGTTTAGGAATGCCATCGAAGTGCAGCGTCAGTGAAGAGGAGAGTTTGGTACTCAACTATCAACCCGCCTAACAATCAAATGCACGCACGCTCGAGAATCTTCGGCTGAAGATTACAGAGACATGTGCATCGGTTTCCATTGATGCATTGACTGCTGTACATGCAGCGACCGCTCATCGTTCTGTTAGGTGTTGGGCCTCCAATCGCCAACATTTTTTCAACATCTAATGTAAACATATGCTTACTTAAAGGTTTGTAACACATGTTTGAACAATAATTAAATGTAATTAAGAAATATGATATACCTGTACACGTTATTTCTTAAACAGTGTACTGGCATCAAAGCATATCAAAGTATATCTGTATATCAAAGTTTCTTTTTTAACTACCTTGGACGCCCTTCGTGACACGGTAGATAACTAGTCCACAGTCCATTTCCTCCCATATTCAAATCAACACGTCTCTTGTAAGAATAGGAAAGGAAGGCCTATGTTATCCGCTCTCGCAGCTCCGTCAGATAACGAAGCAATTGTGAAACAAAGATGCGGTCTTTGACAAAGCTCCATAAAATGAAGTCTCATAGTGACATGTTTGGAGACCTCGGAGGCCATCTCAATAACACTTTATCATCAGGACCAGTGCGACCTATTCAACGCTGTGTAAGATATTAATTCAGGTACCTCTCACATCATTATGGAGCTCCACCCTGTTGGAAATGATCAAGTTATGGTATTAACCACATCTGGAGCATGTCAAGATATGAATGTCCCGTTATAGTTACTTCTGCAAAGAAAAATGGCTTATAAAGTTTCGTTCTGCACATGGTAGCAAAAAAGTTCAACTTTGGAGAATCTCTGACATACTCAATGATTCGTCGAGGGTGTTTTGAATCCTAGATTCGAGCATAATGCCTGTTGACTGTGCCGTTGATATGGAAGGTCGCCTCATCACTGAAAACTATCCTGTCCATAAAATCATCATTTTCCAGGAATCCCAATATGTCTACACTGAAGACAGTCCGAAGTTGTCATCTTCAGTAAGTGTCTGTACATGTACAGATTGCAGCTTGTAACGCCTTGAACTTCAAACACTTACAAAGAACATCCCAGACTGGTGATCGAAGCAATGCTATCTCGCGGAGCACATTCCAAACTGACTTTGTGGGGCTGCGTTCGAAAGATTGTCGAACTCTATTTACTGTCTCCTCTCAATGTGAAAGGAAGTTGGTGCTTTTGGCTTTACATAGGACACTTTCTCTATGAGTTGTGTATGCCAACGGTTAACAGAGCTTTTGTCAGGTAGATCGACCGTTGCCGAAAGTTGCATTGAACTGTGATAAGGGATGTCTTTGCCTATTCCACAGCACAAAATGCCTTCTCTTGTGTGGACGCCATCTTAAAAATATTGTGCTATTGGGAATCGTTGGTCTTGCGGGTATCTCAATCAAAATCTGGAGTGTCTAATAGCAATCCTTATCACTGACACCTTTCTCCACACCTTGTGACCTAGGAAAAAATAAAGAAAAAGTACAATCTTTTTCGGACGCCCGGTAAATAAATAAATAAATTCTTTCAGCAAAATAAAAACTTGACAATGAACGACGTACATTTTAGCCCCACAAAACCACCTGTTTATTTTCTCGAAAACGACGCATGATATTATATCCTCATATTCCTCAACTATGCCATTTTGTTCATCACTATGAAGTCTATGAGTTTGTGAACAGTATTTTTTAGTTCAAAAGAAATCAAACTTTGAAAGTTAATAGTAATTCTGAGTTTTAGCTCATTAACCTGTTATATTGTAATGATGAACCTCTCCAGATCAATATTTCATTAATTCGAGACAAGTTTTGAAGACTTCCTCGATTGGTACAACTGTCAACATCAACATTTCATATTTGGTAAGCAATATCCGTATAAACATGCCGTTCTTAAATATTATTTAAGCGTTTCATATCATTTAATGACAGTTCTTCAGAGACGTTACAATGCACACCTTTCTTGCTAACATTTGGAAGAGAAAAATAAGTCTGTGCATTATACACAGGTAGTACTAATTCCGTATCTCTATTAATTATATTTCTGGCTGGCTGAAACACCTGTTCTTCTGGGAAGATAAGGTTTGCAAAATATCTGAAAGTAAAGAAATCAATATAATAAGTAGTGGACGAAGAACAACACCTTTTTTCCTTCTTGATATGTAAACTCGTATAAAAAAAAAAAGTGTAATGCGTGTTGCATAACTAACTGTATGGCCTATGGAACCCGGAGGTTCAATGCCGCGTTCACAAAAGCTCTCCACTGACTTCTATCCTTAGCTAACTGCATCCAGTTTCTATTTTGTATTCAAATCTCTGCAAGATCCATCTTAATATTGTCATTCCATCTGCGCCTAGGTCTCCCTAATGGTCGTTTTCCGATTGTTCTTCCAGTCAAGACTTTGAAAGCGTTTCTGCTTTCTTCCATCCTGGCTACATGACCTGCCCATATAAGCTTCCGAGACGTTATGACCTTAACAATGTTTGATAAACGGTATAAATTATGCAGTTCCTCGTTTTTAAGTTTCCGCTGTTCACCATTCTCGTTGTTCTTGGGTCCGAATATTCGTCTCAGAATCTTATTCACAAATACTTTCAGTCTACGTTCTTCCCTCAAAGTAAGCGACCATTCTCTTGTTTTAGGTCATTCTCGACGGAAAGCTTGTGGACAAGAATTTTTCTATTTGCACTTTACTTTGGAATTCATTTAAACATACCTTAACATATAGGACAACAAAGATGATTATCGTTTTATATATTTTAAGTTTCTAATTCTTCGACAAAATTCGCGGCAACAAAAGATTTAAAGTGAATAAATAACACGAATTCCTTGCTTTTAGTCGACATTTAATTTCTTCGTAAATATGATGTTGGTCTGTTAATATTGATAATAGATATTTAAAAGTATCCAGTTTGTCGAAAGTATTATTAAATACTTAATATTTTAACGCATCCGTAATTAGCAGTGTTACGATCCCGACGAACTTCCATATATTTAGTTTTCTCTGCATTTACTTCTAAACGCATGGTCCCTGCAAACGTTTAATAAGACCTCTGCATTTCTTTCTATTGTTCTCGTATCAAATCCTATCAGATTTATATCATCAGCATATGCCATTACCTGGTGAACACCATTCAACTCTATGCTCTGGTTGCTATCTTTGATTTTCCTTATAGCATTTTCCAGGACAAAGTTCAGTAATAATGGCGACAACGCACCTCCTTGTTTCAGGCTATTGTCGACCTGAAAGCTCCTGGACAAGAATTTTCCTATGCGAACTTTATTTTGTGATTTATTTAAGCATATCTTAATTAATCTAACTAGCTTTTTTGGTATTCCAATGTGTGTGTTGGATATCGGTAAGAAGTTTCTGGAAACAGTCAGAAACGTGTGTAAATTTTGACCTCCTCCTCTCCAAGCCAAAAATCAAAAATACGACTACGTACGCAGTTAGATCGGACGAAGATCTATTGGTATACGAATTTGGTGGCTGAAGGTGACTCCTTATTCTGCAAAAAATTGATAACGAAGAGACACCTACAAACAGCTAGATATTATTATTATTATTATTATTATTATTATTATTATTATTATTATTATTAGTAGTAGTAGTAGTAGTAGTAGTAGTAGTAGTAGTAGTAGTAGTAGTAGTAGTAAAGGTACAAAGAGAATCTTGATCTGTGAGTACGGCTAGTATGCAAGCTGCAAAACAGCTACGAGTTACGAGGTTGCCTAAACAAGTAGGCGAAAATATTTATAAATCTTTATTATAAACGCAAGACTCCTCAGTATCCGTCTCGTTAATTCTTAATAGTTCACAGTCAGGGTAATAGATGTCAGTAGCTGCTCTGGCTCCTACCTGATGACAAGATATGTCACTAGCATGCAAGCAATTTGTAGATTAGACGAGAAGTTGGTTATAGCAACCATGTTATTAATCGACTTCGAAGAAAGGAGGTTCTAACTTTGACGTGTATGTTCGTATGTGTGTATGTATGTATGTACGCGATTATGTCGAAATCTCTTGGTCATATTTCGATGCAGTTTTCAATAAGGTTTTCAATAATCGCAGAAGCTATTTCCAAAGAAGGTTTATAGATATATTTTTTAAAAAAGTAATGATTAATTAATTTTAAAAAATATCAAATAATTGCTGCAACGTCGAATATGAAAAACATATCCTAAAATATACTGCAACCAGAAATTCAACAAAGTGAAGTGGGTTGCCTACAACCAAGGTGGTAAAAACTTTTTTCAACTACTTTTCTTCGAATGGTTGAACAGTGATATTGAATGTTCACATTGGCGATGTCATGACTGTTTATATACCATTTTTGCTCACCTAATAAATGCCCCTATGTGTTACTGTGGCGAATATTTTGACTTCTTTCTTGTACACTTTTCATACATAATTCGTCTAAAGTTGATCTCGCACAAAATTCGAATGTCTCGTATGAGTATCTAAGTGAACCACCCCAACCCTTTTCTCATCCATTCCAGCTCAACCGTCTAAACACGCCGAAACACGTGTTTAATTATTTCACGTTTATAATCTTAAAAATATCGAGATATGAACACTTTATTATGAGAATTGCAGCCACACTCCTCTTCTAGGACAAATATCAGAAAACGCTCAAACAAGTGTCTAATTATGTTAAATAAATCTAAATACCAAATCTAATTTATCTAACCTTAATTCGAGGTCCGAGATGTTTTCACTATATTGCAACTCCGTTTTCCCGATCTTCCATTTTCGTTTCCGAGTAGTATGCAGTGTCCAATTTTCAATTTACCTTAATCATTTTGTCCCAGACGCTGATAAGTCACTTAAGATTTCATCTTTTATATGTACCTAAAGTTAGTGTTTTATCCAGATGTTCAAGGGGAGAAGGAAACGTTCCCCCCCACAAAGTTCTAGAATTCGCTTCTCAAAACATTGAAAATATTAGTGTAGCATATAGATGATGAATGTGGTCTCTTCCGTAGATCTACAGATTCACCCCGAAATCGAGGAGACCGGATTAAGTACTAAAATATTTAAAAAATGCAAAAGCAATACATTGTAAATAAGTATATAGGTAAACTGAATTTTTTAAAGTTAGGCCATGCAGCGCAATTTAAACCAACTTAAATTTTTGAGTGTTGTTAAATATTAGGGTTTGAAATCAGAACAAGAGGCCCCATTTAAAGTACAATTTGTTATGACTGAATGAAAATAACATTTTTGAAATTGAATTGTATAGTGGGTTGCGTGTTACCAGGAGACTTGTACCCACAATGATGAATGACTTTTCTACTCATATATGTCAGATGGCAGAGTTTTATTGAAACTCCTCTCCAAAGCGGAGAAGGGATATCATAGGAAAAGGAAAGGTACTTATAAAATGAAAATCTTTGAGTTTTACGTCCCACGGTTATGCCGGTTAGGCTAAAGGAGACGGTGATGAGGAGAGATGAGTAAAATGGTGGAATGAAGAAAATGGGAGGAAACGGGAGAACCCCGAGAAAACCCACGAGCACGGTGTTTGTCCACACGGCGCGAGCTGGTATCGAACCAGGGACCCCAATCACCAAAGGTGAACGCTCTACCACTGAGCCCCCCAGGTACTTATAAAGCAAGTGTTTTAAGCTCCATGGCGATTACTGAAAATTTGACTCAGAACATATAATTTGATGGAGGGGTGAATTATGATTTTATGCCTCTTGCCCGTGCTTTTTATATTATTCAACCTTTTGATGTAACATGCAGAAGCATTTTTAAAAATGTTTTTTAATAAGTATTTTTGTTGCTGCTATTTTTCTTTTGGGAAGTCCATGCATTTGTTTTTTTATATCACGTCACCAGATGTGTTTATGTTTGATAAAAGCAACGGGCCGAGAAGCTTACGTAGAGGTCGACTGGCTGTTGTTGCTTTTGATGGGAAAGTTTGTTTTCCTATTCACACAACTAACCTTGAGCACATATTATCACTTTCTATTTACTATTTTTTACCTTCCGTGTGCGAAAATGTACACTGAAAATATGATTCCAATTATTTTAATTTTATACTTTAAAAAAAAAAAAAAAAAACCTTATGCATTATTATGTGCCTATTTATTATATGACAGTACTCTATAGAGTAGAGCTCCCACATGTCTCGGTTTAGCCAGTATAGTCTCAGACTTACATCATTTGTCTTCCACAAAACTGTTCAAAATTCAAATTCGTGTTTTTCTCCGAAACGTAAGTTAATATCATAGGTGACTATTGACCGATTCTTGAATTATAAGAATGTTTTAGTAAAAAGCAACTACATGCATGACTACGACTATAACGTGAATTTTCATTACGTTTACTGGTCTGCAAATCTAGGTGCCTAATATAGAGATAGGTTTCCAAGGATTAGGATTAGGAATTTAGATTCCTGGATTTTCGGCATTTATGGCCATGTTAGCCCGTCACTAGGATTAGGATTAGGAATTTAGATTCCTGGGCTTTCGGCATTTATGGCCATGTTAGCCCGTCACTAGGATTAGGATTAGAAATTTAGATTCCTGGGCTGTCGGCATTTATGGCCATGTTAGCCCGTCACTAGGATTAGGATTAGGAATTTAGATTCCTCGGCTGTCGGCATTTATGGCCATGTTAGCCCGTCACTAGGATTAGGATTAGGAATTTAGATTCCTGGGCTTTCGGCATTTATGGCCATGTTAGCCCGTCACTAGGATTAGGATTAGGAATTTAGATTCCTGGGCTGTCGGCATTTATGGCCATGTTAGCCCGTCACTAGGATTAGGATTAGGAATTTAGATTCCTCGGCTGTCGGCATTTATGGCCATGTTAGCCCGTCACTAGGATTAGGATTAGGAATTTAGATTCCTGGGCTGTCGGCATTTATGGCCATGTTAGCCCGTCACGTTATGAGGGATGACGTCCTTCTGTGGTCAGACTGTCCGAGGAAAGGGAAGAAAGGAAGAAGCCTGGGAGCTGTATGCTAGATACCATGCCGGCATTTGCCTGGTGTGAATAAGAAAAACCCAGAGATATCTCACTCAGGATGGCAGGTTTGAAAACAGCTTTTAGTTTTTTGACCACAGAGAATCGAAGCCGGGACCGCTCGTACCAAAGACAACAGCATTAGCGACTACGCTACAAGGGGCCACTATAGTATTTCCAATTAGATAAAAGGCTAGTTGTATCAAAATAGTTAAAGGAAATAACGACTCTTCTGTCCTTTCTTCTTATATTTATCCTTTATTTACCCTCCTTTCCACAACGAAACTTTCCCCTAAAAAATCTTAGCTCTGCTGTATTTTTAAGTAAATAAGTTTAAAGTAAATAAAAGTGGAGTCAAGGTATTAACATTGACAAAGGTTAGTTATTACGTTAAAACAATAATATTTTTTTAAAAAAATAATTTCATTCACGCTTCACGGTCAATGACCTTCTACAAAAAATGAAAAAAAAGTTTAGCGTTTAGAAGAATAAATATAATAGCTATGACTTTCCGTAAACATTTGTTACTTATTTCATTACAACTCTTATTTTTCTTCCTACTAAAACAAACAGAAACGTCTTTGCCATCTACTGATTATATAATAAGCTAATTAATGAAAATTACTGTATTGTAAGTTCCCATAAAAACAATAATTAAAAATCGATTTGAATACATCAACACGCCACTACAAAAAAAGGTGTAGTAGCTACCAATAATAGACTCTCACAATAACAATTGATTAAGAAAGAAAAGTTTGTACAGATATCACGTTTATCAGTAATTAATTGTATGGTTATTAACAATTGATTACAGAATAATTATTTTCCTTTTTGTTGTTGCAAAATATATGATAAGGAAATTCCGTGATGTGAAAATTTTGGTTGAAAAGATGAAAACAGATTTCTATTGTCTTGTATCCATTAACTTTGCTAATATTCACAAAAGGAAACTTTTTTTTTTTTTCGTGATGTGAAAATACATTAAGTGTAAACCATGGGTGAATATTATGTAAATATTTTTTCTAAAGTTACTAAATACTGATGGCAAAACTTTCTGAATACCGTAGTAATTTAACTAATAATCTTACGCACATTTTTTATTAGAAAATTAGTTTTGGTATGCGTATATATTTATTATAGTAAAAACCTGATAAAACATTTGTTCTTTTAAACGTTCTTTGAGATATGTTTTCCGTTTCCGATCTGAAGGAAAAGAAATCTCACGGCATTTCAGAGTTTTGAAGATAAATTGATAATTTTTTTTTCTTAAAGTAGGAGGAAACACATATTTTGTTTTTCGTTTAAATTTTGTCGGAATTGAAAGTGAAATTTATACAAATCTTCTGCAAAAGTTTCGTCATTAAGTAGAGGATATACAGGGTTTGATTCTATGTATGGCACTCAAACAATTCGCTGAAAGAAAAACACGACTATCCATATAGCTAGGGTTAATAGACGTCCTGAATTTATATCATATACCCCTCCCGTCTCCCAGTGGCGGACCTAGCCCGGGGCCGGGAGGGCCTAGGCCCCCCCTAATTTTTGGAGTGACAAATATATATTAAAGCAATTATTTATATATTTTTTGAAAGTTTATAGTGAAGTCATGATGTACTTATCATAGTCTGGGTTCTGGCTGACTTCCCCAATTTTTACCATCTAGATCCGCCATTGTCTCTGTCATTAGGTTCTAATGATTGTTGGTCTAGCAAGGAGTAAGTGCATAACTAAATGTAAATGTTCCTAGACTGCCTGAGTTATTTAGTCTGAAAATCTGGAAGCCTTACTTATATCGCGACATGACCCCGCGTAGCGCAGTCTCTAACGCTCTCATCTTCGGTACAAGTGGTCCCGAGTTCGATCCCCAATGAGGACACTCGGTCGAAAACGCTTTCCAGGCCGGCTATCCTGGGTGAGGATTTCTTGAGTTTTCATCATTCACACCATGCAAATGGTGAAATGGTACTTAACATGAAGGTCCCAAGACGCTTCCGTCCGTTCCCAATTCCCCCCGGATACTTTGATCGCCGAGGGACGTCATCCCCCATACGTCACGGGCTACCATGGCCATAACTGCCGAAAGCCTAGAAGTCTAAGTTCGAATCCTAATCCCATATAACACAACATGTCCACGGGGCGTCTTTGGATGACCCAAAAGGCTCATACGTGTCTCAGGACATTCATACTCTCAGTAGAATCTTTAACGTTAAATTAAAATAACCACGAAATTTATCTTTAATTTAATTTCTTTAAATCCTTTAATTACTTTTTTCTTTAATAACGTGCAGAACTATATAAAACATAAAAGAGACAATTACATCTTTGGATTCCTGGGCTCACACAAGTGTGTTAAGTAATACCTAACATTTTCTCTTCTCATTTGAAATTTCGAACTTACACTCAAGATGGCTTCCATTGTCGTCATGTTCTTTTTAAGGAGCGAGTTACAATACAATGAGCTCCTTCTAGTGCTCGTCATTCATGTCTGTCTGTAATACGATATTGTGATTGGCGGAAATGTTGTAGACTCACTGTTGATTAGCTGTCCAGAATGCACATTTGTGTGAAACAAAATTTGAATATAACTTGAATTCTTTTGTATTGAATATTCAAAACTTTTAAAAAATAGAATCAAACATGTACCAATTCAGACGGCTGCAAATTTAACTAATTCTCGGTTATAGAAGAAGGAATTTAAATGCTAAAAGATATTGAAAAGCATGTCTACAAATGCAATTTTTTCTTCTCTACAGAATTTCAACATTTTATACAGGGTGACACACGGGAGATGGTCGGTTTTTAATGAAATAATACTCAGCCAATTTGAAGATTAATGCATGTTTATTTACACAAAATCAAGGCTCATTATTTGCCATTTTAGTTAACAAACCTCATTACCTGTCATTTCAGTTATTTGTAAAAAATAATGTCGTCAAGGTGATGTCCATCATTTCGAATGCAGGACTCAAGTCTCTTCTCAAAATCCTCCATCACACAGGCTAACATCTCTGCAGGGATGGCAGCAATTTCTTGAATGATTGCATTCTTCAACTCGTCCAAAGTTCGTGGTTTGTAATTAAAGACACAGCTCTTAAGGTACCCTCACAGATAAAAGTCACACACTGATAAGTCGGGAGACCTGGGAGACCAAGGAACATTGCCAAGACGTGAGATAATCTGTCCAGAAAACATTCGTCTAAGAACTGTCATTGAAGTGTTCGCGGTGTGTGACGTTGCCCCATCCTGCTGGAACCAAACACGTTTTAAGGGGATTCGTCTTCTTCTTAGTTCTGGTTTCAAGAACGTTTCAACCATTCAAATGTATCGAGCCGAATTAACAGTAATTGTCGCCCCGTTCTCTTCGAAAAAATAAGGTCCAATAATGCCAACAGAGCCAAGAGCACACCAGACTGTTACTTTTTCAGAGTGTAGAGGACGCTGGTGGGTAAGGTGTGGATGCTCTGGAGCCCAGTAACGTAGGTTTTGCTTATTCATGGTCCCGTTTAAATGGATATAAGCTTCATCGCTCATCAATAAAATTTCGTTTTCATTCGATCCCAAAATCACTTGCATTCTGTAAGCAAAGTCTTCGCGTACAGCAAAATGAGTTGCCTTAAGTTGTTGGACGATGAGCATTTTGTAGGGATGGAATTTTAATTCTTTATGAAAAATTCGTCTAACTGATTCACGATTGATTCGTAGCTCACTAGCATGACGTCTAGCTGACCGTCCTGGGCATGGTGGCCCTTCTGACTACCGCTTCCCTTGCCCTTTCAACATTTTCTGGTGTCATTACACTGCGTCTCGGGCCAGGATGTTTGTTATCCAGTATGTTTCCAGTCGATCTGAAGTTTTTCACCCATCTGAGGATTGCGTTACGGCTCGGAACAGCTCCATGTCGACCGACATTAAATCGCGCACGAAACAATCGCTGCGTAGCTGTAATAGAGTCACCACTTCTCACGGAACTGTCATAGACAAACAATTGACGTTGCAAGTCCCACTGCTCCATAGTGACTGAGTAAATGAAATGGCGTCTTGTGTAGAGCAGAACTATCCCCACCACGACCATCTCCCACCACCGCACTGTTAGTACTACGCAGTTCAAAACCACCCGTCTCCCGTGTGTATATCGTTTCTCCAGGATCCATATGAAATGAAAGCTTTTAGTTTAATGTCCTACATTTATGCCCTTTAGGCTAAGGGAGAAGATGATTAAAGCAAATAAATGATGATGAAAGAATTGGTGGAATGAGAAAGTGGGAAGAAACGGAAGAACCCTGAGAAAACCCACAAACAGTGTTGTCCACCACAAACTTATTTGGCCAGGGATTGAACCAAGGAGTCCACACAACAGAGGCAAGCTCTCTACTATTGAGCCACCGTGCCCCAAATCTATCTGTCTATCTGTCCCCCCCTCTCTCTCTCTCTCTCTCTCTCTATATATATATATATATATATATATATATATATATATATATATATATATATATATATAGGGTGGTAGGTAACTCCACCGACAAACTTTGGGAGGTAATTCCTTATATGAAATGAAAAAAGTTCTAAAAAACATGGGACAAAAAACGTCTCCTTTCAGAGTTATGAACCGCCGAAAATTCGAAAAGTCACATTTCGAAACGCTCTGCCTTAGAAACTTCAGGACCGATCCTCCGTTATCGGCGAAATGAACGCGCCTTTAGTATTTAAAGGATTATCCCTATACCTCAACTTCCTTTTTACAGTTCGTTTCGATAATGGACCACGGTAGGATTTAGATAGAGTGCATACTAGTTTCTTTGTAATTCTTTAAACCGCTTGGGATAGGTCCTATAGTTTCGAAGGCAGGGCGTTTCGAAACATGATTTTTCGAATTTTCAATGGATCATAACTCTGAAAGGAGACGTTTTTCGGCCTATGTTTATTTGAACTTTTTTCTTCCATTTCATATAAGGAATCACCTCCCAAAGTTTGTCGGTGGAGTTACCTACCACCCTATATATATATATATATATATATATATATATATATATATATATATATATACACGGTCCCTTATTTAGGGTAATTTCGGGTTGCGATACGCACACCCGCCTGGTAAGCCTATTAAGTAATGGAGAAAACAAATTATATATCTCCTCCCAGCAACTTCTTCAACCAATAATACCACGTAAACAGAAAAGCAGCGACTTTCAAAACAAATACTGTACATCATCAGACATGTAGCCAGTGATGCCAACCTGTGGTAAAAAAAAAAATGCCATATTGTGGGAATTTTTTGAGAATGATTTTTCGAAATGGGATATAAGCAAGGATATTATAAAATAGAGGATCTGCCTATATGTATCTTCATCCTATTAAATTAATGAAGCCAAAAAACAACCGAGCATCGGCAAGTCTGATTGGCTACTCTCGCTTTTGCCATCGTCTGATTGGCTACTTTCGTTTCCCCCATGATTGTTGCCTCAAAACATTGCGATCTTATTGGGCGGAGTGGGCAGAGTAGGGGTGGCAAAACTGTGACGTATGGCTTCAAGATTTTGTTGTAAGGGCAGATCCTCTATTTTATAAGATCCTTGGATATAAGGAATTTTCTTAAAAATTGTTAGGGATTATGGGATTTTTCATATACCTATTCCATTGACGACAGCAAAATTGTCTATGGGCGAGGAAAAGACAAATGAGTATTCAATAAACTTAAAATTACTGCTAATCATCAAATTATCACGTTACTATTAAATGCATATTTGTGTTAAAGTGATTTATGCAGTGAGTTATGAATTTCTGAAAACAAATACCAAGGAACGTTAAAAAAAAAGAAACAAAGAAATGAAAGAAAGAGCGTAATTAACGGAAGAAAATAAAACAAGTAAAGTTGACTTCCAAATCGTTCCATACAAAACGGTTGAAGAATGAATTTTATTTAGTTTTATTACGTTCATTAGAAGATTATGGCACAAAAACGTGATAGAAATAGTAAACTAACAACAAAATGTATTCTTTTCATCAGCATTTTCAATTTTGTCTTTCAATTAAAGAAAATATTTGTTCATAAGCTGTTTGATAAATGTAGATGATTGGAATTTTTGAATAATATCACTCATATATTGAATAATATGTCTGATATACACTAATTTCACCGTTCATATTTTCTAAGTACAGAAAATTTTGTTATTAGTATAGCGTTGGAAATTCAAGAGGAAAATGGCAGTTTCTGACTCTCGAGATGGAATTTTATAACGTTTCAGTTTGGCATCACTGCATATAGCACGTGGTGTATCATTAGCACTTCGCTGTGCTCGCTGAAGTAACTTAAAAAAAAGAAAAAAAGAACGGAAATTTGTTTTACTTTGAAGCCTAGAATTCAAAATAAATTACATAACATGTACTACCCGCCTTGTCCACGGTATAGAACCATCTTTTATTCTAGTTTCATTATTGGTTTCATAACAAACAACAGACCGAAGAAAGTCAATAGAAGAATTTCAATTGTTGACTTAGCCTAATAATGATTGTTATTAGTTTGTTATCGTTTTCATTCATAACAACAGCTATGATAAATAAAAGAGACAAATGAATGGGGGAAAACATGATGTATGAGGTAAGGTATTGTTCTGCGAAAACCACAAAACGGAAGATGGAAAAGGAAAGAAAAAGCCACGATTTTGGTTTTAATGTCATCTATCTCTGTTAATGTAACAGAGGTATGACATCATTCTGGTTCCACGAAGAAATTAATAAGAAAAAAATACACCAGAGGGAAAAACCACATGCGGATGGCTTGTAATTGTTATGCCTGGAGCGCCACTTACGGCATTTGAAAATAAAAAATAAGCAACAATAAAAAAAGAACAGATTGATGTGTCATCTGAGAAGCAAAGTAATAATGAAAGAAACTGGTTTGACCATAATGCCTTCTGAGGCACGCCCTGTGTGAGATTATCTGTTGCGGAATTGACAATAAACAACAAAACGTACTTTGAGATGCAACGATGAAATATAATATAGCATACGAAAGTGGGTTTGTTCATTCACGACTTGAGATCCAGGAAAGTTTTGCTCAGGAAATAACAATGCTTCTCTCTGTTACTCATTTGCATCATCACGTATTTAGGAATTACCCACATTGTCTCTGATGAATGGTTCGATTATATGCTTTAAGAAGTACTTTATGTTTCTGTCTGAATGTGAGTGATGCTTTATTATACGAATGAGTCTTTATTTCTCTCTTTCTCTGATATATCAAAAATATAGCTTCGGATATTGAGCACATAAGAGCCATCACATGTTTATTTTAATTCATATTTATCAATATAAATAAAAATGGAAGTGACTATATTTCTGACTTAATAACTCTTGAACCACTCTCGATCAAATTGTCAACATAGATAAGGTTTGGGCCTACGATGGTATTTATAATTTCACTTTGACGGTGCAACTTAGGGTTCGGGAGCGGAGATACATGTAAAAATAATCGAAAATTACCATATTAGTGCTGAATCCATAGTATTTGGTGTCACTGAGATGAATAGTGACACTTCCGATGTCGTTTAAATCCAAATGAAGCCCCGCAACTTGAGGGGGAAGATATATATATATATATATATATATATATATATATATATATATATATATATATATATATATATATATTCAGTGGCGCATTCAACGGGGACTATAGGGGCTACAGTCCCCCTTGACGCTCAGGTATACATTGGATAAAATGAGCTTCAGTCCTGCTTTACACTGCATAAAACGGCAAAATATGGTTTAGTCCCTCCCTTGATCATATCCTGGATCCGCCCCTATATACATATATATATATATATATATAATGATCAAGAATGGCCGATATTAGTGTCGAATCCATAGTTTTCGGTGTCGCTAATATGAACAGTGACACTTCCGATGCCGTTTAAATCCAAATTCAGATCGCAATAGTAATATTTAATTTTTATTATTTTCTGATTTTTCATTATATTTTCTTTATTTGTATTCATTTAAATTATTGTTTTAACCCAGCAAAGCGAGTAATTGACGTTGGTTAGTTAACAAAGTAAAATTTTTACAATTCTACGTAATATACATTTGTATATCTGCTTCTGTCCATCTCCTTCACGATAACTTGCATAAAATTTATCCCATTTTAATGAAGCTTGGTTTCTGCTTTCCTGAGCAGGTGTCCTCAACTTTTCTACTAGCGTACCACTACAAGTAGTACGTACCACAGCTTGGAAAATTGTGTTCTAGAGTTCAAAAATAAAGGCGCTGTTTCGGATTAAATCCGTCAAGACTAAGAGAAATTCTTTTCAGTGTAACGTCCTACTTTTATGCCCTTTAGGCTAAAGGGGGACGGATAATTAAGACAAGTTAACGATGATGGAATAATTGGTGGAACGAGAATGCGGGAGGAAACGATTAAGTTGAGTTGATTTTAAGTTTAACGTCCCGCTCAGCAGCGAGGCTATATGAGACGTCGACCTACTGATTAACGTGGAATCCGAACCACATGAGCTCCCGCCGGGAATCGGGAGGAAACGGAAGTATCCAAAGAAGAAACCCCACGGCCACGATGTTGTCCACTACAAACTTATGTGACCGGGGATCGAGCCAGGAACCAAATGCACCGAAAGTAAGAGCTCTATCACTATACCAAAGTGCCCACCTCAAGAAAGAAATGAAATGAGCTTCATGTTGCAAGTTTGTTATTATACATACTGTGATAACAGGAAATTTTCCAGTATAAGTTCGGTAAACATTATTTGATTTTGACGCAAATATGGCGCGTATTTTCTTTAAGGCCTTCCGATTATGTCTATCGATAGTCTTTGAAATTGGTTTAAGGATAGATGGAATAAAGCAGGTAAATTCGTCCAATCCAACCAACTTAGAAGTTTCAAAGTTTTGGCGTAACTAGGATATTTTGCTAGAGGGCATGCCCAGTCGCTCACCCAGAAAATTTGTTCGGAACGATTCAATACTACAAGCAAGGGCGCCGATTTCTTTGTAAATTTGGGGGCACCCATTCAGATACAGAATGTATATATATGAGAATTTTAAGACAAATTCAATTCAAATTATGCAAAATATTGTATATTCATAAATACAAAACGAGAGACCACATGAGCTTTTGGGGGGCCAGGCCCTCTCAGCCCCCTCAGGATCGGCACCCTTGGCTACAAGCTACTACGTCTATGTAATATTGAACGGGTATCATTCTGCACCTGAAAAGACGATAAGTAGCTGTAAAATACAGGGTGTTCAATATACAACGCAACCTGGAGTTTGGGATAGTAAAACTTCTGAATTTGAAGTGATACATAAATAATGGTTATACCAGAATGAAGCCTTGTTCATGCATATATTTTTAAACTAGGAAGCAACGATTGAAGTACACTAGGAACAACACAGTGTTGTCAGATGTAACCGAAGGTATATATATATATATATATATATATATATATATATATATATATATATATATATATATATATATATATATATATATATATATATATATATATACATATATATATATATATATATATATATATATATATATATATATATATATTTGCAAAACATGTAAATTGACTCATAACTCATATGTATGGATGTTCTATCGTTAATTCTCAGTTTGTTTAGTTGGAGAAGCTTGGAAACTACGAAGCAGAAAAAAATAATTTTTCATTTCCACCGATAACTAATCAGATGAGGCCTCTCTAAGGGAGAACTAGAGAAATCGTAATTTTCATAAATTAACACTCTGAATTGGCAACCCTGCTAATGTTTCAGTGCATTAAAAGGTGTGTTAAGGATCTGTCTACATTATGCAATTCCTGAAAACAATGAAAAACAAACTTTTAAATTATCGTGATAAAATTTTTACTTACGTGCACCCGGCAACACTGGTATTCATTTCTATAGGGCTATTTAACGCAAAAGGTATAAAAAAACAATTCTCGAACTATTCAAGACCTGTAAACGAACATTCGCAGATCCATTGAGAACATTAACACTTCCAATCTTCGTAAAGTTGCTGCCAACCTGGTGAAACGTGTGAACCAGTGTTTGAATCAAAACAGGGGACACTCCCAGCCAGTGGTGCCCACCCCCCTTATATCCATGACGCACCCCCCCCCCCAATTGTCTATCCGAAGGTGTTCTTCCATGAAAAAAATCTTCTTTTCGATTAATTTTTAAACACCCTCAAATATATTTATATAGATTTTACCCCCCCCCCAATATTTCAATGACGCAGTTTGTGTCATAGCCTCCCTCTGTGAGCATCCTTGCTCCCAGCAACCGCTGTAGATCTGGTAACTCATTTCTGATAGGAGCAGTGTTCCCGGGTGCATGTAAGTAAACGTTTTGTCATGATAATTTCAAAATTTGTTTTTCATTGTTTCCAGGAATTGCATAATGTAGACAGATCCTTAACACATCTTTTGATGCACTGAAAAATCAGCAGGGTTGCCAATTCAGAGTGGTAATTTATGAAAACTATGATTTCCCTAGTTCCCTCTTACAGAGGACTCATCCGATTAGTTATAGGTGGAAATGAAACATTATTGTCTGCTTCGTAGTTTCCAAGCTACTCCAACTGAACAAACTGAAAATTAACGACAGAACATTCATACGTATGAGTTATGAGTCAATTTACATGTTTTGCAAAACAAAAAAATGATTTACAGCTTCGGTTACATCTGGCAATACTGTGCGGTTCCTAGTGTACTTCAATCGTTGCTTCCTAGTTTTAAAGACAAGGCTTCATTTTGGTATAACCATTATTCGTGTATCACTTCAGGTTCAAAAGTTCTACTATCCCAAACTCGGGTTGCATTGTATATTGGACACTCTGTACTTTCACCTATATCCTAACTAAATATAAAACTACATGAACTGGCATAAAATATAGGGGCACTTCCGGTTGACATGGAAAGTTGAAATTTGGGGTGATTGTAGCTTTCCGGGACTAACCTACAGAAAAAAACTACAAAAGTGAATATTTTTAATTTTTAGGGTGTCTAAAGGAGGATGAGGAAATTCTTCAGTTATTTAAATGGGCCTTTCTCTGGACATATAATCTTATGTTTTAGGTACATGGAATTGGAATAAAAAACTTGAAATTTGGTATGCTTATACGTTTGTTATACGATTATTTAACAAATTCAATAAAAAAATAATAATTCTGTTGATTGTTTTTGCATGTATATTTCTTAAATAATAAAGCGGCAGAACAATAAAAAAAAAAATTAATTTGAACTGTGTACAATAGAAAATCATGTATACCCATATTGTGGAGTGTGTACTCTCTAATAAAAAAGTTTTAACAAATAAAAAAAAATAAACTTTAGAGTGGTTTTATGTTGCAGTGAAAAATCTTCCCAATATTATTTGTATGGGACATCTTTTACACCCCAAAATGTTTAGGTAATTCTGGGAGAATTAGAATGGTCAAGTTTGATGTGATTATAGCCTTCCCAGACTAACCCACAGGAGAATTGCCAAAAGAGAATATTTTTAGTTTCTAAGAGGTCTAAAGATGAGATGAAGAAATTCCCGTGTTATTTAAATTGGGGTTTTCTTGAGATACAAAGTCATATTTTTTAGATTGTTGAAATAGGGGGGGGGGGACTTGAAATTTGGTAGAATTGTAGGTTTAAGTGGTGAGAGGCCGTAGACCGAGTAAACGCTGGGGTCAGGGAACGAAGTCCCAAGCTGGGCTAAATTCAGGAAATGTCAAGAGACAATGCACCAAATTCACTCTTAATTCAAAGACTGATACGTAAGACATACGAGGCCATATGTCGAATAAACGCGAGGTCTGGGGCGGAGCTAGTGAAAGGCTAATTTTTAGAATAAAGCTGATACAAGTAGATTGTTTTTATAAGAGAAAGAGTACAGATGAAGTGTAAAATCAAAATTTCATGCTACATCAATCATTTACCTGTTAAACAAGTAGAGTTTTGTTGAGAAACTGTACAAATGTATGCTGAGTTAGGAAGTTTTTTTTTTTTGGGGGGGGGGGTCCGGATCTTATGGACCTCCTTATGGATGCGCCCTTGTGTCAGATAATTTTTTGTACAGACCTTTGGTTCCGGAGATATGGACTATGAAAACTGAGGTTTGGACTTTCTCAAATATTTCAATGTCAAGAGCAATTCACTCAATGCTATAGGTGATAACCGAATAATCTATGATAACATCTTTTCGTAATAAATATTTGCTACAATCTGTGAGCTCAACATATAGCGCGTAATCGCATCACAAAGAAACATTTTTTCTTATTCCATGTATCATATGGGTTCTCATATATATGCTTCGGAAGTTCAGGGTTTGCGTGACTTCTAAATTGCTCTCTTCAACATTTCAATCTCTTGTTGAGTACTGACGAGTAGTTTAAGTTAGATCCTGGAGAGACTTGTAATACCACCAATTGTTACCTGCTTTATTGTTGAAACGTTTATCTCTAAAAACACTCATGACATTTTAGTACAGACAGCCTGAAATTTACTGAAAGCTGTTTCCGATGATTTTGGCCTACATCAGCCAAATAATACGTCCTTTTTACCTTTCGCTTTCTTTCATTTATTGCATTACAACATCTTGTGTTTCATGTGAGATATCTTCGAAAATACTTTCTGTTGTGCATGCAGAGACATTTACGAAATACGAAGCCTTTTCGTGGCGAAAGGAAGTGTCACGATATATCTTTCGGTACAAATAAAATTCTTTTACTGTTTGCTAATGGGGATAAAACCACAAAAACAGATTTACCTAAAATCTATGCACTATATAGCAATTAATTGAATACATTATTACTTTCTTTGATGGAAACGTGTATTATTGTTCGCGCTACTTATACGTGATTTATTGCTCGGAAATATTTCATGGTAGGCTCTATACAAGCCCTTTAGGCTAAGGGAGACGATGATTTACGCAAGTAAACGATAATGGAAGAATTAATGGGATGAGAATGTAGGAGCAAATAGAAGTACCCTGAGAAAACCCACGGAAACGATGTTGTCCACCACAAATTTACTTGGACGTGGATCGAACCAAGGACCTCACGCGTTAGAGGTAGGTAATAGAGATGTAGTGGATGAGTGTGTCGTGGGTGAACTGGGTCCAGATTCGTGAATGAGTCGTGGGTCAACAGGACCTGCCCCATTATGACCCACTGACCCACTCTGCTCAGTGCACTCTGCTCACATCATCTTCTGAACACTGGTAAATTTGTCTAAGTTTTACTTTCAAGGCTTCCATTTTTCTTCTTTTTTTATTTCTTTCTCTTTACCTACCAGAGATGAGTAAATCTATGTGAAAAAAGAATTTTAGGCACTTTTAGATATTCATATTTGTAATTGTAATAATAGCAATAGGACTTAGTACTGGGTTTTTCGAGATACAGTCAAATTTTACACTGCTTTTTCTTCTTTACGTATCCTACTTTATCGTGATTTAAGACTTTTAAATTTCATCCTGTTTTCCAGTGAAAAGTATCTTGAATTCAACAAGGAAGTAATTATATATGATAATTAAATGAAATTCATCGTAGTATCGCCCATGGCAATCACTTCACTATTTTATATCCTAAAGTTCAGCTCCACCACTATTGTAATAGATCGGTGCTTGAGCGATTGACGGTAGAAATTCAAACTCCGATTGGTGATAATTTCAAAGCTTTGTTTTATTACAACTGTGAACTCTTTAGTCAGCGGAAAGGAGGGCGAGGATCATGAGTCAGAGTTGTTGACAATGGGTTCTAGTGGGTGATGGATCAGAGAGGGTCAGGTTGGGTGGTGGCTCAGAGTGGGTCGCAGTGGGTCGTGGGTCAAGCTTTCAATGTCCTACGTCATCTATCCCTGAGCCACCAGCCCCCAATTAAATATGTTTTCATGGAAATAAATACATGGATTATTTTTGGCCAGGGCCCGGTAAACGTTATTTTAATACCAGTGTTGCTAAGGATAATGTATCGTCTGCTATGAGTCATTAAGTAAGTCTGTAAACTCTTTTTAATCCTGCATCCTGCAAGCGTATATTTATCAGGCTCCTAAGAGTAATAGAATTTCTAACGTGTGTGCTTTCTGGGTGTGCAGTCGCAGGTTCGATGTCCATTGTGGTAACTGTCTCGCACCTAAGTCGTGATTCATATCCCATAATTAACAAGTAACTGTGTCGCGTGTACAAAACGTCATGAAGTTTGGTTTATACAGCGTGATATTTTCTCAACTAATTCTGAAACCGAGAGTGGTAATAGATTTCCGTTTTAACTCTATAGTGATCAACATTAAAACCATAAGTGGTTGATTTCTGTCACTTTCAGTTTGAATAAAGGATTAATAGAGAAGGCGGTATCTTCTCTAAAATGCTAAGTCAATTCCAAAAAATTGCTTCTCGCTATATTTTAAGATTTTTACTACGTGCATCAATATTGACACCGGATGATTTACTGGATTTTTATCACTTCCGGTTTCAGGATTGAAATGAAAAGTACTCTTGGGTCGTTTCCATTATTTAAAAAAACGCTTCTCGCTATCTATTTCCGTTTTTTTATCTATAGTGATGAATGTTAAAACTGAAAAGGGTTTATTTCTACCACTTGCGTTTTTTTTTTTTTAATCATCTCCATGAACGAGATAGATTTTTAACTTTTGACCCTCTATACTGTACGTCCTGGACAAAATTGATGATGATCCATCAAGTAGTTCTTCAGATTCTTTTGTGTCCTGGAAGGATGAGACACGGATAGAACATATATGTGTAAATGAGTTTTTTTAAACCACGCTTCTTAATATAAAAAAAGAAAAGTCCTACCTCGTATATTTGTTCGTGTCAGTCTAGTCTTCAATTTCGTCTGAGATCCCTTCCACAAACAGCCGAAATCATAGCAGCTCTATTAATTAACTCCAATATTTAAGAGTATTCATCCCGGCGAAATTAAAATACCGCTAATTTTACACTAATTATGTGATATCTTCAAATAGATAAAAGATAATCGAAATGTGGAACAAGAGCGCCCTAGACAATTTTATTTTACATGAGAAACCGTTATCACGACTCACTTATCTGCTTTCGATTTCAAGCCATTTTGATTTTCGGCATTTATTTTCGCGTTTCTAAACGGCTGAAAACGGAAAGCTACTAGATGACTTGTGGTAACGGTACCTCATACAAAATAATATTGTCTAGGGCGCTCTTGTTCCATATTTCAATTATCTTTTACCTATTTGAAGATATCACATAATTACTGTAAAATTAGCGGTATTTTAATTTCGCCGGGATGAAGACTCTTAAGGGTTCGTTTATCCTCGTGTTTGCGGTAGCGACTGTTCAACCGTTGCGTTTTTCTAACTACATTGAATCAAATGAATCTCCACCGCGGTCTGAGCCGCTGTGGATAAAAGGTCCCATAGGTAAGCATGCCATATTTCTTTCATGAGAATACGGGACACCCCCAGTCTCCTCTGCCCCCAAACTTTTCAACACAATTGAATGAAGTGTAGCTCTGGTTATGAACAATAGTATAATAGACGGAAGTTCCCTAAGCTGCAGCTATTTTTCTCTGATTGTTCCCTACAGTTAATTGTATGGAGTGAAGATATTTACAATCCAACTACAAAAGAATAGTCTTAAAAACTCAGGATGGCGTCCTATAAGAATGCTTTACGGAAAAACAATACGCAAATAATCTCGTTTTATTTAAATCAGTGATTCAATCTACGGTTCAATATTCTTTGCACGTTTAGTAATATTTATTTAGATGGCTGTGTTAGACAAAATTACGTTTAACAGTTTAATCTGACGAAAATTTAGCTGGTTTTTCTCCTTCCGTCGTGTTTAATTGCCAGGACCTGATTTACATATTTCTAAGTCCTAGATCAAAGCACAATTCTGTGTCCCTAGCCCCTCAAAAAAAGATTATTTATAATCCTTGTTAACTTATCTAATGTGTTTCTGGAGAAAAAGTCAGCTCATATTCCTTTTGCTACACCGGGCATCTTATGTTGGCATGTTTCTTTGATGTTGGAGAGTGTCTGAGTTTCCACCAGGTGCAATGGAAAAAGTAGCATTGCAAATTTTGCAGTCAACTTCGTAGTTTAACTTCGTTGCTTTCAGAAACGGGTACTTCTTCAAATTGGAACGTGCACTTCAGTTGAGGCATTCTTGCTGATACAAAATTGGATCACTTCACTTGTAATGTACCGGTAATTATCAACGACGACTCAGCTCGTGCACTTTATCAAGGATTGCAGGCCCGTTTGACTGCTAACGGACAACTGCAATACTGAGCTACGAGTCTATTGGCTTGCTTCCTATCAAATAGAGTTGTGTAATGGCTTGCTCGAAGCTGTTACTCATTACAGCTTATTGTTCATTCACTAATTAAAGGGTTTCCAGCCAATGTCAGTTTTTTATTATTATTAATCACTTTTCGAATAAGCTGATATTGATAGCAGAAATGGAACGGGATTAAAATATGGGACATTTGCTTGTCCCGACAGAATTTATGGGGACGCGAGACACTCGAGCCCAAAATCGGGACTGTCCCGTTTTATACAGGACGTATGGCAGCCTTACCCATAGGATACAACGTAAATACAAACCGCCCAACCGCTAGCGGTGGGATTTTCAGACTGCTGTGCTCGGAGATCCACTCCAGTGTGGATAAAAGAACTCGTTTAACGTAATGTAATTAGAAAACACGTCGATTGAGCAACCACGATTATAAAAGCAGTCTAGGCGTCTGTTTTATGATGCTACATTATCCGTTAATCATGATGCTAGATCTTCGAATGTTTCAATATAATTCAGTGTTTATTCGTTTTCTCACTTGGAAAATAATACGAAAAGTTTGAGCGCAGACAATGCAAGTAAATTTAAGAAACTCGCGTTCAGCGGCATGGCTCATGGTATTCTACAAGACTTAACACAGAACGTTGATGAACTAGATCGACGAATTGTATGAGGGGATTACTCACATCAAAATACATGTAAGAATAACACCTTTCATATGAGCTTATGGAGAAAATGCATATTTCGGAACTAGTGCCGTCCAAAAACGTTTAAAAAAATACAGCTCACGTTAATTTGAACATGAGAATTCGTGATGATCACGGCTCACAACACGTTCCGACTTCCCAATAACGCTTCCTTGTTCCTTGCTGTCAGGTCTTACTTTTGCTTAATTTGGACCCACCTTTGAACAAAGTACGTCTGGAAATTCCTTATGGCTTATGAGGAATTCCTTGCATACCCATTACGCATTGCTTAAATATGTATTTTTGGACACGTGATGTGACTTCCTTTACGCTGTCATGAACCACCATCTCCACGGTTTCTCGTGTTGATGCTTGAGCGGTTTAATTCATTAACATTGTACACTAATGTCCAAAATGATTGTCGCATATCTATAACTGTTTTCTTGTAAGAATATAATTTGATAATGATTTTGCAAGGTACTTTTAATACTGATACTGTGTGTATAATCGGGAAATGTATATTTGTGTTAAATTTCATAGGAAAAGAATTATAAATACGAAAATTAGAATGAGTAAAACAAAATGTTGCTAAATGGACAAGAAAGTTTTATTTTCGTTTTATTGTTTTTATTTATTGCTCTTTTGACATGAAATTTGTCACATACATGTCTTTGCCGATTATGCACATACTAACATTATAAGAAATACCGGGCTAATTCGTTATCAAATTATATTACTACAACAAACATATTTATAGACATGCGATAATAATTTTGGACATAAGTGTACATAGATTTTAATTTATATGATTCTAATAGCCGTTGCAGTTATATTTCAGTGTAGAGATTTGACAAACATGTATACACACACCAAATTGTCTAGAATTACTTTAGCAATCTGGAAGTTCCATGAGAGTATGACGAAGTTTCATGTCTCTTGGTTATAGCGGGTTACGATTCGGTCAGGGACAGACCAAGCCCAATCTTGTTCGGGTCAACGAGGATGGCTGCTTCTGAGTCGCAGGTTACGAAGTACATAACTCGTTCCATCACGGCTATACATACAAGCAAATTTTAGTAAGGAACTAATGAACGAGAAAACTAATCTAAACGTAATTAAAAAGAACATAAAATTATTTTATTGACGAAGAGGGAAACAGGATGAGTTAAAATTTTCCTTGATAGAAAGAAAAAGCAATTGTAAATATATTTAAATACTTAAGTAGCTCGATATCCTCGGAGAAAAGAAATGAGAAATACAGAATTACGATAACACAGGTACCCAGGCACTTTATAGAAATAAAGGACGAGAAGTTTTTGAAGAACGTACTGATTAGTGCTGTCGAATTTTTGCGGGTTTTGCGACATTTGCGGTTTTCGTTTTTTGAGGAAACCAGTTTTCTGAAAACCGAAACCGCAAATGCGGTTTTCAAAACCGACATTTTGGTTTTATAAAATTTCACTTTTTTCAAAAACCGATTTCGACAGCACTAGTATTTATAGCTGAATGGAATAGATTGATTAAGATTTGTGACTGAAATCAGAAACATGGAGAGCTTGGAAACCAGAAAGAAGAAAATGGTTGGCATTCGACATGTGGTGCTGGACACAAATAAGAAGTAACAGAAATGTATTTTTGACTCAAAACTCATCTACTTTTATGTACTGAAGTATATAGGGAGCAACCTGATTTGGAACACGAAGAACAGATGACTTGGAAAGTACCAAGAAAATAGGACCAAATCAACAAACGCAAAAAAAAAAAAAAAAAAAAAAAAAACTTTCAGGTTACCCGCCAAGCGTTTCTTGAAGACAGAACACTTTTAGTTCGCATCTTGTGGTTCAGTGGTGTATTTCATGAACAGTGTAGGTCGGACATCACAAAGACACACGTTGACATGTTCTGCTGTTGTCTTCTTTATTGAGTAAACGAAGTTTTTCCCTACAAGTAATGTCGTGCACGAGACGAATCAAGGCGAGATATAAGGTGTTATCATCCTGTCTTAATTCTCGAAAAAGCTTCTCTCGTCTTGTATATTTATGTACTTATTTTTGGAAGCAGTTGTGGTAGAATTTTGGAACTTAGTGATAAGAAATTCAAATGTTACAAGTTATACGAATAATTGTTGAATAATTCGCTTTAATTTTAAAAAAAAAGAAAATACAAATCTCTCATGTTCCTCCATCAATTAAGGTTCACATCCAAATGAACATAAAATTCGTTCATAGCACAGAACTAGTCGTAACTCGTAACTAATTTTAACAAGGAAAATTTTGGAGTTTATATTATGGAGTTCATAAGTTTCCCTACACAGAGAAAAATCCGTTCTCCGGACAGCGGTATATTGTACAAATATACGGTATCCTCTTGCTTACTATAGAAATTAGTACGGAGCATACGTTACCCGTATGCTACATAGGCACTACCCTTAGATGTTACATCATGCCGTTGCAGGATGTCTGACATCTAACAGTTTCCCGTATATCACGTACATATACTTATGCTAACTTCGTCGGCTATATATTATATACGTCCATTTGTTTGTGAGGTCCTGGCCGCCTACATTGTTTCATACAGAAAGTACGTATAGATGGAACACTTATACAGAAAGTATTATAAAACATGCGTTTTCAGTTATACGTCTGCTGTACATTAAGTCCAAAACTACAGGAATTACGCATATAACCTATCTTTTTAAGTATGCCACCTACAATTTTTTTCTCAGCATAAGATTAAAAGAATTAGTTTTTAATATACACTAGCAGCGTTCACCCCGCTTCGCTGCGGTCACCCCGGAACGCAATAAACTTTGTTACTTAGATAATTTTTACTTTTTCGCTTTCAAGTGATATGATAAAAACCATAGAAGATTGCAGTAAATCTTAACATTATATCGCCTGTCATTTATGTTAACTCGCCCCGCTTC
This sequence comes from Thermobia domestica, assembly GCF_964235325.1. Lineage (NCBI taxonomy): Eukaryota > Metazoa > Arthropoda > Insecta > Zygentoma > Lepismatidae > Thermobia > Thermobia domestica. Next base: position 14,727,772 of record NC_137461.1, on the reverse strand, counting down.
GCTGCGGTCATCCCGGTGCTGGCATATTGTAAAAGTGTCTGTAAAAATAAGCAAATCAATTAAAAAATTTTAAACAGAAGATTCAAGCTATTTTCCGCTGTATATCGCCTGTCATTTATTTTAACCCGCCGAGTGACACGGTCATGCGGGTTGCATATAAATACGTTTATTTTTACCTATGATGAACTAATAACAAAGGATTTGTACGTTATGGACACTTGAATGGTCAATTATCTCAAGACACTGGTAATTAAAAATTAAAGTGATATGATAAAAACCATCTAGGGTCCAAATCCTAATAACCCCCCAAAAATGAAAGAAATTGGTTCAGCCGTATTAGCGTGATGAGCGGACAAAGAATTGTACGTTCTCTTTTATATATATAGATTTGTAAGCTATATATACATATCTAGGTGCATCCTTTTTCACTTTTCCACATAATCTCGATTGAGATTCAGGCATTTGTCTCACCGTTGCATCAGTTAGTGCAAACCCTTTGCAAAAAAAAAAAAAAAAAAAAAAAAAAAAAAAATCAGGGCTGTGGCTAGTTAGTACTCTCCTCACATTTTGCTTCACTTCTTTATCACCAGGTGGCAGGAGAGCAGGTCGCTTATGTTGAACCTGAACTCTTCTTCAGGGAAACGCAATTCGACATAAGCAACCTGTTCTCTTCTTGACGATAACACCTATCACCACACACCATGGAAACAAGACACAATATTGAAGAATTAGGATGAAAACGGCTGCTCACTCCCCATACAGCCCCAATTTAACGCCGAGTTGCTTCCATCTTTTTTCCAGTGTTAAAGTCTGCATTGCAAGGCGAAGGTTTCAAAACAGTTGAAGTGAAGCGGAATGCGAGCAGAGTGCTGAATACCCAGAGCCCTGATTTTTTGCAAAGGGTTTGGACAAATTGGTACAACGGTGAGACAAATGCCTGAATATGAATGGAGATTATGTGGAAAGGTAAGAAACGACCCACTTACGCATATATGTATAGTTTATAAATATATCTTAAGAAATACATATTTTGCAGCTTCGAGAAACTTAAACGTATATTGAATGATCCACGTAAAAGCAGAGATACTAAGTAAATGTCTGATAACAAAGGTATAAGCTGATTTTCTGGCGAAACTCGTGACATTTATCGACTTGCCTCGAATTTAAAACTATTCTTCTTTTGTCGACTTTAGTTGTTTTCGAGACGAGAACTGAGAAGAGACGAGACATTTCTCGTCTCGTGAGAAACACCATCTACAACCAACTTTTGAAAAAAAAGTGTACAACGATGGTCATCTGAATAGTTTTTTTTGGGGGGGGGGAGAGCCCTCTCATGGCTAAGCGGTTGGCATACACGCCTTTGGCTTGGGTGACCCAGGTTCGAATCCGATGGGAGTTCATGTCCTTTGGATCTCACGTTAAGCTCTAGATGCACGTCTCATATAGCCTCGCTATTGCAAGGAACGCTAAATATCAAATCAAAACAAAACAAATAAAAACCAAACCAAATTTAATCAAACCAAACCAAACCAAACGAAATAAAACCAAGTCAAACCAAACCAAAACAAATAAAAAGCAAACCAAATCAAATCAAATCAAATCAAACCAAACCAAACCAAGCCAAACCAAATCAATCCAAACCAAAACAAATAAAAACCTAACCAAATCAAATCAAACCAAACCAAACCAAATCAAATCAAACCAAACCAAAACAAATGAAAACCAAACCAAATCAAATCAAACCAAACCAAGCCAAATCAAATCAAACCAAACGAAATCAAACCAAACGAAATCAAACCAAATCAAACCAAACCAAAACAAATAAAAACCAAACCAAATCAAATCAAACCAAACCAAGCCAAACCAAATCAACTCAAACCAAATCAAACCAAACGAAAACGAATAAAAACCAAACCAAATCAAATCAAACCAAACCAAACCAAGCCAAATCAAATCAAACCAAACGAAATCAAACCAAAACAAATAAAAACCAAACCAAATCAAATCAAACTAAACCAAACCAAGCCAAGCCAAACCAAACCAAATCAAAACAAATAAAAACCAAACCAAATCAAATCAAACTAAACCAAATCAAACCAAACCAAATCAAATCAAACCAAATCTAATAAAACCAAACCAAATTATTTTGGAGGGTATTGTACGAAAATTCAGTATATATCTGTCCCCCTAAGTTTCTGAGATTGATTTAATAGTACTTTATCGTAAGTGACTTTTGATCAATAAAAAAGTAGTCAGTAGCTATACAACCCAGAGCCCACGGTATATACTGAGTGATGTATGGTCAGCACATTAGCTGTCATCACTACTTGTGGCTTCCTGCATCAGAATCCTCTACTTGTTGATTTAAATAGTTCTGTCGTTGTCTTGCGATGCTGAGCATCACACAAATAAAAATTACTCTCACCGGGAATGGAACCTGCGACCGTGCGTTGTTCATTCATCTACATGAGCATTAGTAAAATGTTATATCACATGTGTGTATATGTGGAAAATAAAAGTAAGAGTGTGTAAAAAAGCAAAAGTGGGGGAGGGAGTGTAGGGGAAGGGAAGGTACCACGCCCATTGCGAACAGCTGACTGTGAGAAGGTCGGTTCAGGAGAATAATAGCAAGAACTGAAATGTGTGTTAGCAGTGAAGGAAAGATGCCTGCGAGGTAGAGCGGAGAACTCGAGGTTCACCGACACACGATTTTTACACACACACACACACACTTTCAACCATAATACGTAATAGAAGAACATTACACGCGGTGCAGCCAGTCATTCGGTTCGGTGGTTGACGGGTGCACACAAAAAAAACTCAGTGGTGCAAAAAACATCAGTTGTGTCTTTACAGAGAGATGGAGCATATCATCTGTGCAATCAGTGTGAATCATCTGTGAATACATAAAATTAAAAACTGAAACAAAGAAGCAGGTAATATTTTTTTTATTGTGAATATTATTTTTTTAAATGTAATAATATGCAACTGAGTTAAATGGAAGTATAGTTGACTCGCAGATAAAAGAAATTCGCTCAAAATAACCTAATATTTGATTAAGCCTTTTTATTTTATTTTATTTTATTTATTTATTTTTTATAATTTGGTTTGACTTAAACATACTTGTCTATACATACCAACTAGATTAGTAAAGGAACTGTTCGATTTATTTCGTGGAACAAAAATATTTGGCGGAAGACCTCCTAGCGGGTATTTTGTACGATTTTTCTGTACTTTAAACAAGTCAACGATACAATATTTGAAAGTATTCAATTTTCAAATATGGGAGCCACTGTGGCTTAGTGGTAGAGCTTTCACCTCTGGTGCATGGGGGTCCCTGATTCGATCCCAGCTTGGCGCCAAGTGTACTTTGTAGTCAACAAACACTGTGTACGTGAGTTTCCTCGGGTTCTCCCGTTTCCTCCCACTCTCTTCATTCCACCATTTCATTCATTTCTCATCATCACCGCCTCCTCTAGCCTACCCGGCATACGGTAACCGTGGGACATGAAACGCGAAGATTTAATTTCATTAAATTATATTTTCAATTTTGAAACATGTTGGGAGAAGAATCAATGCAGGTAAAAGTTAGGAAGACCTAATTACTGGAGAACTGAATACCAGTGATTATTTCAGAGAATAAAATTAGGAAAATTTCCTCCCGGAGCCAACCGCGCCGACTTTCCAAAATTTATGTGGGTGCATATCAATGTTGGGACACATCAGCCTACATATATGTTTTCAGGGAAGTCTCGATATTTGATTGATTAAATTTTAGTTAGAATCTTTTATAAACACTGTCACAAAGGAATGTGCTCTCATAAAGTAAAATATACCAGTATTATAAGGATAAGTTGGGGCTGCCCTAGCTCAGTCGGTAGACGGCTAAGTTAAACGAAAGAAAAGCGTGTTCAAACCTGGGTCGTGGGTGTCGGAGCCCTGGAGCACCTACATAGTCGGCGCGCATCTCCGGAGCTGAAATCTCAGTTTATATTTTAGATGAAGGGAGCTAAATGTTTAGATGTTGTAAGTGCTAATTGAAAATACCAAACCTAATCTAAGCTAATATTAACAGAAATTAGTGAAATTTTATTTTTTTTTTTTTTCGATTCAATAAAACGGAGGTTGGTCCCGATCAACTAAACATTGGCCGAAGTTTCCCCTGATCCAGTTCTGCAATAGTGCTCAACAAGGGTCATCAATGTTTTCGCAGGGGGCGCGGTGGCTCAGTGGTAGAGCGTTTAACTCCGGTGCTTGGGGTGCCTGGTTCGATCCCAGCTCTCGCCGTGTTGACTTTGTGGTGGAAAAACACCGTGCTCGTGGGTTTTCTCGGGGTTTTCCAGTTTCCTCCCACTTTCATCATTTCATTCATTTCACACAATCACCGTCTCCTTTAGTTTAACCGGCATAATTGTGGGACGTTAAACTGAAAGATTTCATTTCATTTTACTAGTTCATAGAATGTTATAGTGTTACACTATTATAATTCATATTATTAATAATTAAAAAAATAATTAAGTGTGTCCCTACATCGTAGGTATTCAGTAAAATCTGTCGTCAGTTTAAAAGATTGAGAACCACTATATTAGAACAAGGTCGAGGGAACGCTTGAGTAGCCCCATTAGTATAGGATTCCATTCTCCTCTAATACAGGAACTAGTCTTTCTGCCAGTTATTCTCCAATATTCATGTGGTTCACTGTTCATAATAATAATAAGACCTGCTAAAGACAGCAAAGGGAATCATGTGATTCCGTGTATGGGACATCCACAGAGGCATTTTGTAATTTAAAGTTAAATACCCCTTTATTATAGATAACCAACGTTTCTTGGCTACTGTGCAGGTTGCATAGAAGGTAGGGAATATTATAGATTTTAAACGGGATAAGGATAGCCACCGTTAACCATGAAGATATTAACGGATTCACTATATTAACAAACTCGGCCGAGATGCTTGCAGTAAGGAAAGCTTCATATCCTTCCATTATAGGCAACCAACGTGTCTTTGGTATTGTGCAGGTTGCATAGAAGCCAGAGAGTGTTATAGATTTTAATGGGGATATGAATAGCTATCACCAAAGTCACCGTTAACAGTGAACATTTTAACATATTGACTCCACTAACACACTCCACTCAGATAATCACTGTGGTTGTGTATTACAAGAAGACAGAATTCCAAAATGTACTTTCGTTCAAGAGTTATAAGACGAACTTATTAAGAGTACAGTATTAAAAGAATGACTGCGTGATCCTAGTAGCAATAATAATTGATTACACATTTGCATCGAGATTACTTTAAGATTTTGAGTTCGTTGTACTAACTCTATATTCTTATTTTTTTTTTTACCCGACTTGTACGAGGGCACTGTGGCTCAGTGGTAGAGCGCTTATCTCTGGTGCGTGGGGTACCTCGTTCCATCCCCGGTCAAGTATGTTGTAGGTGGACAATATCGTGTCCGTGGGATTTCGGAGTACTTCCGTTTCCCACCAATTTCTCATGCCACTAATTGTTCCATCATCATTCACTTGCCTTAATCATCCGCCTCCCTTAGCCTAAAGTGTATAATAGTGGAACGTTAAATTTAAACATGTACCCAACTCGTTTCCTCAAGCTTATCAATGCCCTGTAGTAAATAATCTCTCTTGTTGAGTGAACTAAGGTGTAGACTAGTGTTGGCTACGAATACGAAAAGAGACGTAACAAAAATTTTCGTTAGGAAATGCAAGATCATAGAGTTGTTCCAATAGAAGAAATACTGTATATACTGTTTGAGAAGAGAAAGTACTTTCACTACATCTCTCCGAGACGAGACAGCTCTAAAATTCTAGTCTCGTGAATAACAAATCTGAAAATCATCTGTTGCTGAGCTAGACGTACTTTCGGAATTCAAATCTCGCTTTCACAACATGAAATACATGATTATTTCCAAACATCAAGTTATTTCCGTATAAATCTTTTGAATATTTTTGTTTATTTTTCTTTCTGCTTAATTTCACAGCGTGTAATGTTTAGGTTTAAAGTGGATGGACCCTCCGCTCTTTTTTTTTTTTTTTTTTTTTTTTATTGGTTCGTGTAGAGTTTAATGTCCTTTTTCAGTACTGAGGCCAAATGAGATAATGTTTAAATCATAACGTATAAGAAATTGTGCATCGTTAGTGCTTTTCCTTTGCAACCGTGGAGTATTATGTTCGAAATTGGAAGCCAACATGTTGACCTGATGTTTTTTAAACTCTTCCGCCAGCTTCATCAAGCGAATTCGGGGATGTATTTCTTTTGATTACAGACCCTGACAGTGTTCATTTGTCTTTTGACCCTCTCTTGATAATATTATTGATTTATTGGTGATTTTCTACAGCAGTGTAAACTGGTCTCGAAGACTGTTTCTGGAAGTTTATTAAACAAATAAATAACATGTATTTAAACGGGATCTGAACCCAGAAATCCAGTAATAAAGACGAGAATCTTGTATTTGGTCACAAGTGAGCCACTTGATGCTTTATTTAAAATATCAGTCCTGTTCGCTAATCAAGTGGCCTATCTCACTGGCTTGAATGCGTTAGGTCACGAATTTCATTCCTGGTGGGAGAATATCAAATGTACTACACTGACTCACATTCTACATTCAACTATTTAAATAGAGATCTCATCCGATACAGTATCCTTATCACAAATGAATACAAATCAGTCCATTTACGAAAAGATTGAAATTAACTATTATTTTATTGGCTTGAAAAACACAAGAATAAGCACTTTTTGTAGTGTTCGATTATAATTATATTCATTACCGGATTGGGGGCGCGGTGGCTCAGTGGTAGAGCGTTCACATCCGGTGCTTGGGGGTCCTGGTTCGATCCCAGCTCGCGCCGTGTGGACTTTGTGGTGGATAAACACCGTGTGTGTGGGTTTTCTCGGGGTTCTCCCGTTTCCTCCCACTTTCTTCATTCCACCATTTCATTCATTACTCATCATCACCGTCTCCTTTAGCCTAATCGTGGGACGTAAAACTGAAAGATTTCATTTTATTTTCATTACCGGATTAACAAATTCTAGTGTCCTAGGCTGTTTTCGGAATAGCTTGTCTGTCTAGAGGTAATCTAATGTAATCTCAATTATAATTTTCCTTACTAAATTTGAAAGTGCTGTTGTCTATTCTGTTTTAATTCGTGAGGGAAATTTTACTCGTACATTTGGTAAAGCTTCTTGATCCAGCTATATTTTGATCTCAGAAAAGGAAAAAGCCTAATGAATCCGTAATGCAGAAACGCCCATATCAGCAATTTCTAGTCCAATAAATTAGTTTATTTTGTAATATAATACTTAAGGCAGGGGAGAAGGGAGTTCCATCCAATCTAGTAAGCGTAAACGCTAATCCAGATCTGATTATACCTAGATAGCAACAAATTAAAGTAAACAAGTCCTTCTTGGCGTTAACAGGAATGGATGGTTACTATCATTTGATTTTTTTTCGTTAAGGTGTATCAATACATTACTGGCTCTAATCACTTTTAACTCTAGCTCTCCTGACCAGGGTTCAGTGCCTTTTAATTGAAACAGTTCCACAATTGTCTTACAATGATGAGTCAACAATGAAAAAAATCTGTTACCTCGCCCGCAGTGGTGTCCACCCCCCTTATGTCCATGACGCACCCCCCCACACACAATTGTCTATCCATAGGTGTTCTTCCATGAAAAAAAAAATCTTTTCGATTAATTTTTACACCCCCTCAAACATATTTATATAGATTTTACCCCCCCCAAATATTTCAATGACGCAGTTTGCGTTATAGCCCCCCCCCCCTTGCGGGCACCCCTGCCTCGCCGGTAATCCAATTCTGACACTATTCACATTAATAGTATTATGCTAAAATACCAGCCATAAAACAGCACACGAAAAATGTAACTGTCAATTTTATTTTCACTGTCGTCTATTTATTATATTTTTTAAGCAATTAATGCTACTTTACCTGATAAAAAATTAAATTCTTAGATATTATATAAAATTGGCAGCGTCCATAATTGTACTTAATTAAGCTGTAAATTGTTCACATGTTATTCTAAAATATTACCTTCATCAGAAGAAAATTTAGTTCTGAGATATACATTATTTAGCTCTTATTCTTCGTAAAATAGGGGTCAAATTATTTTTTTGCTATAACTCAATAAACCACATTACATCAAAATATGGAAGGCATGGTGGCTCAGTGATGGAGCCCTTACCTTTTGGTATGTGGGGTCCACGATTCGATTCCTAGGCAAGTAAGCTTGTGGAGGACAACATCGTGTCCGTGGATCTTCTCGGGGTACACCCACTTTATCATTCCATCATCACCATATTGCCTAAATCATTGACTCCCTTAGCCCAAAGGACATAGTTGTGGAATATTCAACTGAAATATTTAATTTCATTTCATTATGAAAGATTAAGTGGAGGAAGGATGTGAGATGAAACAGAAGAACTCGGAGAGAACTCATAAATACGACGCTGTCCATCATAAATTCACATACTCCGGAATCGAAACAGAGAACCCTCGCACCAGAAGTAAACGATCTACCACTGAGCTACCATTCCCATGGTCGTTCGAGTTTGTATGTCTTTATGCCCAATTCGAACTCAAGAGGATCGGAACGCGGGATTGCGGAAACTTCGTAACGAGGGACTACATAATTTACATCGTTTACCAAACATAGTTAGGGTAATCAATTCTAGGAGGCTCAGGTGGGCAGGCCATGTAGCCAGGATGGAAGAAAATAGGAACACTTTCAAAGTTTTTAACTGGAAGTTCAATCGGAAAACGACCATTAGGAAGACCTAGGCGCAGATGGTAGGACAATATTAAGATGGATCTCGCAGAGATTGGAATACAAAGTAGAAACTGGATCCAGTTGGCTAAGGATAGAAGTCAATGAAGAGAGTTTGCGAACGCGGCATTGCATCATAGGCCATACTGTTAGTATCTTTATGCCCATATGGAACATCAAAGTTCTAAAAGACAGGGCATAATATTGAAGAAGGCTTCGAACCACAGGTTTTAATTCGATGCATTTCGCTGACGCATTAACCATCACGCAAATTCACTCAGGCAGTTCCCCAGTACTATCTCTTCTCCAGGACTATGCTACTGTTACATTCCCATATGTTACATAGCCATGTAAGATTTAGAGGCCCTTCAAAACTCAATTTCCATCCTGTGCATAATAGAATCTGTGAAGCTCTCATTTATGCCCCTGTTTACCCAGATGATAACCAAACCATTGATATTGCAAGTGGCGTTGGAAGAAACAAGAGAACGTACTCGAAGTCCTTGAGGGTTATTATTTAATATTAGGCTTCGGGGCAGACAATTACGTTATATGAACGGATGCTCTTCCTGAATTGTATCCACTTCTTTTAACTCTTTTGTTCCGGCTTTCAGTAGCCACAAGACACAGCCTCCTTCTGTGGCTTTTTATTACCTTCTCTGTTCGATTTCCCTTCCAGCCGTTTCTCAACTCTTCTTTCCCAACGTTTAAGACAATTCTCATTGTTCACGGCTTTTACTCAAGCAGGTAAATCGTTATGAGTAAGTGAACTTCTATCATTCAGCTCAGCCGGCATTGATATTTGTATATATGTATATGTTTCACGAGAACTTCCGTAAAATATTTCCGATCTTAATGGAATTTACCCGACGCACAGTGGTCGGAATGACGAGAAAACGCGGCGAAACTATTTGCGGGAGTATTAAAAGCGTGGCTTTGTCAATGTGGTATTTTTTTGAAGGTACATTACGCTATTTTTGATTGTTCTGCTGTAATGTGAAAAATAATTTACCGTTTATGGTCAGTGATGCGGGTTGCCTATATAGGTGGCGAAAAAGTCCACATTTTCAAAATCAGGTTTTCAAGCATCATCTTGGGTCGTTATGAAAACAAAAATAATTTAGAACTTGTGGTAATGTTATTCTTAATAAAGTTGCAGATATCTCACTATGTGGCATATTGTTATGATTTGGCGCATAGTGGGTCTGAGCGATAAAATTATGGGGTCAGACGATGACAAAAAATGTTTAGCAAGTCTGGATTTGTATCATTCCTAGATTTTTTTCCAGCACCATTTTTCGCGATACCAGTGGAAATCTGTTTCGAGACTTCTGAGCTTCCTGACTTAACATCTCTATTGGAAGAGAAGCTACAGACATAGTAAATCCTCCAGCGAAGATTTGTCTAGGTGACAAGACGACATGACACAACGGAACTAGCAGTCAGTTTCTGTGAGCATTGAGCGCGCTTCCAGACTCATTGAAGCTCACTTCGTTTGCCAGGCAGCAGGTACTAGCAATTAATTCTAACAAGAATCATTAATTGAGAGACCACATAAAATATTAAAAAGTAAAATGAAACTTTGGACTGCTAGAAAAATTTTAAAAATCTACAAATATATAGTAAAGAATTGATTTTGAATATAGTGTTGTAAAAATGCCCCCAGAGCGCATATGAAGTACCTCAAAGGCCTGCTATTGGCCTTAAAGGATTGCTATTGTTCCAATCAGCAATACCAATATTTAATATCTCGTAACTATCAACATACTTAAAAGTAACAGTTTCATCATACTACCACATACGAAAAGCATATTTACAAAGACGGCCAATTATCCACTTTCGACAGGTGTTTTTTCCATGAACGAGAGACGACAGGATGAAAAACAGATCCGTTCTATATAGAGTGGACATTCCTCTACTAAACGACTATAGACGTTCGTACCAGTGATAGAGTTCATTTTCGGGTTTTTGTCCAGCTTTTTTTTTTTTTTTTTTTCTATTTCGACCACTGTGCGACGCCTCCGTCGAACTTAGAAACTATTTCTATTGTTACAGGTTTGAAATCCGTCAAGAACTTGGATATAATGCAAGGAATTTGGTTATCAGTCCAATGTTGTCAGCCACAGGCGTGCGCAGACTCTTGGATTAGGGGGGGGGAGTCAATAGCGGTACTTCTGAAGATATGCAACACCTAGTAATCATTACTTTCTTTATAATTATGTAAGAGCAAAACCCCTCTGTTTTTAGATTGGAGAGAAGGAACAGAAAAGCTTCTCCCCAACTCCCTTTTAGAGTCGGCGCCTACAGATAGTATGTTAGGTGTGTGTGTGTGTGTGATAATATACTGCTCGGAGGAAACAAACGGAAGAAAGACTAAAATATAACTAAATCGGGAAATTTTGGTCGAGTATTGCAAAGTTCAAAGTGTTATTTTGTATAGCGATGATTACAGACGTCTTTCAGGGTCCGTTTTTGTGAAATATAATTCATATTAGCTGAGAAAATTATTTTAAAAAATCGAAAAAATCGCAATGCCAAAACATTAGGTTTACAGCGCCCCCACTTGTCCCCACGTGCGCACGCCTATGTTGTCAGTATACACATAAATACAATGTAATAACTAAACAAGTAGGGGGCCATGAAGGCTCAGTGGTGAAGCGCTTACCTCTGTAACGGGCACGATGTGGCCCACAGTAGTGGACAATTGTGTCCGTGAGTTTTGTCGGGGTACTCCCGTTTCCTCCCACATGCTCATTCCACCGTTTCTTCCATTGTCATTCACTTGCTTTAATCATCGTCTCCCTTAGCCAAACGGTCATAATCGTAGGACGTTAAGCTAAAAGAAAGAATAACTAATTAATTTAACTTTGTGTGTAGCAAAGCACTCAAAAATACCAATTGGTGATTGGTTAGTTTGATATTGCCACCTCCCTTTACATTCTATTCAATAGCTTTCTCCTAACGAGACTGCACTGAAGCGAAAGTGACGTCATGCTGTATACATTTGGTGATCCTTGTTTAATTACGAATATTACAGAAATAAAATGCGGCAAAGGAGAAAAAATGTGTAAAAAGATGATGATATTCAGAGAAGGGGCAAAAAATGTGTTTGTATTTAAAATAAAGTGTTAGAAGGTGCAAACAAAATACAGTTTAGAATATGCATGTGATGTTTTCTTTCCAAGATAAGCTAATTTGGGTATTTTAATTGCCAAATAAAATTAAGTTGCAGCATCTAAAATTCCTAGTTCTAAATATATTTTTTGCGAAGTTGTTAAATGGCTATTAGTTTATGCACGTTACATACTGGATATCAAAATTACTTTAATCTTTTGTTCTGCAGCTCAGGAGCTCTATTAGTTACTAGATCTCTCGACTAACAAGGAAGTCGTTATATCGGCATCATAGATACAGTAACTACAAATTACGTGTCAGAGAAAGACATTCTCCTAGTGCAGTAACCACAAGCAATGTAATTGCTTTGAAGCATATTACCTGGACTGAAGTGACATTTAGCGGGGCTATCGGGGTCAAGCTTACCCCCTCCCTGAAATAAATTTTTCGCATTTCATATACAACAATAATCCTTCTTACCATTTCTAAGAATTTCATTGACTTTCCATTTTCTTATGTTCTTTCTTCAGAAATAACAATGTATTTCTCAAATTCCATTCCATGTAGGAACTGCGTTCTTTTTTTTTTTTTTTCGTATTCTACTCTTCTGTTTCTTCTTCTTAGTTGGTACTTTCTTTCGTTTCTCCTATCATACTACGACCATTGTTAGTTATGATGCAAGTCGTCAGTCGTCAGTAACACCAAAACTAAAAGGAACTAAAAAGCGAAACTGGCGCTCCACACCAAGTTGCACGGATATCAACATAACGGGACTTTAGTTATTATTAGCAAAGGAATATTTACGTCGTTTAGTTATAAAGAATGACAAATGTTTGAATTAAAGAAACTCAAGAGAAGGGAATAAGTATTCCGGGAAATTAGGTAGGCCAAGAAAATGCTTGCTTTTTCTTTTATGAATAGAGTTGAGTTGATTTTGTGTTTAACGTCCCGTTCAGCAGCGAGGCTATATGAGACGTGGACCTACTGATTAACGTGGAATCCGAACCACATGAGCTCTCGCCGGGAATCGAACCCGGGCCACCCACGCCAAAGGCGCGTACGCTAACCGCTTAGCCACGGAGGAGCCCCTTTTATGAATAGAATAAAAGGTTATATTTACTGCTAAATTTTTGTGTGTATCATATCACATAAAATTCACCGGTCTGCAATTCTTGCCATTAAAACTGCAATCAGTATATTTCAGCTTCAACTTGTCTCAACATTTTCTTTCAGGTAAAAACTTACACAGATAAAACTGTATATTTTCACATTCTAAAAATTGAAATCAGTTAAGTTGAAATGCGATTACAAATATTCAACATGTATTTACAGAAGCGTCTTTCAGATTTGCCTGGGGGGGGGGGTAAGATCTTCCACCGGCATGCGAGTTTCACGTTTCTTCCTAGTACATTAATAGACAATCGATTAAAATACAGGCCTATTTAATTCTCAAGCTCAGGTGGGTATTGCTCCCCCATCCCTGCTTCCCCAATGACGCCCTTGTGTGTTTGGGTATTAAAAGAGGAAAAGGAAAAAAAATATAAGTGCTTATTCACTTAACGTGCATAGCCCTCCCTCCGAAACAAAATCCTAAATACGCCACTGCCTGGACAGTACCTTTGTCTTATTGTCAGAACGGAAATGTTAACAGTTTCATTCAATGTTAGACGACAATGTTAAAAACCTACAAACTTTACATAACTGTCATCAAAGCATTTAATTCCTCTCATAAAGTTAGAAAATATTGCGAAATTTCTTAAACGTCATTTAAAAACCTATTTAGTTGACTATTGACAGTAATTTTACTTTCAATTTCTTTCCTTTTTTAAAAAAGAAAATGGAAAAAGGACACTGTTTGTAATGTGTATACTTATTTTTACCTTCTTGAATTAAGTCATACCCATATGAATACATACATACATACAAGACATATGAGACTACGCCCTGTCTTGGCATATGATTACCAACCACGTATGCAATGGTAGATTGTATGCTTGAGTAAAACACACTCTGTGGTTGGGAAAATGTATGTTCGTACGTAAATATGTGTTTGTTGTTCCAGTTCGTTGTTTCTCTCGCGTGTTTGAGAGGTGTAATTTCTTAGACAACTGTGACATCATACATCAGAGATTTTGTTTCAGTGATTTTCATCATAAACTACTGTATTTTTAACCCGTTTCCTTTCAACTATTCTTGCTTATTTAAATAATTGCAATGCCCTTCACCTTTCTTTTTTTTTTTCATATTAGCATACAATACTTTTATGGTCATTTAAATTCTATTGTTTATGTTTACTTTCCAAGGCTAAATTCATGTCGAATTTTATTTTTGCTTACGATCCTAAATTATTAAAAGGAAAAATAATATACAAGGTCTGTGTCCGGAAAGTAATGTCACCAGGTCTACTAGTATATAAAAAAACATTTATTTACATAATAATAAGAATAATAATATCAGTATATTAAAATTCTTCAAAATATTGTCCTCCTGCATCGATTTATCTTTGCCAACGGGATTTCCAATCTGCAAAGGCATCTTGGAAGGCTTGTTCAGGAAGTGCGTTTAAAGCCATGTCACAAGCTGCTTTCACGTCGTCAACCTTTTTGTAACGATGTTCGTTCAGGGCGATTTAAAACGGGGAAACAAAAAATAAGTCTGAGGGATGCAAATCGGGACTGTAGGGTGGCTAGGACAGCGTTCTCACGTTAGATTTGGCTAGGTAGCTTCATCTCGACTTGTACAAGAGATGAAAAAGAGGTTTATGAAATTGCCTGTCCTTTACCTCCAGAGAGTTTGGAGAAAACTGAACAAACACTAGCTCGGTAGTTGACTTACACTATCATCGATCAGTTGCTTCACAATAAAAGGTATATTACTTTCCGAACAGGCCTTGTATGAAATAGTAAAATGAATTTCCAGCGCCTTATCTGCGCTGAATACCCTTAAGGTTGGTTTAAAGGGACAAGTTTTGCCGATAGATGACGCTACAGTCTTCACATCTCTCCCATGTATTTTTCGCCTTTCACGAAAATTCACGATTTCTCTTACAAATTTCAACCTACAGACTTCAAATTTTTAGAAAAGGTACTTCATAATCTATCGAAGGCAATAATCCGTGCCGATTTTTTATTTAAAATTTTCTTCATTGTTGAAATGCCTTGATCATTGAAATGGATATTCAAACCTTTAACAATAGAACTGTTTCAACAATGAAGAAAATTCTAAATAAGAAATCGACACGGATTGTTCCCTTTACTAGGTTATGAAGTTTCTTCTCTAAACATTTGAAGTCTCTAGGTTAAATTTTGTAAGAGGAATTGTAAATTTTCGTGAAAGGTAAAAAAAAAAAAAAAAAAAATGCATAGGGGAGATTCGAAGACTGTAGTGACATCTATCGACAAAACTTGTCCCTTTACACTAACCTTAATGAAGGTTCTCTCCACTGGCAGAGACAGGGCCACACAGACTGGCGTGCAAGAAGTAACGGTGCTGAAGAATGGAATTGAAGTTGGGGTGAATTTATATTGATATGACTTCCATGATTAACAGCTAATTCGTTATTGTCATTGCACACAGGGTTGTTAATGGTGCCGGAACCTAAACAAAGGTTTTAATTCGGTGTGCTTCAGTAAGAGAACCAAAATGCATTTCAATATAATTGTTCAGAAAACCTAAAACCACAATGTGGGTCGTTCAGAAAGCAAGAGAATCAAGTTTAATTGCCTGTAAGAAAACGAAACAAAATTTGTACGGCATAATTAAGTACATGGGAAAGTAATACTTTTGATGACATTACAGTAGTTATTTACAATGTGTGGACTTGAAACTTTTAAGCTCCGATATGAGTTTCAAACAGAGATCTTAAAAGTGAATATTATATACAAAATGACCAAAAAGTGAACTGAATTCCCTTGTGCACTGGAAGCACCGTGTTTCGACAAGACAACCGAAATACTTTTTGACATCATGATTTGGAAACGTCATTAGCTCAAGATCACAAACTACAAATGCTGGTGAAGAAGTGTGAAATGATAACTCGAGGGAATCACTTAACAGCAGTTTTGTTACAGAACTTAAGTAATTTTGCTTCCGGTTTAAGTTCCAGAACAGAATCAGTTTTGGTATTCTTAGAAAATCAGTATTCTTAGAAAATCAGTTTTGGTTCCGACCCCGGAACAAATTTCCTTGGATATTTGGTTTTCGGTATAGAGTACGAAACCATTTTGATCAGATAATTTCATTTGATCCGACACCGAGAATCGATCTTTCATCTCTCTCACTCGAGTAAAAAGGTTTTGGTACAGGAATCAAAACTCAGTAGAACTAATATCAAATAAGTCTAGGATTCTACACTAAAAAAAAAGTCTAGGAATTACGGTGAATTCCTGGATAATATGATTTATGGTGGAATCACCATACCAAGATTGGAGTGCGCTTTCCTCATACACTAGTGTCAAACGAAACATGGGTGAAACATTTCTATATACGATGGTGACCTACATGCGGCTTCTTCAGACAGTAGTGTCAAACGAAATAGGATGAAACACTTGTATTTATGATGATGATCCACGTGAGGCTTCCTGAGACAGTAGTGTGAAAGCAAATGTGGGTGAAACACCTGTATTTACGGTGGTGACCCTCGAGCGCCTTCCTCAGACAGTAATGTCAAACGAAATATGGGTGAAACACTTGCATTTACGATAGTGATCCAAGTGAGGCTTCCTGAGACAGTAGTGTCAAACAAAATGTGGGTGAAACACCTGTATTTACGGTGGTGACCCTCGAGCGCCTTCCTCAGACAGTAATGTCAAACGAAATATGGGTGAAACACTTGCATTTACGATAGTGATCCGAGTGAGGCTTCCTAAGACAGTAGTGTCAAACAAAATGTGGGTGAAATCCCTGTGTTTACTATGGTGACCCACGTGCGTCTTCCTCCACAATAGTGTCAAACGAAATGTGGGTGAAACACTTGTATTTACGACGGTGATCCACGTGCGGCTTCCTCAGACAGTATCAAATGAAATATGGGTGAAACATCTTTGTTTAGGATGATGACCCACGTCTAAAGGTAAATTATTGTTTTCGCCTGCTGACGTGCATTACTATCTTAAATACGGATGTTTCATCTGTACTTACGTTGGATATTACCGTTCAAGGACACCGCAGCCCAGTCTTGGCATAGTGGTACCACTAGAAAGCATATTGTTCAAGAGTTCGTCGTGCAGATTTTTTTTCTGTGTATTGGACAAATGTTTTGACCGCTCAAATAGTTGTTGAACATGTTATTATATATCTGAATAGCCAAATAAATTACCTACGTGGACTGGGTTCGATTACTGGTGAGGACGTGCCTCAAATACAAAGTGGCTTGGAATTCAACTTTAACCAATAGATTTACTGTCATGCGATATTGAATAGAGATTAAATTCCCATCTAAATATCTATTGACACATGCTTTGTTTGTTTAGAGAGATTTATAATTAATTTTGAAATTCAACCAGTTTCTCATGTTTGGTCTAAAATGTATGGTATAGCCGATCGGACGGATTGGCTTTGTAACGCCACAATTATTGAACTATAATTCATTTTTTTTTGCCGTTTGCTATGTTTCGATAAGCGGGATGTTATCAGTTTAAAGAAAATACTAGGAGTTGAAAGGTGTCTGGCTTGAGAACGGGCAGGTGGTGGCCGCAGCTCTGGGTCGATGGTGGTTATGTGTTATACAGGAGACACCGTACTACGTGAAGAGCAGTAGAACAGGTGTGCAGTATAAAAGCAAATGTGGTAGTATAAAATGGACGACCTCTTCTAATTTTCATAGGGAGTAAATTGCTAGCGCTAGGTTACGTGTCTGTGATCGTGATGACAGTGACAAGTATGTTGGGAGTGTCATGAGGGATAGTATCCTACAAACCTCACGGCAAAACCACATCCGCAAAGAGGAACAACCGTCGGAAGAAAACCATCAGCGACAGGTCCCGCCGAGCATTAATCATGTCGGTCTTGGCGTCCCCCACAGAGGACATAAAATATAACGACATTATTATTGCTTTACAACTTAAAAATCAGATTGGCAACATTGAAAACTTTTTGCAGGGGATAATCATAAATAGATCATCCCTTGTAAACAGTTTCTAATGTTGTCAGTCGGATTTTAAAGTTGTAAAGCAATAATAATGTTGTCATATTTCATGTCCCCTGTGGGGACACCAGGACCGACATGGTTAAAGTGCATTGTCACCTAGAACCGTTGTAGCAACAATATATAATAAACTTACCTTGTAATCTTTAAATTCGAACTCCAAATCGGCGCCAATGTCTTCACCAATTTTTTAAACATCCTTATTAACACTATTCTGAAAAAGAACAATATTTCCACTCCCTCGTAGAAGAAGTTGAATTTAAAGAATAGATGCAGAGTTGCCATTTGCCAATTCCCATATCGTTATTGATTTATTTTTAGCAGAAATGACTGTTAAAAAACCCCAGTATGTATGTTTCTTATAATTATTTCATGTACAATTTATTTGCACATTTAAAAAATGCAAAAAAGTGCACATTCAAAATTATCGTGTATTCACCTATTATTTATCCACAAGGACATTATTGTATAGAGGATTAAGGGTTAAATTATCATATATCACGATAAACTATCATATGGTTGTAGGATTGTCAACCGTCCGGTATTTTTTACCGAAAAGGTCTGTTTTTGACCTTTTCCTATGTCCGGTACGATCTGAAAACCGGATTTAAATGTCCGGTAATATTTCCTCTTACTACTCATATTTTGTATTCTATTCAGATTATTTTGGAGTGACGAAAGGAATCGTTTGTCGATTAACATGATTAAAGCAGAGCATATGATTCACTTTGGTATCGATCTGTCGTGCAAGGAATTAGCTGAAGAGGTGAAAGTAAGAAAATTTACTGAAATTGTCAAAAGCTCTTTAAAGGTCAAAGAAAGTACATTTTCAAGAGCGTAGCTAGTACTGCTTCATTCTCAGCTACATCTTTCAATTAAATAACGCATATAGATTCAGTAAAAGCATTGAAAGTATTGTGAGACATTCCCAGCCCCAGCGAAGCTGGTAAGACTTATATTATTCTTCAAGTATATTGTGTGCATGCCATAATTATATTGTCAATTATATTTGCTTTTCTGTTTTGAATACAATGTATTATTGATGATAGACTACAAACATTGCATGTGTCGACTCGATCAAAACTGCAATAAATAAGTTTAAACCCTGTTCGGCGCAAGCTCTAAACTGCGATAAACAAAGCCACGTGAAACTAAATCTCGCTGATTTGCTGTTGGTCTACCGACGCTTGTACTCCTCCGCAAAATAGTTCATGTGATTTGATTATTAATTTTACTACGAAGTAAAAGTAATACTGCTACATTATTACAAATGACAAAAATATAATACGAATTATGAAATAATACTGCAATCGAGTATGGTTAATGAAACAATAGAAATAAATACTAAGCATGCGCAATAATTATGGCGCCAATTCAACTGTGGGGGCGTGTTCTGCTTCTAAGTCTGAAAGATGGCTGACATGAATCCCAGTTCCGCAAGTGTTGTGGTGAAACACCAACAAAGGAAACCTTTACTCACTAAGCAACAATTGCTTCCCAGAGAAATTCTAATATATATTTTTTTTTTAATCTTTTGATTTTTTTTTCTGCTGCTGCTGTAATATCTGGACAGCACGAGACAGTATTGTCAAAATGCACGTGTATAATTTGCTCCTCCCCGTGGGGAGTGGGAGCGATACACCACTAGCCAATCGTATTTGTGGCAAGCGGAAGGATACAAATATTTTGTTTATCGGAGTTTAGAGCTTACGCTGAACAGAGAATAGTAAATATTTCAAACATAATTAAAGTTAGTAAATTCGTACCCCGAATCGCTCAATTTTATGCGAAGTAACCACATTCCGATTTTTTTTTTTTTTTTTTTTTTTTGACAAGCGATGATGGCACAATCTTAAGAGTATATGTACTGCAGGACGATCTCCGGCTAGGATCACCTCTACCATATGTGCAACACGTGCCTTTGCACATGGCGGCAAAATATGTCGGAAGTATATTATTTAAAATAAAGATTTCTTGTTGGAAACAGAATTAATGATTAAGGTAGTTAAATTTACTAAGCTGACCTTCTATTTGAATACTACATTCATAAATCATAATTAGCTCGTATTAGTTTAACTTCACATGGACAGTGGTAAAGCAAATGGTCCCAGCATAACTTGTTTGATTCTTGTCAAATACAAGAACTTAATTCTCGAACAGTAGCAAACATCTGTTCCATTTAATTAGTTATCATAGTTTTGATATGAAATTTAGTCTTGTCTTTGTTAGCAACAAGTGCCTTATCATTGAAGGTAGAAATAAGTTTAAAAAAAAATAACATCTCTAGAAGGAAAATTAAGAAAGAAAAATAAAAGAGCTAGGAGCACTGGGATTGCAAACTAATACATTGAGATTGAAGCTCGATATTGAATTCTATATTGAATTTCCTCTGGAGGCGTGTTTGCTTTATCTTTCAATAACGTAATAGATTATTATTTAAAGAAAGAAAAAACAGACAGAACGAGATTGTATTTGTAGTGTTTAGGCCTTTCTGAGTGAGGGTGCTCTTTCCCTCCCCATTGTTGTTCATGATGGGGTAATAAATCGGGGATTTTAAGTTTTTTTTTCTTTCTGGAGAAAGAGGGGGCAAATGATGCCATTATACAGGGTTGCAAATTGCCTAGGGCCGGCCCTGTGTCCGGTCTTTCCATTTTCAAAAGTTTACAACCTTATATGGTTGGCAAGCCTGGACCAAAGCGTTCTACACTTTATATAAAATGTAATATTTGGATTTTTATATATATAAAAATAATAAGAAGGAAGGAAAAGAGGGAGATTTATGGCTTCCGAATAACAACAAGAGAATTTTTAGTTATTGTAGCGAACTTTCTTTCCTTGTTAGCAATGAAAAATAACATATGTAATAATATAACCGCACCACTTATATGCATACAATGCGGTACACAGAAGTACGAAAGCAGAAACACTGTAATTCCCGCCAAACATAACAATGTAACAAGCCTTGTTTCTTTCCCAATGCAATTCAAAGTTGTTCATTTTTCTTTTTAACGCGAGACAATATAATCTACTACAAACGTACACTTTACTCGCTCTGAAATATATATATGTATACGTATTTTAACACATAAAATTACATATAGGAAATAACATGTAATGTCCGTCTCGCTTTAGATTATATGTTCTTTTTTTTTTCTTTAACTTGGCGGAAATGGATACTGCTTATGTCGTCACTTTAAGCAGCCACGTTAAGAGAAAAAAGAGCCGAGTTTTCTGTCATTTACAGTTTCTGGAACGCTCTGCATCTTCGACAGTGGAACGAGCTTTCGGAAAATGGGTTCACATTTGGAATCAGTTCCACCAATTTGCCGGCAGTGATGCCAACTGAGACATTATAAAATCCTATGTCGAGAAAATCCCATTATTATTATTATTATTATTATTATTATTATTATTATTATTATTATTATTATTATTATTATTATTATTATTATTATTAAGTATTGTGCCTTTTGGCAGGTCCTGGGACTAAATGAGGTTTTATTTTCTATTCTTCTTCTTAATTTTCAGTTTGGACCTGGAAATGTTTCTTCCATGTTTCTCGGTCTTCAGCTCCCTCTTTTAACTCTCAATATTTTGTTCTATTTTTCAAATCATCGATCACTTGTGTTCTTCTTCTTCCTATTCCTCGCTTTCCTTCCATCTTTCCTTCTATAGAGGTATAGAGAAGACAATTTCTTCGCAAGATGTGTCCAACACAATTGGCATTTCTACGGAAAATGGTGGCTAGAAGCGTCCTCTTCTCTCCTATCCGTTTTTAAAGATATCCGTTTGTTACCGGTACTCTTTCTGTCCATCTTATCTTTTCCATCTTCCTCCAACACCACATTTCGAAGCTCTCTAAATATTCCTTCTCTAACTTTCGTAATGTCAAAGTGTCGAATTATACAGTTCAATACTTCATATATAGCACTTGACCAATTTCTTCCTTAGTCCAATATTAAGGCTGCTAGTTAAGAGTGACATTTTCTAGTTGAATGCTTCTTTGGCTATGACAATTCTCGATCTGACCTCTCTGGTGCAGTACGTGTCCTTAATCAAAATTTAGTTATTTATTGTATATTGAACACAATAGGTGTATACCCATTGACAGTGTTCAGTATTATGCATAAATGATTACATTGCATAATATTTGTTCTACATGCTAAAGTATGTATCAAAGAGTTCTTTATACGTACATCAAATATATCTATTGTAGGGCATTTTATTTGGACATTATTATATATTGTCCATATTCTCTTAATAGGCGATATACTTAACTCGCCTATTACGAGAATACCCTATAAAATACTTCCCAGATATTTGAAATGATCGACCTCTTCAAGTCCTGTTTGTTCTACTTTGGTCAGCAAGGGCGCATTACCATGGGATATTCTTATGAATTTCGATTTTCCATGTTATAGCCCTACTAATTACAAAATTAGAATATCAATTAAAACGTATGAAAAATGAAACTTTTGTATATCACACATTTTCTTTAATATATAAGTTAAATACCCGTTAAATCCGATCTTCTACGTTTGTAAAGTAGTTGATGAATAACTATTTTTCTTAGTTGAAAGAGACAGTTGAAAATGTTTCTCGAAAACAGACTAGGTCCTACATTTTGTCTTTAGGATTTGGTACTTACGTAATTGCTTTGTGTCATCATGATCTAATGAACACAAGGGTACCAGAAGAACTTTATTCTCCACTCGTTTTGGTAGAACGTTTTCAAAGTTATTTGTTTCTCATTTTGAATAATTTTTTATTTTCTTTTTCAGTTAATTATATTCTTTGTATTTGAAAAGTAGCACAGCACGCACAGTTTACATTTCTGGAAGCTTCTTTTTTGAGAATTACAGGTTACTTCTGCACTTGCATGCATTTTTCTGGTAACAAAATTTGTCAATCAATAATGATTTCAAGATTATTAAGAAGTCATTGGTTTAATTTCCACACATAGAGAATTTTGTTGTTGATGAAACATCTCATATTTGCTGTCACGTGTGAGGAAAATTCCGTCTATCCCTTTACGAGAAATTAATGTGAAAAAAATTCCACAAAATGGTATTTTCCTCATGGATTCGCATCACTGTTTGCCGGATCATTTTTAATACCATGACATCGATAGAATCTAGTGTAAGGAAGTACCTCTCTCTCTCCTGATAATAAAATCAGATATTGAAAAAGAAACAGCCTTCAGATTCAAAATCGACATCATGAATTTAACAAGCTGTTTTCAATGCTATTACATAGACGAGAATCTCTTTTTGAGGAATTTCAAATTACCTCGAGAATGAAATACGGCATAAATAGATAATCTTCAGATTTGAACCTGTACTCTTGATTGAGCACGCTGTTTTCAGTCTCATAATACATCATCATGAAAGGTATTCTGGCAGTATTGGCAGGTCATTTCCCGCAACTGAGAAGCTTCCATGCTTCGCAATCTTCGTCTTTTCATACGATTTTTCTGTTTTGATATCGTCCATTAATTGTAGTCTCCTTCACCTCCTCCCTCTCTTTCCCACCACCATACCCTTCAGCACATCCCTCACGATACAGTTCGTTCTCAGCCAATGTCCCAACCAGTTTCTCTTCCTCTTCTTAATAATGTCTAAAGTTGTTCTTTTCTCCCCCTTACTATTTCTAATACTCTCTCATTCAATTTCCGCTCGACCCAGCTAATTTTCTCCATTCTTCTCCACAACCACATTTCGAACTCTTTCAGTCGCTTTTCATCATTTGTGCATAATGTTCATGTTCCTGATCCACACAATACTTCACAAGAAGAATTTTTATGAGTCTTTTTCTCAACTTTTTATTCAAGGTCCCACAAAATATCATTTTCTTCCTAGTATTTGTGCACGAGACGAGATGAGAAAACCTTATTTCTAGTTTGTCTCGTAAATTTTTTAAAATGAAATTTTCGTCTCGTCTCAATTCTCGGAAACCTTTCCTCGACTCGTTTTGTAAATGTATACACAAAATTTGGCTTTTAATTGTCTCATTAATTTCATCTACATGCTGGAACCTGTCTATTGCACCTATGCCCTCGGAAAATATACGAACTATACTTCGGTCTCACACCCACCACCCTTTGGCCGATGAAACCCATGCTTTGCGTAGGGAAAAGAAGTGAATGACCTCAGCTGTGTTGCCAATTTGTCATTCAGCCGTTTGGTCTTCACGAGTGAAGATCGTAGGCTACTTAGAAAAGTTAAGAAGACAGAGCACAGCGAAGTCTGTGAAGTAATTCATTGTGGCAACGCTTCCGCATCGAACAATTGAAAGGTCTCGGCAGCAGCAACTTGTTCCTCCTCTTTCGACGGAGGTACGAGAAATCACACATCGACAGCAGCACCAGAAGGAGCACAGTTGAAATAGAAAAGCTCTAGCAGAATCCATTCGTGTCATGAGAGGTACACTCATGTCCAAAATTATTGTCGCATATCTATAACTGTCTTCTTGTAAGAATATAATTTGATAATGATTTTGCAGAGTAATTTTAATACTGATACTATGTTTATAATCGGAAAATGTATATTTGTGATAAATTTCATAAGAAAAGAATTATAAATATGAAAATTAGAATGACTAAAACAAAATTGCTAAATGGACAAGAAAGTTTTATTTCCGTTTTATTGTTATTATTTACTATTCTTTTCACATGAAATTTGCCACATACATGTCTTTGTCGATTATACACATACGAACATTATAAGAAATACCGGAAGAATTCGTTATCAAACTATATTCCTACAAAGATATATTTATAGACATGCGACAATAATTTTGGACATGAGTGTACATATAACAACATTTAAACCATTGTGTATCTTTAAACATTGAAAGTGCTCTTCACTGTGTTCGTACAATAACTTCATCAATTAATACTTTCATACTATGAATCATGTAACACTAACAGTGTTTCAGATCTTGGGTAAATTAGGGTTGCGTAATGTAACACTAACAGTGTTTCAGATCTTGGGTAAATTAGGGTTGCGTAATGTAACACTAACAGTGTTTCAGATCTTGGGTAAATTAGGGTTGCGTAATGTAACACTAACAGTGTTTCAGATCTTGGGTAAATTAGGATTGCGTAATGTAACACTAACAGTGTTTCAGATCTTGGGTAAATTAGGGTTGCGTAAACGAGATGAGAATTGTAATTGTTTTTCATCTCGGCTCAAATTTTAAGATGTACTTTTCCTTTCGTGTGCAACACTAATTTTATGGAATTTTAATTTACCTGGAAAATGAAAAGACCTATTAATAATAATTTCCAGATTTCAAATCAGTACCCTCGATTACCCTGCCAATTCCTATGTCATGACGTAGTCAGGAAATTGCTTCAAGAAATTTCAAATTTCCTTGAAAATGAAATCAAAGGATAATATTGAGATTCGAAATCAGTACCCTTGATTTAACCGGGAGTTTTTATGACCGGGACCGGGAGACAAGATAAATTGAAAAAAAAATATTTCTTGCAGTGGCGGATCTAGAAAGTAAAAACTGGGGGGAAGAACCCAGACTATGATAGGTATATCATGAATTTACTATAAACTTTTAAAAATATATAAATAATAGCTTAAATTATTTTTGTTACTCAAAAAAACTAGGGGTCTAGTCCCCCGGTCACGTCTACATCCGTCACTGATTTCTTGCAATGAATACAGTAATTGTACAGAGCAGAAACATAAATTCCAAGTTAAAACAATTATTCTGTTTATTTTAGTGATATTTGTCGTGTTTGAATATTCACACTATTATGGACGAAAATTCTAAAGAAATTTCTTTTTTATTATTATTCCAGAACTAATCACACACATTGTAAAGTATTTTTTAAAAGAAATAAATTTGGATAATCTTTCTATACAGAAGATTCAAATTGAACTGCATTCATTTACAGGACAAATCAAAATGATGAACCCGATTTCAGAAATTTATTCTGTGAAACCTAGTAAGCATATGTTATTGTGAGAGATGGGGCTTCGAAAGGTTAACTTTTCCATTTTTAGTTTCTACGCAGTGTTTCCACTTCCTGCCGTTGAATCAGCAGCGAGTAGTTAAGGAAAATGGCGTTGACTAGAGAACAGAGATCTTTCTGTGTCCTTGATTTATCATATATAAAAAAAAAGTCTGCGATTAGTGTGCAACCGTATGTCTATAACAAATATCGAAGAGGACCACCTACGGGGAACGCCATTCGTGAGTGGTATGAACATTTTCAGAGATTCGGGGCTGCATCTGTAAATGAAAATCGACTGGGTCGATATTGAACCCACCATGTTATAAAAACATTTTGCAGGAAATAGACTATCGGCTAGATACGTTCCCTGTTACGCAAGATGCTTACATAAAATTCTTGTGATATGTTAGAAGCAAGGGCGTCGATTTCTCTGTAAATTTCGGGGAGGCCCATTCAGATGCAGAAGGCATATATATATATATGAAGATTTTAAGAAAATTGCATTCAAATTATGAAAAATATTGTATATTCATAAAAACAATGGGGGGCCCACATGAGCTTTGGGGGACCCAGCCCCCGGCCTCCCCAGGATCGGCGCCCTTGGTTAGAAGCAAGTTTTAACAGTTTTAACTTTCTTAGCAAATGTTTTCCAATAACATATGTTTACTAGATTTCACAGAATACATTTCTGAAATTGGGTCCATCATTTTGACTTACTCTGTATATATATATATATACACACATTGAAACGAAAGTATATATAAAATAAGTTCAAGTTTTAAGCTTCTATTATGTTAAAATTTTGTACTTCGGAGTGAAGGGCGGTAAAATATTAAATCCATCCCTGCTCATGACGTAGACAGGAATTTCGACTTTTATTCTCCACACGATTGCGTTTTATTGGTATGCAGTTGGATAAATCGTGTAATGCCAAAGATATCTAATGGATTCTTACATGAAAATTGTAAATCACATTTGTGAAATAAATCTGAAAATTAATATAATAGGTCCAAGGAATAAAGTGAAATTGAATTATCTCATTCTTCCAAGAACAAATATGTGAAAATTTTCAAGAAATCGGGTTTTTTCAAAACACATAATTGAATTACTGAATACATTAATTACTTTTCAAAATTTTACAATTGAGAATTTTCGTATTGGTTCAGGACAATAATGAGAAAATCCATTCAATATGTCCTTTCACTTTTATGTTAGTTCAGAGAGGAGAAAAAAAGATAACCATCTTTTTCAGCATAATTACTTTAAATAACGTAATTGCCAAAAACTGCTACCTTATAATTGTACTTCAGATCTTTCAAAATAAACTGGTCATAATTACACTTTTTGTATGTGAAATCCAATTTCCTTCTTAATCACTTATTTCCGAGAAACATACATGCATGCTACATTCGTATATATGAAGCAAGTCTTCACGGACTATTAAACACACATTCACATATGAAGAGAACAAACGTATGTCTATTCATTTCCCTCTCACTTCTTCCTACGGCAATCGGTAGTTAGGGCTTCGTGCGGATATTGATGTAAAAATTCGATTATCGAGAACAAAATGCTGTCTATCACTTTTTTTCTGAATCTGGTTATAGCTAATAGGTATACAATATTTGTTTGTGTGTTTATTTGTTTATTTATTGGTAGTGAGATCTGGTAAAGGTTTCGTACAGCATAACTTATTTACAAGTAGTAACTATGATCGTCATTATTAGGAATATGTATGAATATTAGAACAAGAGAAACAATAACAGACACGATCTACTGCTTAAAAGACATTTTATATATACCGGGTGTATCAAAAGTCTAGGGTCGTAGGCCAACTCCGTTCAGTGTTGCCAGATTGGGCTACAAGTAGCAGATAGGACGATTTTTTTAAGTGCTCCTTGCTAACCAAAATTTCAAGTTGGGTTACACGCTTCTTTTTAAGTTACTTTCAATTATCTGCAAGTTACAACTCATTACTTTTTTATTTTCACATATAAAATCACAGATTATTAGTTTTATATAATATAACAAAAAGTATTATATTCACAACGAACATTTTTTTATACCCAAATCTAACATGTTCGATACTAGTACTTTTTAGTTACCAGACCTGACAACATTAGACTTCTGTTGGATTTCTGCTGGTGCAATATCATTCATCGATGCTTCAGTTAATTCCTAGACGGAATAGTTGTATACGGAGCTCTGTAAATGTGAACATCTCAAATGTAATCGTCTTACTGTATTATCGATATTAGCGTAATGAATGAATGGAGTTAACAATAAAAAAATAATAATCGAAAATTCATGGCTCACAGATAAATAATTTAGCAAACGAATTAAGGAAGTGAGGTATAACAGTGAAAAAGCATACTGTAAACGTTGTAAAATATATTTCACAGTAAACTAAAGTGACTTAAGTAAACATGTCTTCTTGAAAATCAGGAAGGTCACAAATTTTATATTATCACCGTCTGCCCAATTCATTGCACATTCTAGTTCTGCTGTTCCTGACGAAGTATTAGTTTGCCCTAGAAACGCACTACTGAGAACATTGCGAAACTGCAATGCCGCCTGTCCATTGCCAACTCAAACATCCTACGTGTTTCCAACTCCACATGTCTGCATCCAATCGGTAAATATTATATACATCTAATTAATAAAAGCATATGACTGCAAAATAATTCATTTTTATTTTTATGTTTGAGCTACAAATAGTTTAAATCCGCTGCTTTTGGAGCACAACCTTCGTACTTTTTAATCTACATATTTGGCAACACTGACTCATTATGAGAAAAATAGAGGAGAAACTTGTTGGAAATAGGCTATTTTCAATCTAAATTGGTGAATTTTTTCCAATCAGATCACCCGTTTTTGCATCACACTCGACAAGCGCTCTGTTAAATCAAAAAGCAACGTTTTCTAGTTTAGCACACCGTTCGAACGGAACGTTACAGGCATCTAAAAATGCCACGAGGTGAACATGCACATTGTTGTGTAAGGGAACCTCGAACCCTTTTCCCAAAACAAAGCTGTATGTATGATGAGGGTCAAAGGGAGCCTGTTAAATCTCGCAACGTCAGTTTTTTTTTTTTTTCATTTAATATAGAGCTCCCTTACCTGTGTATGGAACCCAAACGTCTCGTGCGATTGGGGAAAATATCCATTACCTTGATTGAAACCTACCTATTTCCAATAACCTTCTTCTCTTTCCAGGTTTTCGTACTTTCACTCATACGATATACGATATACACCAGTAGCGCACAGGTAAAAGTTTCTGTCTTTCATTAGTTTGAGTAACGATCTGAAGCTGGCCTGGAAGTTCGTGAATAACTCTTATACAATGTCTAGCAAGTATTCTGCTGAGTTTGCTAGAGGTGTGGCCCATGGAAGGAATAGGGTAGTAGAGAGACAATCCTTACTGTTGGGTGTTTTTATCAATTTACGTAGGGAAGCAACGGCCCTTTTCATGGCCATGTTGATATCTGTAAAACTGTAGCCATTCTCTTGCAGCATCGAACAAAGATCACTGAATTCCTGTTGCAAACTTTCCTGGTCACATACGGAGAGTGTTTTGTGGGCCAAGGTGTTTAGCACTGTAAGACGTTGTGACTTGTGATGACAGCTTCTAATAATCAGATAAAGATTTGTACATATCTGCTTCCTATACACGCTGTATCCTAATGTCCCGTCAGGTTCACGGCGAACAAGAATATCAAGAAACAGAGACATCCATTCCCCTCCAATTCCATGGTGAATTTGATTTGAGGGTGAGAACTGTAGACAAATTCCAGAAAATCCTGTAGCGTTTCATGTCCATGTGGTGAGACATCAAAAGTATAATCAACGCATCTACAGAAACAGGACAGCTTAAGAATCGCCACATCAAGAGCTTCATCTTCAAACCACTAGATGTAGAAATTGGCAATGGGAGGAAAGAGAGGAGACCCCATGGCTACTTCATCTGTTTATTCATATTAACATCCATCATACAAAAAGTACGTGGAGGTCAGTGTGTGTTAAAACAAGTCACTTAGTTTCAAGCTGAAGTGATTTCGTATCATATCAGTGCATCATATCCTTGACAGAAACTCGAGAAACTACGTCGAAACTGATGAGGAGGTTGTTTGGATTCACTTTCAGGTTTTTCAGGATTTTAACAAAATCAGAGGAGCTTTTAATGTGATGTTCACAGTTTCTATCCAACGAATTTAAAGTTGACGTGAGGTATTTTGAGTGGCGATATATTAGTTTCCCTATAGAACTGACAATAGACCTCAGAGCTACACTATTCTTGTGAACTTTTGATAAACCATAAATTCGAAGTAGTTGGTTTCCGTATGGGGACAGGCTCTTGCGCAGATCTTCAGGAAATCCATATTTCTTCAGAAACAGATTGGTTTTCCCCTCAACGTTTGACGTCTGATCTTTGGTTAGTTTCTTGCATGCAGAGTCCTCTAGTAGGTCAGCTATTTTCTCTTTATAAGCTTATGAAGACACTACAACGGTGCAATTACCCTTGTCAACTGGCAGTATTGTTATGTCTGGGTTATCACGAAGCGACTCAAGAGAAGCACGTTGTATGTTGGATTTTGGTAGAATGGTCCTAAAAAGGACCAGTTTGGCTTCCCCTCCTATCTCATCACACGCTGGTAGGTGGCTGCCGGCTCGTTCAATTACGGCTATGATCTCCACGGTGCAGATGTACTTTGGTGTAAGTGCGAAGTTCAGTCTTTTTCTGAAGCACGGAGGTTCTGGCGTCGTCAAACTGTTTATCTGTTAGGTTAACGATGTCCTTGTGATTAGAAATGGTAAATGGGCTAGAACTCGCTTTGGGCAATCAGGCAATCGGGAAGTAGGAGATTGGTGGAAGAACAGTAAGAAGAAAGAATTTTTTTTTTTTTTTTTACAGAAAACTGAAATATGCAAACTCTGTACTCCTTTGAGCTCTACGCAGGAAGTGGAGAGACTGCTGTGGGTCACCGTTAGTGTGTGAGGTCTTGGGCTCGATCTCAGCTCAAGCGGTCCTTGTGTTAGACAAACAATCCCGTTTCTTTCTACTTTCCTCATTACACCATGTTCGTTTATTACTGATATCTCCGTCTCCCTTAGCCTCAGTACATAACGAGGGACGTTAAAAAATTAGAAGTGGAACGAATTTTGTACACTGAGAAAAAATGTAGGTGGCGTACTTAAAAAGATAGGTTACATGCTAATTCCTGTGGTTTTTGGACTTAACGTACACCAGACGTATAACTGAAAACGCGTGTTTTATAATATTTTCTGTATAAGTGTTCCATCTGTAAGTACTGTCTGTATGAAACAATGTAGGTGGTCAGGATCTCACACTCAAATGGACGTATATAACATATAGCCGACGAGGGTAACATAAGTATATGCATGTGATATACGGAAAACTGTTAGATGTCAGACATCCTGCAACGGCATGATGTAACATCTAAGGGCAGTGCCTATGTAGCATACGAATACGGTATGCTCCGTTCTGATTTCTATAGTAAGCAAGAGGATACCGTGTATTTGTACAATATACCGCTGTCCGGAGAACTGATTTTTTCTCTGTGTAGTCCATAATTAAAGAAGTATTAAAATGCAAATGAACTATTTCGTTTCTTGCAGTTACGAATGTCCTACAGAAATTGTTTCAAGAATAATTGGAAACATTGACCTTAGTTTGAATCTGTTTCATAACCAACATTATGTTTCTGAAAAATATATATATATATATATTTCGTTTTCCTTCCAGAAAAGAAATTGAATCATGTCTCAGTCCGCCTACATAATGGACGACTCAACTTCAATATTTTTTCTTGTGTTTCCATCCTTCCAATTTCATGTTAAGTTTTGTTTCGATAAAGTAGAAAGCTATTATGCCAATATTAAGCTCGTTAACCATACCTTTAAGCGAATTTTCTTCCTTTTAATATTGTTATTATTATTTTTTTGTTTATAAAAGTAATAAAATATTGTTGAATGGAAGAATCAAGGTTTGTAGAAAGTAATCGTGCCAGGGTCATTGCCGTCACGAAATCCTGATAAAAATGATTTTAATCGAGTTCCCTTCCAGCATAACACACTCACTCGCACCGAACTGGTTTCACATAATCTATGAAGACAAATTCAACATTGTAGATAATGTTTTGGTTAGTTTTGCTTATGGGCATTTTACAAAATCTGTTATAAAGTTATTTGTTGAAATTGCGAATGAAATTTCATGTAGATATGAGCCGCGATGGCCTTGTGTTAGAGCGTTCACCTCTGGTATATGAATCGTCGATTCGATCCCAGCTCGCGTCAAGTGAGCTTTGTGGTGGACAAACACCATGTGCGTGGGTTTTCTCGTTGTTCTACCGTTTCCTTCCACTTTCTTCATTCCACTATTTCATTCGTTTCTCATCATCACCATCTTCGTTAGCCTAGCTGACATAATCGTGGGACGTAAAAAATAAAAATTTCGTTTAATTTTTTATTTAGGATTTGAGTATTTTTTCGGTTGACGGGCAGTGGCGTAGCAGCCAAACCAGTAACTCTACCCACAACTGGGAGTTTTAAACAGAAATTAGTGTTGTCCTCGAGACGAGAAATTTCATAATGTCATCTTCAAAACGAGACCGAAAGTACATTTTTTTTTTAATTCGAGACGAGATGACAAACATGATAAATTCTCGTCTCTGAGACGAGAATGGAGATCACACGAGAAATTTCATGAATCTCGGGGTCAATACTACTTCTCCAAAGTATTCTAGACCTCAAACACTGATTTAAAGTTACACGACTCAGTTTAGAAAAAATAAAGTAATATAAATTGAATGAGTGATTGTACGAACACAATGAAAAGCATTTTTCACTGTATAAAGATCCGGAAGTGATTATATAATAAAGGGTGTCCCAAAAGTCACGCAAGATTTGAATTTTGCACCATTTGTGCGGTAAGGTGTTTGTCAGCGAAAAAAAAAGCAAGCGTGACAGCTGACAGTTAAGGGTTATTGAAAACGGAGCGCTAAATGAAAAAATAACGCATTTACACTGTTAAGCAATATTTTTAAAATAATAAAAATTTGGCAGCTATAGTTTGCAATTTTCGTATGAAATGTGGTCGGAATAGTGATTTTTCATCAACTCTGAAGAGATTAATTTAAAAACGTTAGGGAGACTGAAATTCATTGATTTCATTTGAGATCTTAAACATTTTGGTTGTGCTTCAAGTAGTTCGTGAGAGTGTTGCTGAGTTCAAGAACGTCAATTCCGCAAGAACCGGACATTTTGAGAAGCTCTTTACAGCATATTCAGGCAATAACAGTTAATGGTGCTCATTACCGTGATATGATAAACCAGCTTTTGTGCCTAAATTTTAAGATATGGATCTGAACGACATGTTGTAACGATATTTTCGTATTTTCATTACATTACCCAGTTCGATATACAATGCATATGATATTACGTTAAATGAAGTCACACAATATTATCAAACACTTGTAGTTTTATATCTATATATTCCGCAAGAAATATCAATTGCAATACACTGAAATAATACAAATCGATTTTATGCAATGTCAACTTTTTAATAACTATATTTTCAGTCACCTAATCAACAAGAACAGGTTATCATAGCAACCCCAAAACAGTAAATCTGTTGTTACAATAAAAGCTGATAGTTAAAAATCATACAACAACCACCAAGGATAATATAAATAGAGGATCTGCCCATATGTATCTTCATCGTATTAAATCGATGAAGCCAAAAAACAACAGAGCATCGGCACTTCTGATTGGCTACTCTCGTTTTTGTCATTGTCTGATTGGCTACTTTCGTTTCCGCCATGATTGTTGGCTCAAAACATTGCGATCCTATTGGCCGGAGTGGGCAGAGTAGGGGTGGCGAAATTGTGACGTATGGCTTCAAGATTTTGTTGTAAGGGTAGATCCTCTATTTTATAACATCCTTGACAACAACATATTGTTCTATATATATATATATTCCTCTTCATCGTAATCACAGCCTGTGCCCTTTTAAATAGCACCTTTTGCCCAAAATAGTTAAAAGAGGAATGGAAGTAACTTACAAATATACAATATCGTTGTAATGTGGTTACAACAAGACGGTGCTATATGCCATACAGCCCGAGAAACAATTCAATTACTGCAGGAGTAAGTTCCTGGTCGTGTAATTTTTTCGTTTTTGTAATCAGAATTGGCCGCCCAGATCATGCGACTTAATGCCGTTGAATTTTTCTCTTTGCTTTTTTTTTTTAAAGTCTATGATTTATGCCAACAAACTCACGACCACCGACGCCTTGAAAGATGAAATTAAGCGCTGTATCAAGGAAATTCAGCCACGTTTACGGAAACGGATCCCTGAAAACTTCAACAAAAGAGTATGTATGTGCCAGCAAAGCCGTGGAGGCGATTTACCCGATATGCTATTCCGTACATAATATTCTATACAATATACTTTATGAATCAATACAAAATTTAGAATTTTTAATTATAAAAATGTGTTTTCAATCAAAATTACTTCTTATGTGAATTTGGGGACATCCTTTATATTCCTATAATAAATACGGTTCAAATTATTCTATCACATGTTACTTCACACGATGATTCTTGAACGAAAGAGAATTTTTGAAATTTGTTTTCTTGCAACAGATAGCTGGAACGATTATCTTGGCTAATAGAGTCAATTCTTGAATATTTTTACAGGTGGTGGTATTGACTTCAACGGTAGCTATCCATTGCCTATTCATTCATAAAATGTTTTTCATAACACAAGTATGCAACCCCCTAAACATCGAAGATTTGCAGGTTGCATAAACATCTGTGCGAAAATATTTCGGCATTCTTAATCCTTATTATAGATGCAAACCCAAAAACCAAATTAAACCACTTAGCGTAACAGTCCTTTCTGGGCCTGATCCGATCCAACGCCATCTGTTAGCGACCGGCTGTACTATGTGCAGCCAAGCTACTAACACGTGGTCAACGCACTGTGTCGCCCTATCTCTAGCAAGCGTATCAGGATCTCTAACAGGAGCTTTCTAGACTTACTAGTAGTGGCTATCACGTCTTTCCTTCACCCAAGTCCCCAGTTTGCTTGAGTTGAGTTAAATTTAGAGTTTAACGTCTCTTTCCGCAGCAAGGCAATATAGGAAGGAACCTACTGATTAACGTGGAATCCGAACCATATATAGAAAAATCCGTTCTCCGGACAGCGGTATATTGTAGAAATATACGGCATCCGCTTGCTTACTAAAGAAATCAGTACGGAGCATACGTTATCCGTATGCTACATAGGCACTGTCCTTAGATGTTACATCATGCCGTTGCAGGATGTCTGACATCTAACAGTTTTTCGTATATCACTTACATATACTTATGCTACCTTCGTCAGCTATATGTTATATACGTCCATTTGTATGTGAGATCCTGACCGCCTACATTGTTTTATACGGAAAGTACGTATAGATGGAACACTTATACAGAAAGTATTATAAAACACGCGTTTTCAGTTATACGTCTGCTGTACGTTAAGTCCAAAAACTATAGGAATTACGCATGTAACCTATCATTTTAAGTACGCCACCTACAATTTTTTTCTCAGTGCATATGAGCTCCCACCGGGAATTGAAACCCGGGTCTCCTACGTCTTCCCAGTTTGCCTCATGATACTGGGTAGATCCCGAAAATTAAGAAGCACCGACCGGGAATCAAACTGAGAATCACTCGGACGTGAATCCAACGCTGTAACCACTTGACTACAAGGTTCTATTTAACGCAAACCTTTTAATTCATAAATGCACGTGTCACCTGATCCTCCATATAGCTCTACTGTCTTTAGTATAGTAGAGTTTACTGTATTATTTAGTTAAATTCAGTATTTAAAGCCATTTGCCATCACCTGTTATAGTTTTTCTTTAACTTAATTTGAGGGTTTAAACATTGTTTTCCGTAATACTTTATCTTTTTTTTTTTTTTAATTTTATTTTTAGTTCAAGCACAACACAACAGGCTCTAGGCCCAATTATGCGTTGTCTTTGACAACGAAATACATATTAATACAGACAGTGAAATATACAAATAATTAAAAGAAATACACATTACAAAATTGACAATTTAAAAATACACAATCATATTGTCTTTAGCATATATGCTCTTTATATGCTGTTTCCAAAACATGCCTGTTTAATTGTTCTTTTGTACACACTTTCCGACATGCTAAATATATCAATATTGAAGTCTTTTTCGACCTCGTTGTGGAAAGTGCTTATCCTCCATATAGGAGATTTCCAAAGGATATTTGTTCTTGCCTTTCTTTGATAAAACGTAGATGTGTTTCCTATTCTCGTTCTGGTTGATGGGACTTGGAAACAAAGCAACGAACGCAGCTCAATAGAGTCAATCTTATCATGTATTAATTTATATAAAAATATTAGATCATTATATCTTCTTCTTTCGTATAAAGTGGGTAGTTGATAATTTTCCTGTAACTCTCTGTAAGATTCATATTTCGGGTAAAGCCCAGTTTTCCTGTACGTTAGAAATCTTAGGAATTTTTCTGTATTCCCTCAATCATATTACAGTATTTTTGCATACTTGGTGACCAGACAACAGTAGCATATTCTAATTTTGACCGAACGTAAGTGAAGTACAATTTCATTAAAGTTAAATCATTACCAAACTCTTTACGTAGCCTTATGATGAAACCAAGGTTTTATCTTGAAATAAAAGGTAACGACCATCATACTTTCTTGCTCAGGTTTCTTAAGTAAAGTCATGTTGCATATATATATATATATATATATATATATATATATATATATATATATATATTGCGAAATGTGAATATGAATAACATTCTAATCTGTGTTTTCAGAAAAAATCGAAGGAAACTCTCCTCCTGTCCACGGGTAGTCTTTGCTTGTTTTTAAAATGAAACTTAATTAAATCTTTCCGTTTAACATCCGACGATTATTTCTTTTAGGCTAAGGGAGACGGATGATTAAGGCAACTGAATGATGATGGAAGAATTGGTGGAATAAGGGTGTAGGAGGAAGCGGGAGTGCCCCAAGAAAACTCAGAAAGACGATATTGTCTACTACAAACTTACTTGGTCAAGGTTCGAACCAGGGACCTCACACACCAGAGGTAATCGTTCTATCACTGAGCCACCGTGCTCCCGTTTTTTTTTTTTTTTTTTTTTTTTAATGAAAAATGATTTATTCTATATTGAAGAGTTGTCACTGAAAATTTTATTTATGAAACATGAGCAAAATTGCCTTAGTTCCTTTCCACAAGAACTACTTACACTGAAGAGCAAATTACCCTTCCAGACTTCTCCTAGAGAAACATAATATTTATACCAGATTATAAAGTCGGTAACGGAGTAATGACTTATGAAATATAAACGAAATCGTTAGACAAATTTCCGAGAAGATAAAGAGTTAAGTAACTAATTCTATCGCCTTTGGAATCCGGAAGCTCAATATCGCGTTCACAAAAGTTCTTCATTGGCTTCTGCACTTGCCCAATTGAATCCAGTTTCTACTTTGAATTTCTATTTCTGCGAGACCCATCTTAATATTGTCCTCCTATCTGCACCTAGGTCTTTCTAATGGTCGTTTTTCAATTCAACTTGCAGTTGAAACTTTGAAAGCATTCCTACTTTCTTCCATTCTGGTTACATGACCTGCCCACCTGAGCCTCCTAGATTTCATGATCGTAAGAATGTTTGGTAAACGATGTAAATTGTGCAATTCCTTGTTATGAAGTGTCCCTCTTCGGTCCGAAATATTCCTCTCAGGATCTTGTTCTCAAATATTTTCCGTATACGTTGTTTCCTAACAGGCGTAATTATCGTTTTATACATTTTAAGCTTCAAATTTTTCGACAAAATTCGTGACGACAAAAGATTTTGAACTCAATAATAACACGAATTCCCTGTTTTTTTTTTTTTTTTTTTTTTTTTACATTTAATTTCTTCGTGAATATGGTTTTCGGTTTGTTAATATTGAACCTAGATATTTAAAAGTATCCAGTTTGTCGAAAGTGTTATTTGATATTTTAACGCATCCATAATTTGTAATATTACGATTCCGACGAACTTCCGTGTATTTAGTTTTCTTTGCATTTGTGCTTTTAAATCCATCTCCCTGCAAACGTTTAATAAGACTTCTGCATTTCTTTCTATTGTTCTTCTATCATCCAATATTATATTTACATCAGCATACGTCATAACCTGATGAATACTATTCAACGCTAGGCTCTGGTTGGACCGCGATGCCTCAGTGGTAGAACATTCACCTCTAGTTCTCTGGTTCGATCCGAGCTCGCGCCAAGTGAACTTTGTGGTGGACAAACACCATGTTTGTGAGTTTTCTACTTTCTTCATTCTACAATTTCATTCATTTCTCATCATCACTGTCTCTTTTAGTCTAGCGGGCATAGTGGGACGTAAAACCCAAATATTTCATTTCATTTTTCCTCGGCCCTGGTTGTTGTCTCTGATTTTCTTTATAGCGTACTCCAGAACAAAGATGAATAATAATGAATCAGAAAATCACGAATTCTGATTCTTATTTGGGAGGACCCGAGAAAATTACAACCTGTTTGGATAAACTAGGGTTTTAAATTCAGTCTCGATACAGTAAACAGTAACGGTCTCTAGGCAACTGTAAATACATTGAAATGATCCTTTCTTTGGCATGTCATCATCATCATCATCATCATCATCATCATCATCATACGTATTCTGCCATTATTGACAGGTTACTTGCTGCAGCTGAGAAACTTCCATGCTGCATGATCTTCCACTAATCTCTTCGCCTTCAGATATGAATTTTCTGTTTTGACATCGGCATGAAGCTGCCATGAAATGTATGAATCTGTTTAAATTTACAATCATTTTTCTTTCTTTCTTTCTTTCTTCAAAATCACCATATTTCTTTTTATTCTTCTTATCGTCGCTCTAAACTTTCGAGTCGAAAGTAATAAAGATATTATTTGACCAGAAGGATTCATGTTTCTTTGATCTGATTTCATTGGGGAGGGCAGTGTGGCTCAGTAGTACAGCGCTTACCTCTGGTTCGATCCCCGCCCAAGTAAGCTGGTGGTGGACAACATCTTGTCCGTGGGTTTTGTCGGGTACTTTCATTTCCTTCCACATTCTCATTCCATAAACTCTTGCATCATCATTCACTTGTCTTAATCATCCGTCTCCTTTAGTCTAAAGGCTATAATCGTGGCATTTTAAACTGAAAGATTTCATTTCAATTTCCACCTATAGCAGGCAAGGCTCTCAGTGAAAGATGAGTCCATATTTTTTCTATTAAAAAAAAAAAAAAAAAAACCAAGATGAAAAAGATGAATAAACATTGATATTGTATTACGCAATATCATGTGCGGACATACACAATGTAATTTTTGCACTAATAAACAAATGTTAAAACTTTCTGTCCTGGATTTAAAATACTATATTTTGCGTTCTTTGCTTGTAAAGCATATGCTTCCATTTAATATTTAAGCGTACACATTAAATTTTAATAATTCGGGACAAGCATTGCGTATATATGTAGTTTAATTACTGAGCTTCGGTTACTATATAGGAAATAATAACAGGGTATATCTATATGTGAAAGCATAGTCATAAACCAGTAATATCATTAAGACCATGCACCTGCGACAGAATTTAATGATACGTCGTTAACGGTTAAGAAAAAAATAAATACAAAAAAGTAAATCATATTACATTAGCTTTCCACACAACCTGATAAAATTATTTATTAAAGTCCAATAATAACATAATCAATCGTCTTACGCTGCGCTAAGATGCAGTTGAAACTTCTTGTAGTAAGAGCAGAGCAGGTTTGATACA
Organism: Thermobia domestica; assembly: GCF_964235325.1. Taxonomy (NCBI): domain Eukaryota; kingdom Metazoa; phylum Arthropoda; class Insecta; order Zygentoma; family Lepismatidae; genus Thermobia; species Thermobia domestica. The sequence continues at coordinate 14,687,857 of NC_137461.1, read as the reverse complement.
ATTTCTCTGTTACATAACATTTTAACCAATCTACCGTGCAGTAGATATACGTATATATATATCAGGAGACCTGACATCAAAGGTTAACTCCCAACCAAAGTGGGCTCTTATTTCCGCTTCAGATATAATAACGGTTTCTGAAGCAAAGCATTTGAGAATGTCAAGGTTTCTATTCAGAGCACGTGCACTCCAAGCCTCCGCCTTTTGATACAGTCTACACTTCATCCAATAGGCCTCCCTCCATCTTATTAAAAAGTTGTGTTTGGATATTTGTGTTTTCTTTAACGTTTGTTAGTTGCGTAAACAATTTCTTTGTGATTGTCATCATGTAACAATTCAGCAAAGGGCGTGTGCGTACTACATGGAAAAATACTTTAAATCTCACTTCTGTAACATTGCTACATACATCTTTTCTATATAGCTCTTACAATATAGAACTTCTGTATGTTCTTTTATGAATAAAATCAGTTCTTTTTGTTAGCATATGCGGAAACAGTATAGATAATTCATTATTTAGCTACGGTTTGCCAGTGACGGATCTAGCCCGGGGCCGGGGGCTTAGGCCCCTCCAGATTTTTGAATGACAAAAATAATTTAATCTATTATTTATATGTTTTTGAAAGTTTATTATAAACTCATGATATACATATCAGTCTGGATTCTGGCTGCCTCTTCCCCAGTTTTTAGCGTCTACACACAGAGCCCGAAGTATGTTGATATGGCATAAAAATATAGGTCAAACCTGTCCGTAATAGGGTACACACACATGTCGTAATGATACTAAACACTGCCAACAACGTGAATAATACTGCCATTAAACACACTGCAAGAAGACGCTAGAAATATTAACTTTAGTGGAAATAATGCTAGTTTAGTCACTAGACAACATTTAAAAGGTGCTAAATTTCTATTCTAACAATGATAAATAAACCAATTGTTTTTGATTTAAAAATATCCTTAAAAATTTCTAGATCAAGCGACAAAGTGCTACATTGGTAACACTGATAACAAGAGACAAACTAGAACCGCCTCACGTTTCCGTACAAGTATATCATCTCAAACAATGATATAATTGCCCCAATGATCAAAACATAACATACTAATCCGTCAAAACTAATGAAAACAAGGCAGTAGATCATTTTGGACATATTCGTAATGTCAAAAAATCGACATATTTTCTTATGTCCACCATTAGAAGGCAATTCATTTGTACACATTAAAGTACGTCCAAATTTGAAGACATGCATTTTTGTGTCGTTTTGAGTCATTTCGGGCTCTGTGTGTAAATCCTCCACTACGGTTTGCACTGAAAGAGCTTTGCACGCCTTCAAATTGTCCAAATAAAATCTAGACACTAATAGTGTAGAACAGTGGTTCTCAACTTTTCTTGACTGACGGCACACTTTACAAGATATCTCGACTAACGGTTATTATTATTATTATTATTATTATTATTATTATTATTATTATTATTATTATTATTATTATTATTATTATTATTATGTGTTATAATTGTAAAATCAATTAGATTTTATCATGACATAGTACTGGAGCTCGTTTGTGGCTAAGTAGTTAGCGTACGCGCCTTTGGCGAGGGAGACCCGGGTTCGATTCTTGGAGAGAGCTCCTGTGGTTTGGATTGCACGTTAATCAATATCCACGTCTCATATAGCCTCGCTGGCGCTGCTGAACGGGACGTTAAACTCAACTCTATATAGCACTGAGCAGTATTGCTAGCGCTGAGGTATTGACTGGTACAGTCAGTCCCAATTTTAAGTAATTATTATTAATTTTTTCAAGATTTTTAAATTCTAAAATTTCGCGACACATCTTATGAGACTGCGTGACACACCAGTGCGTCGCGACATATCAGTTGAGAACCACTGGTGTAAATCTAAAAAGCTATAACATTAATTTTTAGGAGATCGAATGAAAAGCAATATGTTAAAAATGCCATTAATTCTTCCCAGGCCCGTATCTACGGGGGTTCTAGCGTGGCTGCCCCCTCTAAATTTTTGCTGCTCCCCCCTAAAAGTTTCACGGTAGGCTTGCAAATAAACTATAATACGGTGATGAACTATAATATGGTAGGATCTCCCCCCCCCAATCATTTTTGGGCTGGCTACCGGCCTGATTCTTCCTCTATTACATACACAAAAGAAATACTGTTTTTAAAACATATATTTCTGAAAAACATCATAATCGTCATTTAGTTGAGCAATATACCGTAGAAACAAAAACACAATAGTATTGCAAAGACTGCAAATGATAGAGTTGCAATTCTTTAATCTGGAAACAAAATCTCTAAATAACGCTAACGTAGCGGAGATGTTGTAAGAATTTTCTTTCTTTCACTAGTTAGCTCATCCGATTCATGAACTGCACAACACCGGAAAATCATTAATATCCGGATTTCTCTAAAAAGGATTGACACTCACTCATATACATCCTTCCTCTCCATCTGCCATTTCTTGAATGTGTATATATATATATACTTTATAGGTATATAGTTAATATCAACGGAAGTCTTACGAATATCACGGCCATAACTTAACTTACAATCATTTACCTACCATCTCTTTCCTACTAATTAAGAAGCAGCATAAATCGCTATATTGTTCTGTTTTTAATCAGTGTTTACACTACCCACCAGTATTCCGAAAAGTTTCGGTTTTAGGTCTCGGGGGTTTTAGGTTTCGGTTTCGGGGGAGGCGGTTGTGGCTATAGACTTGGGATGTAATGCATGACATGACATCTTTGAGTTTTATATCCCACGATTATGCCGATTAGGCTAAAGGAGGCGGTGATGATGTGTAATGAATGAAATGGTGGAATGAAGAAAGTGGAAGGAAATGGGAGAACCCCGAGGAAACCCACGAACACGGTGTTTGTCCACCACAAAGTTCACTTGGCGGGAGCTGGAATCGAACCCGGTACCCCAAGCACCAGAGGTGAATGCTGTACCACTGAGCCATTGCGGCCCTCAGGGGATGTAATGCAGTTTCCGAGCATAACGGTTTTCGAAATTTTAAAATGAAATATTTCAGCTTAACGTGACAAACTTACTTGGCCACGGCCACGCAACTTTGTCGTGAACAACATCGTGTCGGTTGGTTTTCTCAGGTAACTCCCACTTTCTCATTCCACCAATTCATCATCACCGTCATCATTCATTTGCTGTACTCATCGTCACTCTTAGCTTACAAAGGCATTATCGGGGGACGTTAAAGTGAAATTCTTCATTTCAAAGATTTTCGAAATTTTTAAAGGCTAGAATCATAAAATGTGTTATTGAACTTTTCGTTTAAAATAATTTGAGCGTTTCAACGTTTGTTGATACTGTGCAACACAAGGGAAGAATATTGGTAGGAGATACCATTATTCTTTTAAGATGTTTGTATCTCTCAATGCCTTAAGATTAGACACATAAAATCTGGTATTTAAACTTTAAATTTAAATTAATTAAACATCTCTTTCAGCCTTATTTTTTAAAAGGTACAGTAGAATTCCTAAGACTCTGCTCTTGATGACCCAGCAGTCCGGATAACTCGGGCAAACCCTGGCAGGCAAGGGCGCTCATGTTGTGGTTTCCAAGGGGGGGGGGCAAGTATAAGCGACGTTTCAAAAATAGTTTCAAATTTTGCTGTAACTAATGTAAAAATTCTATTGGATTTTCGATATTCTGATATTTGAATTTCCTCTGGGAGGACGAGCGCCCAACCTTGTCCTCCTGATGGGCGCCCTTGCTGCCAGGGCGAAGAAACCCCGCATAAACACGTTCAAGGACATTGCAAGGTATCATTCTGAGATCTGTCTTTCAGGTAAATCACTGTACAATGTGAATTCATTAATTTTCATTTCCATGTATAGTAAAGGCTCTATGCCTTCATAAAGTACGTACTTCTTTGTTTAAAGGTAATTGGGCAGTTTATTCGCTGTTGTATTCTTAAGCAACTAATACACACAAGTATAACATAACCTGTTATATACAGGTCCTGTCATATTTTTTTAGCTATATTATATCACTAAAATCACTCAAAACTGTATACATGACATCTATCTTTACGTGCTTTATTGTGGCACACAATTATTGAAATAAAATACACCTTTATGATTATGCATACATACTTTATATGATGGTGCTTGGATTATTATATCGTTTATTTATAAAACGTTGTTATGACAACCTGAAGACAAAAACTCATCAAATTATTATATCCAAGGATCTTATAAAATAGAGGATCTGCCCTTACAACAAAATCCTAAAGCCATACGTCACAGTTTCGCCACCCCTACTCTGCCCACTCCGCCCAATAGAATCGCAATGTTTTGAGCCAACAATCATGACGGAAACGAAAGTAGCCAATCAGACGATGGCAGAAACGAGAGTAGCCAATCAGACGTGCCGATGCTTGGTTATTTTTTTTTTTTTTTGGCTTCATCGATTTAATAGGATGAAGATACATATGGGCAGATCCTCTATTTATAACATCATTGATTATATCAGAATCAATTTTGATTCGATTCTTTTTCGTATTTTCTTCTTCTTCTTCAAACTGGTTAGTGCATATTTTAAAATCATACATTGCCCGGAAATATAAGAAAAGATATTTAAAATAACATTGAAAATACAAGATAATGTTGCACACTGGGGCTGAGAGGTAAACTATGCCAAGTCACTTTTTGGCTGAAATTGAGTTATCATATTTTTTTTCTTACTTACATTAGTACGAGGGACACTAGGAATGTTTTGAGATGTAGACAACTGGAATGCAAGAAGTGAACAGATTTTTCTGTCAATAAACAATCAACGCAATTCAACAAAATATTGTCTTAAAAACACTTTTACGCTTCTTCTGTGATACTACTTTACTTCTCAGCTCCAGATATTTTCTTAGGATACACTCATACTTATTCCTTTTTTTACTCCATCCCGATTACCCGGCATTTTCACAAACTCGGCCACCTTTCGGTCAACATTAACTCGAATTTTCGGGACTCTACAATAATATATATTTGACTTAGAAATGAAGATAGAGGTACAAGTTAAAGAGAATTGCGGGTGTAATAATCATAATAAGTTCACCACATATCGGAATCCTTTAAGTTTCAAGACATGACATTCGGTATTTAAAGTTTTCATTTAAAATAATCCAACATGGCTTTAACAGTTAATTAAATATGAGACTATATGAGACGTGCAATTAAAACGTTTAAGGTAGAATCTGATCCGTGATTTGCACTTGATGCGAGCATATATCTTATGAAGTATGATATACTGAAGTAAAGCTAATATACAGGGTGTTCCAAAAATTTGTCAATATTTTGGGAATAGATTACTGACATCAAAATAAGAAAAAAAAATGTTCATATGGACCTATGGTCGAAAGTGCATACTTTCGTAGTTATGGGGTTCCGAAATCGTGAAACAAGTGAACTTTGAAAGTTCATAGGTCCACTACTATAGGACCGATCGTATTCGGGTTAAGACATCACTAAGGAACTAGTATGTGAACTATCCAAATATCCGTCTTTCAGAACTTCCAGTACTTGCACAATCATATTTAGAGAGGCTGTTTAGGAGTACTTGGTCACTCTCCACCTACCTCTCTAAAAATGGTGTGCAAGTACTGAAGCATTCTTAAACATGGATATTTCGATAGCTCACATACCAGTTCCTCAATGATGTGTTAAACAAGGGCGCCGATTTCTCGGTAAATTTGGGGGGGGGGGTCCCATTCAGATGCAGAAGAAATATAGAATATATATATATATATGAGAATTTTTAGACAAATTGCATTAAAACTATGCCAAATATTGTATATTCATAAATACAATAGGGGGCCCGATATGAACTTTGCGGGAGGGCGGGCCCCCCAGGATCGGCGCCCTTTGTCATAACCTGACTACGATAGGTTCCATAGTAGTGGAGATATGAGCTTTTAAAGTTCACTTGTTTTACGTTTTCGGCACCCTATAACTCCTAAACTATCCACTTTTGAGCACAGGTTCACATTATTATTTTTTTCTTATTTTGATGTGAGCAATCTGTTCCCAGAGCAGGGGCGGATCCAGCACCGACTTCTGGGGGGGGGGCGGTGGGTTGTCATACTGCTACTTTTAAGGGCTCCAAACTTTGGGATGATTTTTATTTATATATATAAAATATGAAAGTCTACTCCTCTGGGGGGACGATCGCCCCGATCGCCCCCCCTGGATCCGCCCCTGTGCCAGAGGAATGTGTTTTCTTATTGTGACATATTTTTGTAATACCCTGTAGTATGATTCTTGTAGAATAATGTATTGATAAGAGATACGAAGAACAAATAAAATCTACTTACCTTCTGCGTAAAGAGTACTGTATTTGGCAACAATATATGAACCTTTCATGATTTTGCAACAATGGCACTGAACACATTCTCTTTTAACACATATTATTGTATGACAATCATTTGTCACGCTTCAGCGCCTTCCATTGTCTCCGTTCAACACGAGAATAAGCATAGCAGACATAATAGACGAACTTGAAAGTTGTATCGTTACTTCAGATTTTTTAAAAGAACACAATATATTTTTTTTCGTTAGTTCTGCCAGTTAATGCTATGACTTAATACAAAGGCAGGATTTATACCATTAGCATAATTGACCTTAATGGAGAAGGAACAGAACAATTAAAATGTTATAATCAAGATATATGGATTATCACAGCTTGTCATTTATTATTAATAAAAAGTAATAATGACACTCGGAAACCTTTCCTGTCTTGTTGGCGGTTTTGTTGTAAAATGTTACATATTGTGTAACAATGTTACAGTAACGGGATGTTAGTTTGCGTTCATATGTGTGAAATTTCGGAGACAAAGTGTTACAGTTTCCGACATGTTAGGAAACTGCACATTACCAATGCGATAAAAACATTTAGCCAAGATTTTTCTTTAAAAAAAAATCGTAGAGGCAGAGAAGGTAGATAATACGGTTACAATGTCGTATTGTATATTTAAGGCGGTACACTTAAGATGTACTGAGGGCAAGAGCGCCCATCCGGGGGGGAGCAAGGTGGGGCGCTCGCCCCCTCCTAGAGGAAATTGTACTTTGGAATATCGAAAACCCAAAAGAATTTTTACATTAGTTACAGCAAAATTTGAAACTATATTTGAAACGTCTCTTATATTTGCGGTCCCCTTGGAAACCACAACATGGGCGCCCTTGATTGAGGGATGGAGTGGGTCAGTGAGTCAAGATTTGAATGGGTCGCTGATCAACAGTACGTGACCCACCACTCACCGTGACCCACTCTTACCCATCGTGCCCCACCGACCTCCTGTGCTTAGTGCATTGTAGACAGCATCTTCTAAACACTGGCAAATTTGTCAGAGTTCACATTCCAAGGACTCCATTTTTCTTCGTTTTTCATTTGTTTCTATTTATTTACTTGAGATTAGTACGATCTAAGTGAAAACAGAACTTAAGATACTTGTAGATATTGATATTTGTAATTGTAATAATAGCTTTCAAGGCATAGCCTGTGCGTTTTACGCTTTTTACCTTTACGTTGATCTACTTTACTTACCTTGGTTTGAGACTTTCAAATTTCATTTTATTTTCAACTGAAAATTATCTGTAATTCAACAAAGAAATAATTATATATGATAATTAAATTGAAATTAATCGTAATATGATCCATGACAAATCCTTTACCATTTTACATCGTAAAGATGCACTGGTAATCGTAACAGAGCGGTGTTTGAGCGATTGACCGTACAAATTCAAACTCCGATTAGTGATAATTTCACAGCCTTGTTTTATTACAAGTATAAATTCTTTGGTCAGTGGATCGGAGGGCGTAGATCATGGGTGAGAGTTGATGATGATGCGCTTTTGTGGGTGTTGGGTCAGACTGAGTCATGGTGGGTCGTGGGTCAGAATGGATCATGGTGGATCGTGGGTCAGAGTGGATCATGGTGGATCTTGGGTCATAGGTCACGGTGGGTGGTGGGTCAATGGATCAAGTTTTTATTGACCCACGCCATCTCCGGATCGAACACCTTACTATACGATCTGCCGTTCCTACTGGCAAATAGGTGTTCAAATTTGAAATTTTGTAGAAATAATTTCATTATAGGAATGTTGCGGTTGCGAGATAGGACCTTTAAAGAAAGGGAAGCGGATAATGAGAATTTTTTAACTGTTCTCCAGATATCTAAAACCATTAGGTATAGGACCATGATTTTTTGCGTATAAATATTACTTATCTTCTTTAGTTGACGGTAAGATGGAGCTTCACCAATAGTCTCATTTCAAAGTTTCCTCGGGGATGAGAGAATTTTCTGCACGGACATAAGAGTTCCACATTTTTTTAAGTATTCAATTTATTAAAGTATATGTATTTGTCAAACTCAAGGAGATAATTGCCTCCTATCCTCCCCAAAGACGTCACTGACTCTTACGTAAGGTAGGCAAATGTGAACATTTAATCGAACATGTTCGCATTTTGAGAATAAAAATTTCCGTCCGCATACATTTTTCAAAATTTCCTGATTTGTCCGTATTTTTGTAAGCTTAAATATCTTGTTAATTCTATTTCAGACATTTCACATGTAAAGATACGTTTTTATGTATTGGTATTAAAACAAGGAATTGTAAAAAAAAATATATATATACTAAAAAATATGAATAGGTAAAGTCAACATGTCTGTGTTATTTGGATTTGAGTTGAATTTAATATTCCTTTTAGCAACGAGGCTATATGAAACGTGTACCTACAGCTTAACGTGCGGTCCAAACTACATGCGCTTCCGCCGGGAATCGAACCCGGGTCTCCTGTGCCTTCTACATGACTGCAAGTATTCTTGTTTAATTATTTTTCATACATTTTTTTAAGATAAAACTTAATAAAATTTAATCCTTCTTGTGTCGAAAGTTATGTTTAAATATGGAGTTAGCCAGACGGAAGTGGATCGAACCAGGAACCCTCGCCCAGAGGCGGATCCAGGGGGGGGGGACATCGGAGCGATCGCCCCCCAGAAGAGGAATCTTTATTCTTTTATATATATAAATAAAATCCATCCCAGAGTTTGGAGCCCTTAAAAGTAGCATTATGACAACCCACCGCCCCTCCGCAGAAGTCGGTCTTGGATCCGCCCCTGCCCTCGCCAGAGGTGATCAAGTATGGCCCCAGAAGGTAATTCCATAATTTCATGTGTACAGTAGAAATTAATGCTTAAATGATATTTAATCTAGGAATATGACTTTAAATGTGCGTTCAAAATGTAATAAAACCCAATTTTGTCCAATAAAACCCACTGGGTCGTTTTCTTTAACTGGGTTTTTCACAAACCTGCCTCCAAGAAGTGAAATGAAAGTAAGAGTTTATGTAACTACACTCAAATCGAACTTGCATCAATAACTATTTGGAAAACAGAAAGAAATACACGTAAAGTTTGACAATAAAGCTCCAGAATGGATGTTGCTACTCTGTAACTGCTGATGACAGAAATTCTTTTATCGTGTGAAATTAATGACAGTTTTCTTTTGCAGTACATGTGAACATTTGGTAAAGTCAGCATCTGTTCGCTTCTAAACATCAATAATCGAAAACAACGCGATTCCTATTGTCAAGGATTCTGACATGGAACAAAGGGCGAACATTAAGTTTTGCTGTAAGTTTGGTAAATCAACAACAAAGACTTACGAAATAATCAGATCTGTTTACCGCGAGAATGCCCTAGATCCCTTTCAGAATATGCCGAATCCTTTGGAAGTTGATGTGCAGGACATTCTCTCTCTCATACAGACGATCATGTGACAGTCTGACAGCAACAGTTCGAGAACATTATCCACTAACTGCTCATTGACGACATCGAGATGGGTTGTCAGAAACGTCTTCATGCCCATCTCGAAATCGGACGTACCATTGAAACACACGACCACTACATTGGACATTTTGGCGATAAACTGTTACGATCATGTTGCTGTTGCTGATTCCCCTAATTTACAGTAAAATTCAATGTTAGCCCTTCGTTCAAGAATCCTCGACAAAGCGCCTTCGAGTGGCTAAGCGGTTAGCGTACGCGCCTTTGGCGTGGAAGACCCGGGTTCGATTCCCGGCGGGAGCTCATGTGGTTCGGATTCCACGTTAATCAGTAGGTCCACGTCTCATATAGCCTTGCTGCTGAATGGGACGTTAAACTCAAAATCAACTCAACTCAACGCGCTCTTTATCAAATGTTCACTTGTCCTCCAAAAGAAGACGACTATATCATTAATCTCACACGATATACAATTTTCTGTCATTGGCAGTTAGGATAAGCTTGCCAGACGCCCCAGTTTGATCGGGACTTTTCCGGTTTCGAACAGTCGTCCCGGGATTCCGACCGGTTTCGTGTTTAGTTCCGGTCAGATGGAGAAATTTACTTTCTAGTCTTAAAGTTATTTAACAACTTCTATCGCTTTTTCTATTGTGGTCTACTGACATGTTAGATCTAGGATCTGGCAACTTTAACTAGTTGGATGTTAAACAAGTTATTTGTTAAATTTTGTCTTGGTATTTTTTTATTCTGTGTATATTTCAACAAAAACAAGTCTTGAGAGAAATTGAACTTCTTGAGAAATATAAAAAAAAGACCTACTAAACAGCAAATTTTGTTACTAAAATAGCTCAGACTTAGTTCTACATTATTATTATTATTATTATTATTATTATTATTATTATTATTATTATTATTATTATTGTACTACAAATTAAAATATTGTCTTTGTGCACACTAATATTCATATAGTGTAAGGTTGTTTGAATTCTGAATGGTGTGTAAGAATAAATCTTAAATTATAATTTTGAAAAACTATAAAATTTCATTGTGTTAAGTTCAGAATTTCTCAGAATTTTTTGATAAAAAATTGGCATTACCAATGTCCCGGTTTGGAGCTTCAGAAACCTGGTAAGTCTAACTTAGAAGCGCCAACAACTGACCTGAAACTTAATTGTGAAACCTTTCATCTTTCAAATGTTTTCCATTAACTTTAGCCCTCCAGTACGAAGAACATATATTCCAGTTTTATTGCATAAATGATCGTATAAACAATAGATTGTGCATTTTATAAAACGAGGTATAACTTTGTCTTAAATTCTTTCGTTTTTCATAAAGCCTCTATGAAAATATAGTTGATTTCCCTTTATTTTCTAAAGGAAAAAACTAAGAATAATGATAGATAATCACCTAGTTTTCCTGTATGTATCGATGTTTTTATTGCTTGCAATAATAGAGCATAAAGGGAACTGACAGCTGTAAGATTGAAATATCTAATTCTCCCTTTCTCTTTGATAGTTTTCTTTAGATCTTTTTTAAATGTATTCTGTTACTTTATTTATGCCAAAAAGAAGAAAAAGTTTTTTTTTTTCTAAAAAAAAAAATAATTTAAGACGAACGAGTGGTTACAAAAAATGCTGCAGTCACACATCAAAGTCCACAATCACCAGCTACCGTTGTCTAACCTGATTCAGTTACGAAATATTGCCTCGCGAATGCATTCCCACTCTTTTGCCTTCTTTCTTATGTTTTGTTTCTAGTTTTTTTTAATTATTCCTTTTCGTTTTTCTTTCACATCCCCAAGGACAGGCGTCAAGATGCAAATGCATACTTCCTTATAACACAGAAGAGGAGTGAAAGTGATTCGTGAATACATATATAACATACTTCAACTTCCACACAACTTAACAGACAGTTTGGTCCGGCTTTTAATTAACTGGGTGTGTTTTTTTGTTGCATGCTAAGAGGTACAACAACTTCCACAGATCTCTGTACATGGTCAGCTGAAGTATTCTAGGATATTATCAAAAAATTTCACTTCTGAAAATGACACTTTTTAATAATTTACCTGTCACGTTAGCCCCGTAGGTTAATGCAAAAGAGTCTTAAAAAGAAATGAGTTCTGAAGACCAGTTTTGGGGTTTTATTCATCTAAAAAATTGTAAAAATGGCATACATAATGACGTGAGGTTTGTCCATAAAGAGAAGGGGACAACACCGACAAATGACGAAGAGTCGTGAAAAGATTTTTTTGTTAACGTTTTCTTCGTTCAATAGTGTTTTTCCAAGTTTGTAGTTTCCAACACCAACAAAATTCTTAACTTTTCTAGACATTAAATTAAATAAAATTAAACCAGCTGACAAGGGAACATCTTATATTGATAGTAGCATTGCCCAATCAAGCAATGCGCAATCGATAGAGAAGTGAAGAAAAGTGAGAAATTCAAAGTTTTATGGGCCGACACCCAGATACAGAGGAAAGAAGGATCTAGAATCATGTGAAGATAGCAATGCAAAAGATACATTGACACAGAAAGAACTTCAAAATGATTAAAGTAATTAAAATGGTATTTACACAACAGTATAGTAAGCAAACATTGTACCCACAGACATGATCAATAATATAATATGTAATGCAGTGTTGCCAATGGAGCACAAAATAAAGTTTCATTAAATGGAACGGAACACAAATTATAACATCTAGCAAATCTAATTATGAGTAGAACCATACATGTGAATTCTTGATATACAGTGTTGCAAAAGTTTGAGGATAGGCCTATATGTATCTTGGATGTAGAAGAGTACATAAAGTACACTCATACCAGGCACATGCCAGGATGATAAGTAACATACACTCTCAGACCGCTGTGATCGCCAAGAGACGTCACCTGGCATATGTAACGGGATTAAGTCCGTAGATGGCCAAGGGCGCTGATTTGTCTATAACTTTGGGGTGGCCGATTCAGATGTGTGTTTGGTTGCAGACAAGGGTCTAAGAAGGCATATACAGTAGAACGTCGATTATCCGAAGTAATTGGGGGACATGGGTGTTCGGAAAACTGGTTTGTTCGGATAATCGAACTGTACATGTTTATTTGCCAAAAAGAAGTACTGTACAGTAAATTTATTCATAAAAACAGGCATCTCTTTAAGTATTACAAAGTAACGTACAAAGGCAACTTTAGTAGAAATATATAATATGTGGTACAGTTTATTAAACAAAAATATGTACATATTACATACGCATTTTGCTGGCGGCTTGGCCGGTCAGCAGCGCCTTATGAAGGCCCCATTAGAAGCAATATTCCGCCAGCGGTGGCTCAGTGCGGCGACTACTGTGGGAAACTTGGTTTGGGAGTGAGGGGGATGATGGACGGTAGGGTGGGAGAGTAACAGGTGCGAGCGAGTACACAGTTCGGTTGACAGACGTTCGGATAATCGACGCTCTACTGTAGTTGGAGCAACCAGAACAGTGCCGGATTTAAGTTTGATGGGGCCCTAGGCTATCGAAAGAGGCCCTTTATATGTCAAGCTCTAGGGGCCTTTTATACGTCAAGCTTTCTTTTTCAGCGACAACATGTCGTCATTGTTTAGGTTTGAATAGATGATATATGCTGATTTATGGACCTAATGAATATCCAAATGGAAACAAGGGCTCATTACAAGCAGCGCTGGGAAACGGGGGCTCCATTATAAGCGGAGATGGATAACAGGGGCCTCATTACAAGTGGGGCTGAAAAATAGAGCCGTTACTTGCTTCATAAAAGCCTAGTAAATAACAATACAAAACACCATTGTTGTACAGTGTATGTGCGTTTCATTTTATTTGCTTTTTCTTGTTATTTGGAAATTACATTACAATAGGTTCTTCTTTAATTTTTCTGGGGCCCCCAAACGAGTAGGGCCCTAAGCTATAGCTTGTTTAGCTGATACATAAATCCGGCACTGAACCAGAAGTATGATTGAATGTAAGAATGTTGCTCCAGCAATACTTATAGCTGGGAGGACAATACTATATGGTAAAAATATAGCTGGATCAACGGAATATATTACTGTCGCAGTCATTTTTATGATGGTAACAACTGTCAATTACGGTACTTGTAATTATAAAACTCCCACATAATTGGAAATACCAAGACCATCACAAGATTTTACAGTTACAACTACCATAATTCACATACTTGTTACCAGGCCGGTAGCCAGCCCAAAAATGTAGGGGGGCGGCTGAAGTTAGGGGGGCCCGATCCAAAAATATTATAGTTCATCACCATATTATAGTTCACTTGCAAGCCTACCGTGAAAATTTTAGGGGAGCCCGCAAAAATTTAGGGGGGGCAGCCCCCCTAGATCCCCCTGGATACGGGCCTGCTTGTTACCATCATAAAAAAAGACTGCGACAGCAATACATTTTGTTGATTCAGAAGGTGCAATGCGTATTTGCCCTTTTGCTCGGCGGGCCAATCTGCTCTGTTCGCTCCTACAGTATAATCGAACCCATGATTAGATATAGTTAATACATTTGTCTATTCAAATGTATTGGTCATTTTGTGCCTTAACAAAACAGTATTACTGTATTTGTCTGTCATAAATTTTCTTTCTAGAAACATGAAGGAACAACAGAGAACACTCTGATAAACACCATTTGACTACTGGTGGAATTACATATTCTTATCTGGAATTGAACAGCTGACCCATTCCACATTTACATTTCAAGCATTTCGTGTTCAGCTCTTCTATTAACTATAACTAAAAAAATCCACAAAAGCTTTTTTGTTACATAACTAAGTTTGATACAATAATATATTTGAAAAAAAAGAAGAAGAAGAAGCAAAACAGGAGCTCGCATCTACTGTAAGCTGTTCGAACACGAACACTCCAGACGTAAGACCATGCATTTAATAATAATAAATTGAAGTTTGTGAACAGATGTTCTGATAATTTGTATGGCAGCGCAGAGTAAGATTAGATTAAGTAATTAGTTCAGTCGAAGGTTGGTCATTATCAGATCAATGACTGCACGCGTGATGTAAATGGAAAATAAAATAAAATCCAAACAAAGCTTCTATTGAAATGGTAATGTTACGTCACCTCTTTTTATATGGGAAAAGAAAGTTTTCTATTGATTTGATCATGGCTTTCTCAATTAATATATTGCGTCTTCTTCTTCTCCTTCTCCTCCTTCTCATTATTATTATTATTATTATTATTATTATTATTACTATTATTATTATTATTATTATTATTATTATTATTATTATTATTATTATTATTATTATTATTATTATTAGTTATTTGTGGATTAAAATCTCTCTGGATTCTGTTGAAGCTACCTGACGTTAGACAGTGTTATCCCCACAACATATAAATGAAATCAATAATTTAACGTCGCACGATTACGTGTATCCTTTAGGCCAAATTAAGTGAAATCTTTAAGTTTTACGTCCCACGATTATGCCGGCTAGGCTAAAGGAGAAGGTGACGATGAGAAATTAATGAAATGATGGAATGAAGAAAGTGGGAGGAAACGGGAGAACTCCGAGAAAATCCATGCACACGGTTTCTGTTCACCACGAAGCTCACTTGGCGCGAGCTGGGGTCGAACCAAGGATCCCATTTACTACAAGTGAACGCTCTACCACTGAGCCACCGCGGCCCCCTTTAGGCAAAGAGAGACGGATGATTAATGACAAGAAATAACTATGAAAGAATAGGTGGAATGAAAAAGTGGAAGGAAACGGAAAACCCCAAGATATACGATGTTGGTGTCGCACTTGAAACAGAGGCGTCATTTGGGGCTCCAGGGAGGCAATTTCCCCCCACTAAGTTTCACATTTGTATACATTTTAATTCAGAAAGTAATAATATAGCAATGAAAAACCTGAAAATCTACTGGCATTTAGGTTTCCCCCAAGGAAAATATGAAATGACTCTGCTGAGAACATTGCCATCTGATTTAACATTGCTCAACACTGATTCCGTGCCGAACCGGTAACATCGGGTCCGTGTTAACCATAACTAGAGACACGATTTTTTGGTGACACGCGAAAACGCGAAATGTATCAGTTTTGTATGAAAATGTTGTGTACCTAAAATATATTTTTTTTTTCACTATTTGTTAGGCTATATAACGCTCGCGAGTAAACGCGAAATTTTGTCAAATTAGCGATATTTGCAGTAAGTCTTCACATTCCACGAAATTTATGCAAAAGTGGCAATTTTTCAACGCTTTTACGATTTATTCATTACCATTATTTGGCAATCACTAGCAACGTGACGAAAATTTGTATTTTTGAAAACATAGACCACTATGAATTTTTGAAATTTTACATGCAGTTACAAAATGAGCTCCAAACGGTATTTACTGGTGAAGTGGATAGTGTGGTAAGTGTGTTGCGAGGTATGTTAGATGTGCATTCAAAAATCGCATGTTAAGACCTTAACGTACATATCAGTTTCGAATGTTGATGTGGAGAGGACTCTCTCTCTCTCTCTCTTCTTACAATGACATACTTACCGACAAAAGAACAAATTTAACACTAGAAAACGTTGAAACAAAGCTTAGGGGTCTACGTGTTATTTGCATAACTAAACTGTGAACACTAAAGTTATTATTTTTCTATTAATGTTCTCTCTGGGTGGTTTTTTTCTTTCTTTGCTTAAATGATACTTTTATTCAATGAGGATGCTGTGTTATTTTTCTAAAAACTCAAATATTGTTTAATATAGTCATGCATGAGTTCATATCTGGAAATGATGAGTGGAAACGATGAGTTCATGTCTGGATGAGTGAAAATTAAGGTGAAATAAAAGGTAACTAACTGTAATTGCCAAGGAAAATAGTAATTTTTATTCAATGATTTTATCCCGCTTTACGTATATTTTTTATAATGAAATTACGAATTTTTATTTACCACACAATCTTCTCTAACCATAACACTGGATTCTTGGTGGCGGAATGACACGCTAAACTGGTAGTCATGATGGCACCAGAAGTCTGTGATAAAATTGTGTTATGTTAAGACCATCATATTTTGCTGTGTATAACCATACGTCAATGAAACTTACAAAACTATAGGCTGGGAAAAGTAGAATTTTTTAAGGAAACTTTTCGTACAAATATCTGATCGTCAAGTGCCAACAAGGGAACCTAAATATTATTAAAGAAATTACACTTTCCAGGAAAGTGTCTGGACATTTCCCCGTATTTCTCCCGCATTTATGAATCGTGACGTAAGTGTGTGATATAATTGGAAAGCCTGTTTCATTCCGAAGACAGTTATACGAACCAAGAACCTCGATAAGTATAATACGGGGAAGCAGATGTTTCTCAAGTGATTATTTTTCTTTTCCTTCTTTTTAACACTACGAAATGCTGCAATATACAACGTATGATCACAAATGCGGTGAATAATTTTATTAGAAACAAAGTAATGAGCTTATATGGAATTTTATTAGAAACAAAGTAATGAGCTTATATGGAATTTTATTAGAAACAAAGTAATGAGCTTATATGGAATTTTATTAGAAACAAAGTAATGAGCTTATATGGAATTTTATTAGAAACAAAGTAATGAGCTTATATGGAATTTTAATAGAAACAAAGTAATGAGCTTATATGGAATTTTATTAGAAACAAAGTAATGAGCTTATATGGAATTTGATTTAATCTCCTTCAAAGTGCTGTCCTTGGCTAGCAATGCACTTATCCCAACATTGTATCCATGACTGGAAGCATTTCTGGAAAACTTCTTTTGGAAGGGCGTTCAGCTGCTGTGTTGTGACTCTCTCAACGTCAGGAATGGTATCAAAACATTTTCCTTTAAGCACGGCTTTAATTTTGTGGGAATTTCATTCCATTTACATATTTTCATTCATTTGCCTGAAAATAAAGTTCATAGCCCCTGATGTTTTTTTTAAATTTATTTTAATGTAAGATTTTTCAAACACAAGCTCAATTCAAGTTTGAAATTAGGATCTTACTCCAAACCATTTTACGTTAACGAAACATTCATCGCTTAAATTGGCGTTTTATTCTAGTTTTTATTACATGTCATTCATCAGACCTTCGATGGCGTATTAATTTTCACATAAATCATATGAATTCAAGGATGATCGTAACAACAAGCGACTCTTGTCATCTGTCCGGAAATGTCATGAAAGAGAACAATAGGACGAACAATTATGTCCTTTGGAAACTCGCATGCTTGTTCAAGCCTTGAAATCACGAGAACAGATTGTCATCCTCAGATACAAGATACTTGTATTATTAGAAACGTTCAAGGTGATGAAACGGAAGTACTAAAAACCAAACTGAAACAACTCTAGTTATTAATTAATAACTCTTTCTAAAAGATCTTTATCTTCCCTTAGAATGACTTGCGTATGAAGATGCGAAAAGTAAAAGAGGAAAATAATCTTTGCCAAGAACATGTGAACACATCAATGTCTTTGATAAATGCAGATCATGAACAGTAATTGTTCCTCCAAATAAATTACATTATACACATAATGTAAGCAGGCTTTCTCCCAAAATTTTGTTTACGGGGGTGGGGGGGAGGTGCAAAATTAAAATCTGAGGCGCTGCACTCAGATACTAATTTATAAAGGATATACCCTGCAAAAAACTAACATGAAGTCGAAATGTAATTTATCTTAGCTAAGGGCAGAAGGTTGGAATATACAAGAAAGAAGCACTGAATTACGTACGAATTGTTTAAAAAGAAATAAAAATAATCTTCCCATACCTTTCTCTCTCATACATGTAATTAAATCAAACATGATTCTTTTATAAGTGATTGAGAAATCAAAGTATTAAAATCATCTACGTATGTTTCCCAGAACAGTATTTTAAATTATTACCTACGTTTCAAACTTTAGAAATAAAAATAAAGTTAAAATAAAGAATATGGCTCTGCATTAAACGTAAACAGCTCGTATGTAGAGAAATTACGTATAATAATAATAATAATAATAATAATAATAATAATAATAATAATAATAATAATAATAATAATAATAATAATAATAATAATAATAACT
This sequence comes from Thermobia domestica, assembly GCF_964235325.1. NCBI lineage: Eukaryota > Metazoa > Arthropoda > Insecta > Zygentoma > Lepismatidae > Thermobia > Thermobia domestica. Next base: position 14,669,012 of record NC_137461.1, on the reverse strand, counting down.
GCGTAACACTGCTCGAATCCATTTTCTTTTTAATAGCTTCATTACTCTGGACAAACACCGAACATTTTGTCCCTCCACCACCTCCAGTAAATGAAGCAAGATCTAAATATAATACAACAAAATTTCCAAATTTGCGTCTTTGACACGCAAGACTCAAATTCGATTCCCGGATAGAGCTTGTATGATCAAAGATGGAGAGGGTCGATGGGTCAAGATTTGTGAGTGCGTCGCGGAACCACAGGAAGTGATTTACTGTGACCCACAAAAACAGCGTGACCCGCTCTGAACCACTGATCCACTCTGCTCACTGTATTGTAGACAACATCTTCTGAACACAGGTAAATTTGACTATGTTTTACTTTCAAGGCCTCCATTTTGCTTTCTTTCCCATTTTATTCTATTTATTTATCTGAGATGAGTATATCTAAGTGAAAAAAAGAACTTCAGGCACTTTTGGATATTGATATTTGTAATTCTAATAATAACAATAGCGCTTACTGCTTGGCTTTTGAGACTCAGTCTAAATTTACACTTTCTTCTTTCATGTTGCCCCACTTTACCTTGATTTGAGACTTTCAAATTTTATCCTATTTTCCACTGAAAAGTATCTGTAATTCAATAAGGAAATAATTATATATAATAATTAAATTGAAATTCATCGTAAAATGGCCCATGACAGGCACTTAACCATTTTATATCATAATGGTCAGATCCATCAGTATTGTAACAGAGCGGTGCTTGAACGATTGACCGTAGAAATTCAAACTCCGATAGTGGTAATTTCACAGTGGTGTTTTATTACAACTGTAAAGTCTTTAGTCAGTGGAGAGGAGGGCGAGGATCATGGGTTAAACTTGATGATAGGTTTTGGTGGGTGTTGGGTCAGAGTGGGTCAGAGTGGGTCAGAGTGGGTTACCATGGGTCACCGCAAGTCCAGTAGATCCAGTGGGTCGTGGATCACGGTAGGTGGTGATTCAATGCGTCATAGATCAAGCTTTCATTGCCCCTCGCCATCTCAGCGTGGTTGCCGGTAGTTCTCATGTTAAGTTATAAGTTCATGTTTCAATTAGCCTCAATGCTGAGAAGAGACGCAAAGTTCATTTTAAAAAACTGAAAGTAGACGCAGTTAGATTATGTGAAGTATAACTGAATTGTTTATTGTACGTGCCTTGGGAGCTTTTGTTGGTTGATTTGACCCTTAGCGTTCCTTTTAGCAGCAAAGCTATATGAAACGGGAACTAAGCTTAGTGTAGGACCCGAACCACCTAGCTATATGGCCTCGAGAGAGCTCGTGCTTGGAAGCGCGTGATCCATCGGTTGACTCCCAGTAAATACACAAAATTGTCGACATTGAAAACCAGAATTGAAGTAATCGGTAAACTATTTGCAGTAAGAAGTATGAATACTGGTCAGAAAGCCAATAATAATAATAATAGTTCTATGAACCAATGAGCTGACCACACATTACCCTGTTCAACGTGCTCTATCTAGTCGATCTTAATCCTCCGTGAGCTCTAGCACTAAGGCATCTATTGCAAGGGATCTTCTTTCAGATCAGATCTAATCAACCTACCTACTTCTTGGCATTAACAGGACATTTGCTTTAACTTGTAGTCACCAGAACGGATTCCATTTAGGTTCCGTGGTCCGCGTAGTCGCTAACGATCTCGTCTTCGGTGCGAGCGGTCCCGGGTTCGATTCCCCGTGGGGGCACTCGGTCGAAAAAGTGTAAAACGCCAGTCACCCTGAATGAAGTTTTCCTGGGTTTTCCTCAATCACACCAGGCAAATGCCGGGGTGGTACCTAACTTATATGTCTTAGGCCACTTCCTTCCCCCATCCTTTCTTCCTTCCATTTTCCCGGATAGTGTGCTCGCCGAGGGATATCATCCCTAAACGTGTCGGACTAAATAGCCTTAGATGCCGAAAACCCAGAAATCTAAACTCCTAAAATCCTGATCCATTTAGGTTCCTCGGAAAGCCGAAATTATTGAAAGAACTAAATATTCTAACTACTCTCAGAATTCTCAATTATGTTATTGGTTCTAATTGCCATTCATCTATCAGGCAGATTTGATTATCTTACAGTCCTGAACTGTCAAATCATTCGATTCAATTTATAATAATAATACTACAAAATGCATTATTTATCATTCTGATAAAAATAAATAAATGTAATAAAGTCCTTTAAAGTAAAAACATGCTATTATTAAATTAATAATTTAATATATTTAAATACATCCTAAAACATTCGTGAGCAGGAATTGACAATTGCAAAAGGAAAATCAATATTTAGATTTGGCGGCGAATGTGGTTGGGAGGAAGATTGTTTTGGTTTGCCACCAGGTTAGTTGGAATGAAGTGCCCGAAACATATGCAAATCAGCAGAGCAATAAAGTACAACTTTGCCGGAAGAAACTTGTTCTGGTAACACTGAATTTTGTCTGCAGTGTTACTGATTACACAGAGCCTTCCTAGCAAACATCGTAACAACGTATAATTCTTAGGTTGTTGTGGAATGAAAATGTGTTTTTAATGAAGGAGACGGTTCAAATTAAAGATAAAAAAGAAAAAGAAAGAAAAAAGAACTTGCACTCAAAGTGTCAGACAGGTCTAGTTAAGTCGTGAGCAGAAATTTTATTTCGTTCAACGCCCAGTTAACGCGGTTTCATGATTTCAGAAAGAAATAACATACAGTTAACTTTCACTTAAATAACATTCTTTGTTAATACTTGTTCCGAGTCTTTTCGTGGCAATAAACTATTACTTTAGAGCGAAACATGCTTATAATAAATTTATCTGCTGTGTAGTTTTTAATGAAAGTGAGATTTTTTTTGATAATATGAACGTTTAAATTCGCCTAGTTGCTTACCAGTGTGTTTGAGTGGCCTCGCGTACCGTAGTCGTTAATGCACTTGCCTTCGGTGCGAGCGGTCCCGGGTTCCATTCCCGGTGGGGGTACTCGGTCGAAAAAGTGTAAAACGCTTTTTCAGGCCAGCCACCCTGAATGAGGTTTTCCTGGGTTATCCTCATTCATACCAGGCAAATGCTGGGGTGGTACCTAACTTATAGATCCCACAACGTTTCCTTCCTTCCCTTTCCCTGGATAGTGTGCTCGCCGAGAGATGTCATTCCTCAAACGTGACGGACTAAATGCCCTTTGATGCCGAAAGCCCAGAAATCTAATTCCTAAATCCTTAAAAAAAAAAAAAAAAAAAAAAAAAAAAAAAAAAAAAACTGTCTGACGCATGGTTCTAGTTCACTTACCCAAACTTCAGCAAGAGGGCGCGATGGATCTGCCTGTGACAGTAGCCGAGTGGCTTTGGGTATTCGCTTTCGGAGAGCGAGGCGCAATATACTGAATACTCAAGAGCGTCCATCAAGAAGGGGCAAGGTGGGGCGCTTACCCCCCCCAGGAGGAAATTGTACATCAGAATATCGAAAATCTAATAGAATTTTTACGTTAGTTACAGCAAAATTTGAAACTATTTTTGAAACGTCGCTTAAACTTGCCCCCCCCCCTTCTTGGAAACCACAACATGGGTGTCCTTGTATATAATTACTTCGAAAATGAAATGAAACGAAATCTTTTCAGTTTAGCGTCTCACGATTGTGTCCTTTAGGCTAAAGGAGACGATCATTATGGTAAATGAATAGTGATGAAATAATTGATGGAATCAGAATGTGGGAGGAAACGACGTACTTTGAGGAAACCCACGAACAAGATGTTGTCCACCACGAATTACTTGGCCGGGGATCAAGTCAGGGATCCCACATACCAGAGGTAAGCACTCTACCACTGAACCACTATAATCTACTTTATAAAAAATGAAAATGCACAATTGTATATCACTCACTTTCTTCCGTATATGAGTCAGCCAATCGTACATTTCGATTTTTCTGCTTTATCCAATAGTTCATGAACAAGTATTTTCCTTAATTGAAAGACAAAATTGAAAATGCTGACGAAAGCAAGTTTTTTTCTTTTTACCAGCATTTAGTAATTACATCATGCTTTTGTGACAACATCTTGGTTTAGATTAGAGTTAGGTTAGGTTAGATTCGATTGTTGAGAATTCCTTTGTTTACTTCCCACCGTTAGAGAAATTTGTTTGCTGATGACGAAGTATTAAAAAAAATCCCATATATGTTATCAATAACGACGAAAATTCCCTTTATCCCTTTCCGGTAAGTTAATTACTGTTAAAAAGTTCCACAAATTGTGATTTTTCTCGCAAGTTGTCATCATTGGATGCCAGGGAGGCAGTAGGAATACGTTAAGTACAGTGTTATAGACCGCGTCACCCGAATTGGCGTGTGACATCAGCCAATAAGCTCGCAGTGCGCTGTTACGAAACCTGCAGTGACAAATCAAATAATTCACAATTGATTTTGTTCGTATTTGTGGGCAGTTATGAACGATTAGATTTGTCACTGAAGGTTTCGTAACAGCACACTGCGAACTTATTGGCTGACGCCATACGCCAATTTGAGTGACGCGGATAGTGGAGTATTTCGGTAGTGACGTAGCGTGACGTGGCGCACTCTATCAATATTCAAACATCTTTATTAATAGTAAAAATAATGCATGTATGTCTTTGTATTTGGTCTAGGAATTAATTCGTGCGGGTGGACAAGAGATGGCGCAATGAACGGAGCGTCCCACAGTTCCGTGTATCCACACATGTGTTGCAAACCCCTGTCATCGCGTATCGTTCGTAGTATAGGGCAGTGGATTAAAGCGTCAACAACACCAGTTTGTAGTTAAGTGAACATGGCGCAATTTGTGCCTGATAAAGTGTTTTTGCGGGGTGTCCTGCTGCATTACTTTAACATGCAGAAAAGTGCGACTGAAAGTCATCGTATTTTGGTGGAAGTGTATGGTGACCATGCTCTAGCTGAGCGAACGTGTCAGAAGTGGTTTGCACGGTTTAGAAGTGGTGATTTCGGCTTGGCAGACCAAGAGCGAGCTGTACAGCCAAAAAAATTTCAAGACGAAGAATTGACAGCATTGCTCGAGCAGGATTCGTGTCAAACGCAGGAACAACTTGCAGCAGCATTAGACGTTGATCAAACAACAGTCTCCAAACGCTTGAAAGCCATGGGAATGATTCAAAAGATGTCACATTGGGTTCCACATGAATTGAAAGACAGAGACGTTGAAAGACGAAAAACCATTTGCGAATTGCTGCTTCAACGACAGAGCAGAAAGGGGCTTCTGCATCGAATTATTACGGGTGATGAGAAGTGGATCCATTACGAGAACCCTAAACGAAAAAAGGCCTGGGTGAAACCAGGTGAACCAGGTCCATCACAACCAAAACGAGATATTCACTGTGCAAAGGTTATGCTGTGCATATGGTGGGATATGAAAGGTGTGGTGTACTATGAGCTGCTGCAACCGGGTGAAACTATGAATGGAGAACGTTATCGACGACAATTAATGCGTTTGAAGCAAGCTCTGGCCAGAACACGACCAGAATGGGAGAACAGACATGATAAACTTATTGTTCAACATGATAACGCTCGCCCACATGTCGCGAAACCGGTCAAAACCTATTTAGAAAATGTCGGATGGGAAGTTTTACCCCACCCGCCGTATTCACCAGACGTTGCTCCTTCGGACTACTACTTGTTCGATTGCATGAACAACGATTTGATTGGACAGCGGTTTACTTCTTCAGAAGATATCGAAACATGGGTCTCTGACTGGATCGCTTCCAAGGATGAGGACTTCTTTCGCCACGGAATCCGTACATTGCCTGACAGATGGGCGAAAGTGGTGGCTAGCGATGGACAATATTTTTCTTAAGGTATTTATGTCTTTTGTGTTTGTACTACAGCTTCAATGTGTGCGTACCAACCGCACGAATTAATTCCTGGACCAAACCTGGTGTTTGTCATCAGTTTTAAGCATAGAAAAAGTGGTCTGGACATGCTATTATTATTATTATTATTATTATTATTATTATTATTATTATTATTATTATTATTATTTTTTTATTATTATTATTATTATTATTATTATTATTATTATTATTATTATTATTATTATTATTATTATTATTATTATTATTATTATACACACATAGATCTTCAGCAGATTTTACCGAGTAGGAAACTGCCTTTTTTTAAAATCCATTTTCGGTTCGAGGGTATCAGGGAGGGGACAAATTTTTGCAGTTTTTTTTTTTAAGGAATTAAGGAAAAACAGTTGACATTAAGAAAAGATAAAATCAGGGCAAAATTTTTGCACATAAATTTACAAAGCGAAGCAAAAATCTTTCTTTCAGCTTAACGACATATGATTATACCCTTTAAACTAAGAAAGACGATGATTAATGCAAGTGAATGATGATGGAAGCATTTGTGGAATGGTAATGTAGAAGGAAATGGGGGTTATCCAAGAAGATGCACTGACACGATGTTGTCCACCACAAATTTACTTGGCCGGGAATCAAGCCAAGGATCTCACACCCCAGAGGTTAGCGCTCTACCACTGAACCATCGCCCTCCCTCCCACGAAGCGAAGAGAGACGAGACAAGACAAGACATAAAAGAATTCTTGGATAATCTGACCAGACGAGAGTTCTCTATAATTTATGAGACGAGAAAAAGTTATTTCTCAATTAGTGGGCATGAGTTCCTTCGTGGCTAAGCGGTAAGCATGCGCGCATTTGGCGCGGAAGACCTGGGTTCGATTCCCGGTGGGAGCTCATGTGGTTCGGATTCCACGTTAATCAGTAGGTCCACGTCTCATATAGCCTCGCTGCAGAACGGGATGTAAGACTCAAAAATCAATCAATCAATCAATTAGTGGGCAACATTAGAGGGTTTACAGACAACGAAATTGGAAAGTGGTTCCTAAGTATTGTACTTATTTTCTCCCTGTCCACTGCGCAATAAATTGGCAAACATTTCCTTCGATCAAATTAAATATAAATCAATGGTTTTGAAAACTTCTTTATCTTTAAGAAAAATTTCTAAAAAAATATTTAACTTTTACGTCCCACGCTTATGCCGGCTAGGCTGAAGGACATGATGGTGATGAGAATGAATGAAATGATGGAATGAAGAAAGTGGAAGAACCCCGAGAAAATCCACGCACACGATGTTTGTCGACACCAAAGCTCACTTGGCGAGAGTTGGGATCGAATCAAGGACCCCATGTACCAGAGATGAGCACTCTTAACACTTAAAAAAAAATCTCCCCAACCGAGGTATTGTTCGCTATGGGCATCTCACGTACTTTGTACGTATTCCAAACACGACAGGGACACGAACACAGAAATGTCGAGAGCAGTTAAGTTTCTGACCATGTTCTTTAAACGGTCAGAACAATGGGTTTCATCTCTCAATCGTGAGCCTAACGACTCAGACCGCTCGGCTACCACTAAGCCACCACGTTCCCAAACTTCTATATCAAAGAGACAGCGGAACCATCTACGGAAATCAAATAAAACCAGTTGAGAATGCTCCAAGAGCATTGTCAAAACGTACTTAAAAAGAATGGAGAGATAGAGCGGGAAGGATAACTGTGATTGTTCCTACATGTAAAAGTAAATTTTTTTACCCACACCTTCTTGCAAAAATTCGCAAAATATCATCTCTGTATGACTTAGTGTTTCCGAGATATGGCACCTTAAATCTCCCGAAATCGGAACTATTTTTTGGCCAATAACTCGGGAACGGTGAGTCATAGAGATGATATTGCTGTTGATCAATAGAGGATGGTAAACATTTTGCTAGCTAGGGATGCGCACGAGACAAGATTTGTGCCTGTCTCGTCTCGAAAATATGCTGTAAAAGTGATGTCTCGACTCGAAAAATGTATATTTTTCTATTGGAAAAGCCGTGTCTTGACTCGAATTTTGTCAGGAAAATCCTGTCTCAACTCGTCTCGTGTGCACCCCTATTGCTAGCAATATCAACTGGTGGCCACTGGCCAAACCAGTGGCCAGTTGGACAGTGACCACCAGTTACTATTTGATACCAAACTATTCATCATCCTCTTAGTTATTGATCGACACAAATATTTTCTCTTTATAACTTATAGTTCTCGAGATATGTCTCCATAGAACTCCGGAAATCGGACATTTTTGGCCAATATCTGGGGAACGATAAGAGTGACGCGAAAAATTCCGTAACTTCTTGGAAATAGTTTTTGATGCTCGATCGAATAGAGGGCTCAACATTGAAAAAATCGAATAGAGGGCTCAACATTGAAAAAATCGAATAGAGGGCAAATAATAGACAGACAGACACACACACACACACACACAAACACAGAGAGAGAGAGAGAGAGAGAGAGAGGGGGAGAGAGAGAGAGAGAGAGAGAATTCAGTAACGAAGTTTTTAAGTTCGTTGGGAATGTTTTTTTTCAAATTAGAAACTAAAACACAAATTGATCGTTTTTATCACGGCTTTCGTGTTTTAACCACTTAACCACAATGGTAAGAAAAAATAACTAAAATCAATTATTTGTGTTTGGCTTCTTATTTTTTAAAAAGAAAAAATCCTATATATTGTAGAATATCTGTTACTGGTACTACATGAAACTTTCAAATATGCAGCACCTCTCAGTTCAAGTAACGCATATAATTAACCCATAGAGCGAGGCGTGTATATACTGTATTTTGACAGCCTGAATCCAGAAATTATTAATATAAGATAAAAAGCTAATGTAACCGAAAGAAAGAGAGAGAAAGGAAAGTGGGTTAACGAGCAAAATTAAATCCCGAGGCGCGTTTTTAATGGCGAATTCAACCCAAAAAGTTATTTCAGCCTTAAATGTTGCAATTTATCACATAAAACTATGCTCTTTCTTGTATAGAGTATATTTATCATATGTAAAGGCAACAAAGAATCGAAAACGAATTATGTAATGTAACATTTAATAAAGAAACAAGTTAAAAAGAAACGTTAGAACAAATTTCTTTTAATAATCCATTTAATTTATTATTAAATTGTGTATTTTCATTATAGATGGTAAAGTGCAAAACTAGACAGGCTCGCTAGGCAACCAGCCAAATGCCCAATGCACCCTTTTCTTTTATGGCGACTGCCAAGAGTTACTGATTGTCAGGGGTGCCCATCCCCCCCATAGCTGATGGCGCACTCCCCCCCAAAACTAATAATCTCTTCCCTCCTCAAAACTCAAGTCCTCTAAAAAACAATTGCCCAGTGTAGCAGTAGTTTTTATAGTACTATTAATTGTTATTTTTGTTGTTTTTATTTCCTGTAGTAGTATTATAGAATGCTTGTAGTAGTAGTAGGGACAGTAGTAATTATAAAAATGGCATTACTTTTATTAGTAATCTTGGTAGTGTACAATACTAAATATGTTCTATAAGGATATTGAAGGGAAGTGTTGGGTAAGTTACTTGTAAAAATGTAACGCGTTATAAGTTACTTTACTTTCTCTTAAAATGTAACGCGTTAGTAACGGGTTACTTGCCTCAAAAAAGTAACTGTTACTTTACTTCGAAAGTAACGCGTTACTAACGCGTTACTTATAGGTCCGAAACTTTGAATATGTGGAAAAAATCTTATTACTTCAGTTTTCCGTACTGCTATTACTACCGCTATTATTATTATTATTATTATTATTATTATTATTATTATTATTATTATTATTATTATTATTATTATTATTATTATTATTATTATTATTATTGCACGTTCTGAATCGATTTATGTAAATGCAAGGACAAATTTTTACTTGACAACTCTATGAACATTTTAATGTAATGTAACATTGACTAAAATGCCATACTGCGTTACTCGTAGGGATGGGCACGAGTGAATTCGAGCAAGTTTTCTTTGAAACTCGATTCGACTAGAAATAGACATCCTTGAGCTCGACCCGAGAACTCGGCTTGAAAAATTTCCTCCAGCTCGACTCGAATTCGGGTCGAGTTTCGAGTCGAGTCGAGTTAAATCTGGTGTATAGTTTCGAGTACTCTCTTCAAGTATCTTACATAGACAATATAATTATTATCAATGGTACTACTATTACTACAACTTCTTTTTCTTCTTTTTCTTCTTCTATTATTATTATTATTATTATTATTATTATTATTATTATTATTATAACAACACTGTGTATAAACATGAAAGATAGGTGGTTTATATATGAATACTAAAAAGTAGTTGATTGCCAACCTCGGTAGTCGTGAAGTCTAGGAGTAAAGGATATTGTTCACGACCTTCTGAATTTGGGTTGAAAGTCTAGGTTGAGTATTCGGGCTCGAGCCAAACACTGTTAAAAGTTATATCGCACTGGTCAAATATCTTCAAAACTGCTCGGTCCGGGTTTAAAATTGGCAACGACTCGAGCAGATCGGCTCACAGCTCATTCACTATTGACTCAAACGAGAAGTGAGCTGAGCCAACAACTCACCCAACCGAGTCGGCTAGAGCCCTTCGCTCAGTTGAGTCGAACCGAGCAGATGGCTTATCCCAACCAAGCCAGCTCGAGCCGATGGTTCACTCCAAGCGAGCCGGCTCGAGCCATCGGCTTAGTTAAGCCAAGCCGAGCTAAGCTTGTTATAAAAAAATCTCTTGTAGTCTCGCTATCGAGACGAGACGAGATGCAAGCAGTGTCCCCTCTCGTGAGCAACACTAAAAGTATTCCATATTACTGCTTAGCTTACATTTCTCATGGCTTTCGCTTTCCAGTGTAATCAGCCCATGATTTCAAAACGAGTTAAAACGAGCGAGCCACTTATCAAACTCGACTCGACTCGAAACTCGACGCCAAAAGCAGCGAATCGGTTCGGAACTCGACTTGAGAATATTACTTTTGACTCGACTCGAAACTCGACTTGGATTCGAGTCGAGTTTTAGCTTGACTCGTGCCCATCCCTATGCGTTACAAAAAATGGTTGCTTATTATTATTCTGCTAAACTAATTATATAATAATAACAATGTTGCTATTAAAATTAAAAATACAGAATATTGAGAAACATTGCACTACAACTGACGAAATGAGAACACATGAACTGAGGGTGAATCAAAATTGCCAATAACTCTAAAATCGTTACGTGTTTTTTAAAGCTAGTTGTTCCAAACTCTATAATCAACGGGACTTTAGGATATGCAAACTGATCTAAAAGAACGCTAATATTACATACCATCAACATTACATCAATAAAGTAGGCCTGCTCATCAGAACACCGTATATTCATATTAAACCCTTACTGAATGTCGTTCATTATGGCACCCTAATTGTTGATAAATATTTCCCGCCGGGGCACCACTTTACTTTTAAATTCTGTTCAGCAGTGGCGTACTTACTATTTTGTTTCGGTGGGGCTATGCCTGAAAATGTGAAAATTCTGCAAGATATTTTATATACTTTACTATAGTAAGATTTCGGGGGGGGCTTAAGCTCGGAAGCCCCACCCCTAAATACGCCACTGCTGTTCATCATCATCTTCAGCTTTTAAGAAAAAATATTCTTTCAAATGTTCGAACGATAAAATATTTTCTTTCTCCATCTTTATAAAAACAACACCATTCAAAGTAAAAGAGACTACCACTACCATTGCACTCGTAGTTCACTCACTGAATGTATTGATTTGGAGCTGGCAAAATCTAAGACAAAATCTTCCAGTTGCTTGAAATCAGTACACGTGATTTCCCTGAGGCTGTCCTCATCTTCCAAAAGCAATAAGTAGCACTGTAATTTGTTATGTAAATAAACAAATCAAATTGTATCTGTGAATGTATTTGCAAGCCTACCAACGTAAAGTTCGTAAGGCGAAACGGGAAAATGCACATCGAGATTTCCCGTTCCGTCTTGCATTAAGATGAAAAGTGATAACAGGTTTCACATGCTAATTTCATTGCTAGAGGTCATAAGGCGAAACGGGAAAAGGCGAACAGTGCAGGAATTGTCGGTCACTGACATCGTTCATGCTCCATTGTTCCATTCTGAGAAATTCACTTACAGGAAAGAAACATTTGTTTCCGAAAGAAAATATACATATATTGTAGTTACTCATCCAAAATGTAACGCGAAAAACTAACGCAAACTAGGTATGTTGCTTAAAAATTTGTACCGTTACAGTTACTTTGGAAAAAATGTAACGCGTTACTAGGAAGCGTTACTTAAAAAGTAACGCGTTACAAGTAACGCGTTACTTGCGTTACGTTACTTCCCAAGACTGTTGAAGGGTATAAAAACTTCTACACACTGTGTATGGCACAGGATTCTTTTTTTACAATTATTATTATTTTTTTCTTTACAAAATATTGATATAATTCCCTTGTACATGAAAAGTAAGACGCAAGTTACAAGTTATTGAGTTTGATACCAAAAGAAAATGTTATCCTCGAAATTAACCTACAAAAAGAAGTGATATCCAACAAAAAACATTCCTGTAAAAGAGCCAAGTACGAGTGGCCTTAAAAAGAATTGAAATCACAAAAATAGGCGCCAAGTTCTGGTGGACAACAGTTACAAACACTCACTGGCTCACTTCAAATTTAGATTTGAAACTTTGCTGTTGTCTGTATGGTTACCATTAGCTCACAATTATGTCAAACTACTTTATAATTTTCAACAGACAACATAGGCAAGTTTCAAATCTAAATTCGAAAGTGATTCCTTGAGTGTTTGTAACTGTTGTTCACCAGAACTTGGCGCCATCCTTTCATATAGCAACTTGCGCGGTACCTCATTCATAGAGTTTCTAAGCAGGGGGTAGGGGGATTCATTCTCGAGATTTAAAAAAAAATCGCATCGTGTTCCAATGTTATTCTGACGACAGCAAAATTACTTATTCGACATTAGAGTAAAATTCTTCCCCAATTTTTTTATTCCTCCTAATTTTTTTCTCGATGGCACAACTTGCGCCATTCATCCCTCCTGTGGGCGGTCCTTCTCTCTTAAAACGAACCAACCTTTCCTTTCATACGGCTACTTGCGCGGTACTTCATTCATCGAGTATCGAAGCAGGGGGTACGGGGGTTCACCCCGGAAAATTTTTGAAAATTAGCTTCTCAAAATCGTGTTTTAATGCTATTCCGACAGTAAAATTGCTAGTTCGAAAGTAGAGTAAAATAACCCCCAAATTTTTTCTCAATGGCGCAGCTTGCGCCATACATCCCCCCTGTGGGCGGCCCTGCTGATTGTCCCTTTTTGCTAATGTAATATTTTTTTCACAGTAATTATGTTTATAAATTTCAAAATCATTTAAGTTTTTGCTTGAAGTACTTTTATTTCAAAATTATGACTTATAGTCAAAATCGTATGTGGTTACGGATATAATGTGAGATTCGTATATATATATATATATATATATATATATATATATATATATATATATATATATATATATATATATATATATATACAGGGTGTTTCAAAAGTACCTAATTTATAAGCACAATTTTAAAATTCGAACGGATGTACAGTATTTATATTGAACATGATGTTGCAAATATACAATAGGGCTAGGGACAAAACTTTTGGATGATGGTTTGCGAAAGGCCAGCATTTTGAATGCAGTCATCTTGAATTTAATTTTTTTTTTATTTCGAACGATAAGTGGGTCATGTGATACATGACCTTAGGCTAGAATTTGCTTAGCATGTCAAATCTGAAATCGGATTTAATGTATCTTTATTTGGTGAGAAGTTATGGACAACGAGAATTGATGTTTACCTGTTATCGTACACAATGTGTTCCACACGTGCTCCGCTCTGGGCAACGCACGTGTGCAGACGCCTTTCTCAATTGCTATGAACACGGAGTCTGGGGAAATTTGCTCACAGCAGACATGATACGTTGCTCGAGATGACGAAGATCGTGAATTTTCACACCATACACCATAGCCTTAGTGTTCTCAAAGGTAGAAGTCCATTGAAGTGAGGTCTGGTGATCGGACAAGCCATTCAACTGGCCTACGTCGACCAATCTATTTCCCAAGAAATTGCTCATCCAAATACTAACGCATCCGGATGCCAAAGTGGGGATGCCGTCAAATCATCTGGATGGTACAGGCAATTCAAAGCTCATACAGAAACTCAGTAATTGTCTTGGATGGCTTGAGGGATTTCAAGCAACTTCTTCTGTGCTGGTTTCGATGGCTTGGTGCACCATTTTAACAAGTGCTTAGACAACGATGGCTACTCCGTTAAGAAGCAATGCGTATCAGCTTTACTACTGTGAATATAAACCAGTGGCCATGGTCCTTTCTCAAATGGTGACTTACACGTACCATTGGGTCCGGGAGGAGATACAGACCATCTTAACGTTTTCATGGTACCTCAACACGTTAAAGAGAGGAAGTCCCATATTGCTTGGACGAGGCTACCAAGAAGTTCTCTCCCAAATGACCAGGTCTTGAGAGATAGACAGTCTACATTAGTCACTGCCTCTGGTAATGTACAGTGTACCTCTATCGTAATTAGAGGAAGTCCTGTATTGTCTGGACGATCCTACTGCGAGGAGAATGTTAGTTTACTTCCTGCAGAAGGACTGAGCGGCAACTGGGAAAAAATGGTAATTACAAGTATCTAGGTAACAGTTTTTGATCCCAATAAAAGGGAGGGAGCCCTGTGGGAAAAAGAGGCTGGCATCAAATTCAAATTGTGACGTAACACGTACTATTAGATCCAGTGTGAAATACGAAAGTATCTCGATGTGTACGCGGTACCTCTATGCGGAAAGGCGGTTGCAGTTGATGGGATAGAGGTAGGCATCCCCGGGAACTATCAAGCCCCCTCAGGTATGCCTAGGGCTCCCGGAGTTTGGTTGGACTCTGCCGGGTTGTGCTCATACTGTGGGACTTGGTAGCCTGTATGGACTAATCCCAGGTCTCTGGGTAACAGTGACCGTGTGCAGGAAATGAGCACCCCTTACAATACTCGAATACCATGTCTGAAAAAGCATGGAAGGGCTTCACTCGCTGGCAAGACCACTTCCACCCAGTAGGCAATTGGTAGACAGGACTTCAGTCTTGCTGTGCAGTGGGCGTATCCTACTCCCTTACAGAATAAGGGTTACATTACATCAGTGAACAAACACAGGGGACAGTCCTTGATAGTGCACTTCGTGACGAGGACAATGGTCCACATCGGGAAACTACGGGTCGTGTGCATTTTAAGCGGAACTAGTCCATCAACTAAGCCGAACGGCTGCAGAAATCCTAACCAGCGTGAAATGTGGCGAGTATACCACTAGATACTAATCTGCTGAAAAATGTTTGTCCGTGAGTTGTAACCTTATTTTCTGAAGTACTCTCGTACATATTACGAAATGAAAATAAAATGAAATCTCTAGTCTTACGTCACACAGTTGTGATCTTTAGACGATTAACGAAAGTAAATGCTTATTAAATAATTGGTGGAATGATAATATAGGAGGAAACGAGAGAACGGACACAATGTTGCCCATCACAAACTAATTTATCCGGAAATCGAACTAGGGAACTCTCGCACCAGAAATGAGCACTCCACCACTAAGCTACCGTCTCCCCTCGTAGATCACGCTTTCAAATATTTATTTATTTTTAAAGAAGTGTTTAAGGAAGAAGTTCTTGTGCAAAAAACAAGATAAACAGTCTCTGAGTACATTTCCCTTCAGTAAACAATTCGTAACGTTTGAGTACTGCTTACTCGACCTTATCAGAGCAAACTTGACAAACGTGACTCACTTTGTTAACTTCGAGAGCGAAAGAAGAAACAGCGCTTCACTTAACATCCACAGCTCATTAAGAATGAGTTCATGCAGAATCAGTAAAACTGAATGAAAGCTGTTGTTCTATATGAGTGGCCAACAGACCTCACCAAATGGCTGAAATTCTTTCCCTGGGCCACAAATCGTAGAAACAATTTAAAGAATACAGATAATAGAAAGAAGTAAAAACTTAAGAATCAAGATCATGACATCATCTGCAAATTTTTACTATTGTATCTGATATTTATTCGTTGTTTCCCTCCGTATATTTTAAAAGAAACACGTTACTATCGTATGTCCAGTGTTCTACTACTGTCCCATTTATGGATTGCTTTGTAAAGATGGACAAGAACCTACCGGAAAATGAAGGCTTTGGACGGATCTCAAAAGGGCAACTAATCCGAGCCATCGGATTTGGGAGGATACGTGTGACCTCTCGCAGCCTCATTGAAGTGGGTAGAAGGATTATGTGAACACTGCCGTCCCTACTGACGGAGGTGAGGCTTCGGCTATCTTCTGAAACGGATAATTAGGTCGTGTTCTTGGGTCCAGGAGATAAGACTACGTGACACCCCACCACATATGTAAGAGCAGTAGTGGTGTTCCCACGGGGCTAGTCAATGCCCTACCGGGAGAATGATGTGGTACAGTCCTCAATGAGCGTTTAATTCCCTGCTCTTGTGTCCGGAATGGAAGAAATGCATCCTGACGCACCCTCGTACCTCAAGAGTGAGATAGATAGTAGGACAATCCTTCATCACAAATTTCTGCAAATTAATTGGGTGGAGGATTCACGATCCTACCAGTGTAACCACCGCTTCCAAATGGCCATTGCCTTTAAAACGAGACAGTCTATATCAGTCATTGGGTCTGATAATGTACGGTGTACCTCTTCTGTAAATACAGGAAATCTCATATTGCTCGGACGACCCTACCAAGGGAGGGTGTTGCGGTATCCTTCCAAAATGGGTCCTACACGTATCATTGAGTTCGGAAGGTAGCTTAGTTACAATGTGTACGGGGTATCTGAACACGTAAAAGGTAGGTAGTACCGTATTGCTTGGACAATCCTACCAGGAAATGACAATATGGTGAACTCGCAAATGACTATGTCTGCACGCAGATGGTCTACATCAGCTATTGGCTCTTGTAGTGTATAGTGTAACTCCACCGTAATTAGAGGAAGTCCCATATTGCTCGGACGATCTACCGGGAGGAATGTCAGTTCACTGAGAAAGACTGAATGGCGATTTGGGAAAGGTGCTAGTTCCAGGTATCTGAGTAAAGCTTTTCGATTCCGGTGGATGGGAGGAATATCTTTAGGAAAAGAGGCTTTAACACATACCATTGGATCCGGGAAGAGATACTGGAGTATCTGGACGTGTTCATGTTACCTGGATACTAAGGGCATTAGCCCTTTAAAGATAGAGGTAGGCATTGCCGGGAATGATCAAGTCCTCTCGAGTTCTCCTAGGGCTCCTGGATTGGGTTGAACTCTACCAATCAGTAGTTAGGCCATGGAATGCTTGCCATAACGCTCGAGCACCATGCCGGCAGAACATGGAAGAACGTGACTCGCTAGCAGGACCAACTGGACCACTAGGATGAACTGGTAGGTACTAAGGATTTCGGTCTGGCTACACAGGACTATCGCACTCCCTGGAAGAAGGGGATTACATTGCAAAAGCGAACCAAAATCTTGAATATGGACGATTAAGGTCTAACACATGTAAGATTGAGGAATCACTGACTAACTAGTAAGTGATTGACGATAACAATCTATTAAAGTAGGCTGCAGCACGTCATTAGATAAGTGGTGCTAAATCACTTCGTCCCTGATATGTCTTATTTGTAGCCAATGTTTTTAGTTAAACGGAAATTTTAAGTTTAGATAATCGGCTTAACGTGTAGTCCGAGCCACATGATCTCCAACTGGAAATTTTAATATACTTTTTCTTTTCTGCTTAATGTTACAATTGTTTTTAATGAAATTTCCCCAGTTTGCAGTCAAAATTATTCTGTGTTAGCATGTGAAACAAATATATGTTTGTTATACGTAAATTCAGGTGGCATGGCGGTTCAGTGGTAGACCGTTTACCTCTAATGCATGGGGTGCCTGATTCAAAGCTCTGCCAAGTAAGTTTGTGATGGACAATATTGTTTCCTGTGTTTCCTATCCTTTCCTCCCACATTCTCATTTCACTTGCCTTAATCCTTCGGTCTCCCTTAGTCTAAAGAGCATAATCGTGGGACGTTAACTGGAAGATTTCACTTCTCAATATCATGTATTTTCTGCTTTTCCTTCCTTAAAAAATATAATATATTTCTTTTTCTCTTTGTAAAATCTAGCAACCCTAGCCAGAATCTGTAAATTGGTGCATCGTCATCAAGTCTAGAAGACTCGAGTGGGTAGGTCATGTAGATAAAATGGAAATAAGTAGGAACGCTTTCAAAGTTTCAACAAAGATGTTTCCAGGTGACTTGACAGTCTTTATGGTATATCGACGGATGAGAGGTGAAATTTTGTAAGTCACTTGGTCAAAAAATAAATAAATAAATAAAATAAAATAAAAGGAAAAAGCCCAAAAACCAAATCTAAATAAGCCAATCTGTTAACAGAAAATCCGTCAGAGCTTGCTCAGATGCTCAGATTCAGCCATCAGAGCTTGATTCTGAAAGATGGCTGATTTCAACAGATGACTCAGAAAGTTCTGGTGATAATAGACACAGCTGCTTTGCTTATCAGTAAAATGGTGTTAGTCAGACTAGAAAATATACCTTACACCATTTTAACTTTCACCTGTCCATATATCCAAGTAAAATTGTCCAGAAACTTTGGGTAGCCCTTTACCACTCATTTCCTTCAGTGAGATTTTCTTCAGCGGCAAAGTGAGCAATACCATTCAGTATTATTTACCGATACCAGTCATTTTTGTATAAATTTTTTACAGCAGAAAGGTTGAACATCCATTTAAGAACACAGTTATATCTAACAATGCTTCTTATTTTTAAAATATAAATTATACTTTTCATACTATGATAAGAAAAAAACTGACTTTTTTTTTTTTTTTTTTTTTTTTTTGCTTATGGATTTAAGTAGGGCCTAGTCTTGTTTAAATATATTCTAAGGACTAATCCTTGATATAAATTCTATACACTCGGATTAAGTATACTTATATGTTGTCCTCAAATGAAGGGCAAGTGAGATAAATATGTACATAACATGATACAGGCTTTGTTTGAGTTAATTTTACCTGAAGATGGAAGTGTAGGTTTGTACAGAAAATGGGTCACAGCAAGTTGACTGGTTCAACACTGCTGTTTTAATGAATACTCTACCATGTTGTAGGGAGAATGAAAGAAAGGTTCTGTTTATTGTCTAACCATTGCTCGCATTTAGTTCACTTAGATACAGACAAATATGTACAAGATATAATAATCACAATCTATACATTTTATTAAG
Organism: Thermobia domestica; assembly: GCF_964235325.1. Lineage (NCBI taxonomy): Eukaryota > Metazoa > Arthropoda > Insecta > Zygentoma > Lepismatidae > Thermobia > Thermobia domestica. The sequence continues at coordinate 14,649,861 of NC_137461.1, read as the reverse complement.
TAACATTTGGACACAATTTTGTTTAAATATTGAGAATTTCAATTGAAATATATCCAGACCCATAGAATGTATTTTATTTATTACCTGTATCACATATTCATTATAATGGAGAGTTTTTACCTAAATTCGTTTTGTTATCAGACATTTGTCTGAATTTCAGATTTTAACGACAATAAAATGGTAATCTACTTAAGAAAGTCATATTATCTTCATTATCAGTAAGTTTCTTCAAGTACAACACACATTGAATGAACCTTCTATCTTCCAACGACAAAAGCTGAAATATCCTGGGAAGTATATTGTAATATACATAACGAGTTGGTATATTATCGTTATAACTAATAAATTTTAACATTTTCTTTCGTACCTTTTCTATTTCTTACTTTGGTTTTTTTGGTAGAATGGTTCCCAAATTATAGAAGCATCTTCCAATGTTGTTCTAACAAAAGACTCATATAATGTTAATATTGTTTTTAATTTTTAAAATGACAACATGATCGTTTAATAAATAAAAGCATTTTAAACGTCTTACTTACTGTATTTTGATATTTATATGATATGTAAACTTGAGATTTGCATTAAACCATACTCCCAGAGCCAGGCCGGTAGCCAGCCCAAAAGTGTAGAGGGGGACCGGCTGAAGTTAGGGGGGCCCAATCAAATCATATTACAATTGATCACCATATTATAGTTCATTTTCAAGTTTACCGTGAAAATTTTAGGGGGGGGCAGCAAAAATTTAGGGGGGCGACCCCCTAGATTCCCCTGGATACGGGCCTGCCCAGAACTCTTGACAATTTCTTTCTGTTCTAGTACCTGATTTCCTATAATATATTTAAATATAACAGGTTTCTTGATTATCGGAAACGTTACAACGTTTCATTTTGAAATATTAAGTTCAAATGTATTTCTTTCACTCAACTTCACAAGATCTCTGTGTAATTTTTCACAATCACCTTTTGTAGAAATTTCTTTGTATAATTTAGTATCATCAGCAAACAGCAGACATGAAGTATATTCAAACTCTTCAGGTAAATATTTTTTCATAATTAAGAAGAGTAAAGGACCTAAATTGGATCCTTGGGGTACTCCAGACTATACAATATATTATTTAAATTTACAAGTGATATTATGTTACATATTGGATTCTGTTGCTTAAATATGGCTTAAATAGAAGGATTAACTCATTTGAAATACCAAATCCTTTAATCTTTTTAAGAAGTATCTAATGATTAATCAAACCAAAGGCTAGTTTAAAATACGTATACACTACATCAATTTGAGATCTTATGTTAAAAGCTTCACCAATTACTTGACTTATATTCAATAAATTTGTTACTGGTCATCTGTTAAGTCTAAAACCATAGTGTGAATCAGAAAGATATCATGAAATGTGGTTAAATAGGTGTTTACAAATTACTGATTCGAATATTTTAGCTGGAGAAGAAAGTCATCGGCCTATGGTCTTGTATTAATTGAAGGGTTGGATCCAAGAACCATTTAAGTCTACTTTTATATTTTTTTTCCAGAACTGCCTGTTTCTTGTTCTAACTTCACGATGAACATTATATGTAGGTACCTCCTTCGCATTATAATACTGTAAATATTAATCGGATCCACATGATTCTTGCACACAATGTAGAGTAATTTTTTCTATTGCAACATGTGAAAATCTCAAATTCGCTAATTAAGAAAATGAACCTATCTGGTTATTGCATACAACCCTTGAATTTTACAGGATTAATTATGGGAATTGGACCAGGGTTGCCACACTCCAGACTCGTCATGATGCCAAACACGGGTATTAATTATGCTAGATTTTTTGTAAATTATGCCAGATTTTCAAATTATCCTTCCTAAGTAATTTTAAAGACCCGCCCCTACTTATCTTCATTATTTTAATGAAGTGTTTCAACTGTATTCATGTACAAAGCTAATATGACGCTGTCAGGAATGATAATGAAATAAATTGGTAAATGGTAATTTATAGGGGAGGAAGGTCGAATTTATATTTTATGAATGGATAACATTTTAAGAAACATATACACAACATGCCGCTTCCGTCACAGCTCTGAGGCATTTCTTTTAGTGTATTACTAGCTGTCCCCTGATGCTCATATCCCTCCCCTCTCAAGTTGTAAATTGAAAGGGACAGAAACATCCCAGATAACCACACATTCAGGTTTCAATTGACAGTAATAAAACTATGGGTAAGTAAATATGTTTTGTAGAGTCACGTTTTGCTATTTTTGAACATTTCTCTGAATTCAACAACAAATTACAACTACGGAAATATTGACTGGTTTCATTGCTCCAACTATCGCTTCAACTAAGAAGAATAATTCCAGACTGTCCTTGGACCATCTAAATGTTCGTTCTTTTTCTGTTCACCAGAAGGAAGAATGAAATTATGATAGATTTGGCCAAGATGCTAAAGTCAAGATGCTAGATGCTAAATGCATGTGAATTATGCTAGATCTAGCACCAAGATGCTAGATATAGCTTCACTGAATTGGACGTATTTAAACTGTTGTAGGAAAATAACACTGAGTAATAAGCAAATTAAATATATAGGTCAATGGCTTAACAAGAAACTCTGTACAGCCTTTAAAAATATAAGATGATATACCATCATTACTAATTGACCTTTTACCTTTCATTTTGCCAATACCTTCGATTATTTTTGTTTCAGTGATTCTATCCAGTGACATTATATGTACAATCGAAGAGATATCATTCAGAAAAATATCAGATAATTTAATTGTTAAATTGAAAATTTTAATTTCTCTCTCTCTCTTGTTTAAGTCGTTGAAGTGCTTAGATGACTTGTAATTTCTTCAATTAGCACATGTGTTAGCTTTCAGAGGCGACTTTAGAGCATCATTGGATAATAGTGTAGCTGTATCCCGGTTGCAGATTCCATAGTGAATAAAGAATATTCTTTTTTGCTTTCAGTTTGTCCTAGGTGGTTGCATGGTCGTCTTTTCTGCAGTGTAATTTTGATATTGTACATTTTACTACAGTTCAGTTGGTTTAACGTATTTTGCATTAACTTCCAAGGAAAAACCATTCCATTATTATCACAATACCATGCATTATTTATAGTAACATAATTAATAAACAGACAAAATGACTGAAAAACTATGTGTTATTAAAACTTTCTATACAGGTGTAATATAGTATTAACCCTGCAACCCTCGCGCGGGGTAAATATGACCCCAGAGAGATATTTTTTGTTTGGCTCTCCTAGACAGTTGGCAATTCTGACCCGGCCACCCTACTAGCTGTCTGTTGTATTGTCTACTTCAAGGCCAACAATTAGTTAGTTGTTTACTGCAATATTTTTCGTAAGCAAAAAATACGTTTAATATAAAGTGGGGCCACTGTGACCTCACGCGAGGGTTGTTGATACCTAACACCGCGCGAGTGGTGCAGGGTTAACCAGTATTGTTACAAGTGCATGTATGTACATTTGTGAACTACTGCGTTTTTAATAGGTAGTTATTATTTCTTGACCTTAATTTCTGGATTTCCACCTTTAATTATACCAGATAGGACTGCATCTATATTGATATATAACATCTATCTAATTTTAAAAAAATGCTTAGAAATTATAGAAAAATCCATAAAGAGCTTCAATTCTATATAATAGATATAATTAATGCAATTAGTCTAATTTAAAAATTTATTTTGTTCTTGCAGGAAGCTCAATCAAAAGAGGTGACATCAGAAGAAATTCATTCGGTGATTGACTCTACTGAAGGACAATGGTGTGCAATTGCCCTGTTACAACCTCTGGTCCGTCACTGGCGGCGGTCTGCGGAGGAACCAATTTTATGGTGTTTATGGGACTTCTGGAAATATTTCTCAAATCACAGTGCGATATAGAGGATCCTTGCAGGCGTCCGATAGACTCACCGCAAGTGCATAAAGAATATGACTTCATCGTTGTCGGTGGTGGAACTGCGGGCTCCATAGTGGCCAGCAGGTTAAGTGAGATACCCGAGTGGAATGTTCTGTTGTTAGAGGCGGGAGGGGATGAACCAACAGGGACGCAAGTGCCGTCAATGTTTCTCAATTTCTTCGGAAGTGATATAGATTGGAACTATTTCACTGAACCGGAGGAAATGGCGTGTTTAGGTAAAGAGAACCAGAAGTGCGGTTGGCCAAGAGGGAAAGTTCTTGGGGGCACTAGCGTGTTCAATGGCATGATGTACATACGAGGGAGTCGAAAGGATTTTGACGACTGGGCTAAACTCGGCAACATTGGCTGGAGTTACAACGATGTCTTCCAGTACTTTCTCAAATCTGAGGATAATAGGCAGCCAGAGTTGATAGATCCTGGATATCATTCTTCAGGAGGTTACCTCACTGTAGAACAATTCCCATACCGGCCACCACTGTCTGATGCCATTTTAGAAGGAGGAAGGGAACTAGGTTATGAAATCAGGGACTTAAATGGGGAGAGACACACGGGATTTGCAAATGCTCAGACGACCAGTCGTAACGGAACGAGAATGAGTGCTGCAAAAGCATTTATAAGACCCGTCCGAGATAGACCAAATCTTCACATTCAGTTGTATGCTCACGTGACACGTGTTCTTGTGGATCCGGTTACTAAAAGGGCCTATGGAGTGGAGTACGTGAAGGAGGGAGAGAAGAATGTTGTGTACGCCACGAAAGAAGTTATAGTATCTGGAGGAGCTGTAAATTCTCCTCAAATATTACTTCTTTCAGGAATCGGCCCACGTGAAGATCTAGAGTTCCTTAATATACCAGTTGTTCAGGATCTTAAAGTAGGGCACAATTTACAAAATCATGTGTCCTACACTTTAACATTCACTATCCGTGAACCTGAAACAAGATCCTTAAACTGGGCTACTGCTGTCGAGTATTTGCTATTCCGGGATGGACTTATGGCCAGTACTGGGATATCTCAAACAACAGCAATCATCAATACAAAATATGCCAATCCTGTAGAAGACCATCCAGATATTCAATTGTATTTTGGTGGGTATCTTGCTGATTGTTCCAGAACTGGAGCTGTGGGCGAATTGCCTGACCCCGCAGTGAACTCTTCTAGGCACATTTACATGTTTCCTACAGTCCTTCGTCCAAAAAGTCGCGGTATTCTTAAACTAAGATCAGCGGATCCGTTTGACTCTCCAAAAATTCATCCCAATTACCTAACAGATTTCAGAGACATGGAAACCTTAATCGAGGGGATAAAATTTGCCATCCAATTGTCTCAAACAAGAGCACTTCAAAAATATGGCTTTACTTTAGACACTACTCCTGCCAAAGGGTGCGAAAATATCCCATTTGGTTCAGATTCCTATTGGGAATGTGCCATAAGACATGATACAGTTCCGGAAAATCATCAGGCTGGAAGTGTTAAAATGGGTCCTCAGAATGACCCAACAGCAGTTGTAGATCCTGATTTAAGGGTTTACGGTATCCATGGTCTACGTGTGATTGACGCTTCGATCATGCCCCAAGTGACTAGTGGTAACACTGGCGCTCCAACGATGATGATTGCTGAAAAGGGTTCAGATATAATAAAAAGGGATTGGCTTGCAAACGGTGGCATTCAGTCAGTGGATTTCCTAAGGCCGCAAGTTAATTATATACCGTTATACACGTCGCCATTTTATAACTACTACAAGAAGTAATTGTGAAAAGTGTTCTTCTCAAAGAAAATGATTGAAAAAAGACAGTTTTTTTGGATGTGTATTTATAAAATGCCTAAGTTAATTATTCATTTAAGTGATTGTCGTTATGTTCTGTTCGATAACATCTTACAATATAGGTTGCATTTGCTGTACAGGTAAATGTACGGATCACTTTGAAAATGGTCCTTACTTCAATTGAAAGTGGTAACTTTTGCTATAAATAGTTTATGCTACGAAAATCATAAAACGACTTGACCATAAAAGATTTGTACCAATTCGAGAATTGATGAACTCATTTTGTAAATAGAAAATTCGCTGCACATGCACCCCACAATTCTTAGCTTTTATATTTCAAAGAAAGCATGTTTCTTTACTATTTTTAAGGATTTTGCAGAAATCAAACTATTTAATTCAACACATTTCAAAAATAGCCAATAAACGTAAAAATATCGTTTGTGTTATTTTCTAGTAACGACAATATTCTACTCAGTGGATTAGTCAAATGTCTTTAAGATTGTCTTTGTTCTGTTCCATTTTGTCTTTTGAGTCAATGATATGATGTATTCTCTTACAATAGAAAATACATCTACAATACAAACTTTCTACGAAGCAGTATTTTTTTACATAAAATAATTAAGGAGATTAAAAATTAGTTTTAATATTTAATTTTCGCAACATTTTGGAAAATGTATTTTAAAAAAAATGGGGCCGAATTGATGAGTATTCCTAAAATCATGTGGTAATTGTTGTGCTATGGGAAGACCCCATTGCCCAATGCAACTCAACTCTCTCGCACCTACCGGCGGAAGCTCATGTGGTTCGGATTTCACGTTAATCAGTCAGGTCCCGTCTCATATAGCCTCGCTGCTAAAAGGGACGTTAAACTCAAATTCAACTCCACTCAACTCTCTAGCAGCTAAAATTTTAGCATTATTACCTAAAGAGTTTAGCAAAAGTCTCAAGAGTTCGATTTCCGCTGGGCGTATATCAGTTTGGCTTTCATACGCGTAGTAACGTATAAGCTCGTGTCCCAGTGTTGGAAAGAGACTTTAAGCTCCAAGAAATCTCAAAATAACATCAAAAGACATGTGCAGCGTGATGTGATGTTCATCAATTCTCAAAAGTTAATAGAAATTTGTATATTGACAGTTATTTTTATAGCTCTATATGTAAAACTACTTAAGATGTTATTTCTTTGCGTGCCATGGCTGAATACAGAATATGGTGTTTCAACGTATAAGTAATGAACTTGTACAGACAAATTTCATAGTAAACGTATATAATTATTTGTAAATGTAAATTTGTATATCTATTACGTACGAGAATTTTGTTCAAACCCATATCTATGTGTATGATAATTAAGCATATTGGCTAAACCTTATAATATTCTGCATTAAAAGAACAACACTTACAATAACTTACGGGTTTACCGAAAGATTTTAATTAATTCTAAGTGTTTTGATAGGTCGTGGATACTAAGATTATCAAGCTTCCGATTCTTTATGTAGCACAATGTTCCCAGAGGCTCTCCTGAAAATTTTTCAGTTATCTTCTTGCGGGAAACCCTTCAATTATGACAATATTGAAAGAGAAGCTAATATATGCTTAAAAACCACAAACCTTGACAAAAGATTTAATTATATGTGCTTATTCTTCCAAAACACCAGTGAAAACTTGTTTTAAGTATTATCAATTTTCTATCTTGTATTACAGTAATTTATAAACAATTGTCTGTGACAGTGATATAGGGTAATCCAAAAATCCTATTAGATTCTCTATTTATTTATGTATTTTGCATTAAAGTAACGTTATGGATCAGAAGCACAGAGAATGTGATATAAGATGAACTAGTAAGTTAATCCAGAGAGTCTGTGTGTTTCCGTAACAAATATTTATGTGCCTCCAGGTGTGTTCTGAAATTCAACACAGCATTCGCGAGTGGTCATGAAAAATACATGCCGAACAACTTCCACCAGCTAGTTGCATAGTAACGCGTACTGTTCGATGTAACTCCACAATGAATTATCACACGGCAATAGATCAGGACTTCTGAGAGGCTAGTCGAAAAGTACTGATAACTGGAAAACTATGTCCAGTCCATCTGTTAGGAAACGCTTCGTTCAGATATTCTCGTACGATAACCAAACAATGGGCTGAAACTGGGAACCAAACAATGGGCTCCACTTGCTTAAAAACCGAATTCGATCGAGAAGCCTTTCGGCTCTCAGTTGACGGACAAATCAGTTCGGAAACATGGGATAGTTTTCACTACTGTAGTACAGACTATCTCTTCCTGTACATAGATGTAACTGGACTTTTGAATCATCCTGTACATGCAAGGAATAGTAGGAAAAATAATATTTTATCATTCACTTCATTATCTCATAAAATTTCACTAACATTACATACATAGTATTTCGTATATAGCAGTCTTCATCAACAGTACTTGATACTATGATCACACGGTAAGCAAACAAAAAAAAGTCATAAATTGTAATTTTTGTAAAAGAAAAGCAATGTCTTTTTTTAATTTATGACTAAAACTTGTCTTAATGAAGACATTCCCAGAAACAAGGCTTTACAAACGAACTTCATGTTTTATTCCTGACTATTCAACAAATGTTTAAAAATAAATCTGAATACATCATCTTGGTTTGGTATAGAAAACGAACATTCAAAGTCTGCAAACGTTACTAGAAACGGATATTCTAATGGTTAAATTCATTGTGAAGTTATTACCAAAATAAAAATGCAAATCTCATACAATTTCCTCGGATTATTGAACATGACATAGATTCACACAGAATGTTTGTACGTACACCTTCGCTACTTAACCGAATACAAAAGGAAAACTGGTGGTCACATGGGCATGAAAATTCATGTAAACATTGTTAAGGACATGGGAGATGTTGTTATACGCTATTCCAGTGAAATGCATTTCAATAGTGTATTTGTGGTCCTGGGTTCGATTCCCGGTGTAAGAACATTTAAAAGCATTTGACGTATTATGAGGTTCTGATTCCACGCTGAACTGTAGATTAATGTCCCATATAGCCTGGGTGCTGAAAAGCAACGGTAACAAATAACTTTCTTTAAAACATTTGTTGCCATATTGTTAATTGTCACACTACAAAGACTTCATTTATCAAACTTACATCATGCTACAAAATGTGCTCGAAATAGGGCTACACTCCAAAGCAGTTTCGAAGAGCGTAAGAATTACTGCACTGTTGCACTAAACTAGTGGTTCTCAACCGACGTCTCGTGACACACTGATGTGTCATACAGTCTTCTAAGGTGTGTCACGAAATTTTAGAATTTAAAAATCATGAAGAATTTAATAATAATTACTTAATATCGGGACAGAGTGTACCAGTCAACACCTCCAGCGGTAGTCAGAATGTTCTGTCCTACATAGAGTCAATATAAAAACTAATAGTTTCCCTATTATAATATATGTTTTTATTATCTATTTGTTACCATGTCCTGGGCGTTCAGTCCAAAAGGTTGAGAACCACTGCACTAAACACCTCCATGGGCAGGCTCGGCACCATTCTTAGATCAGCATGTTAACGTATATTTCCTAGCGTCGGAGACCAAAGTTCGATTTCCGACGGAAGTTCATGTGGTTCGGATCCCAGATTAAGCTTTAGGTCCACGTCTCATATAGCTACGCTGCTGAAAGGGAACGTTGAACTCAAAATCAAATCAAACCTAATGTACGTTTCCTTTATTAACCCTGTCATTCTCACAAGAAACCTTGTGCAACATTTGTAACGCAAAGTCTGCACATTCCTCCTATAAAATCAAATTTTGTGCGCCAATTAGAGTCTGTTGAGGGAGCAAAATTTAAACTATAAGCACTATGTAGTATGTATTTTACTAAGATGATATTCTAAACAGTGTATTTCGCTTTAAAAGACAACTGACATTAATTGCGCGTAACTATATGCTACATTAATTCATAAACGTATTACAAAATTACATTTACTTTAATGCAAATTAAACTATTCGCTGAGCAAAACAATACGTTTGTTGTAAAAAATTAATGACGTGTTATAGTTTCGCCAACTATCCTCTTTGGCTTCATCAGACACTATAAATACACAGGTAGTGGCTGATTTAATATAAGAGAGAGTGAAAAAATCCCTAATTCCTGATTGGCTACCACAGTCAATTCCCTTCAATCACAACCAATCACAATTTGTAAGGTTATTTTGTAAATTAGATATGTATGTATATGATGTCAACAGGGGCGGGGAAGGGAATTAGTGAATTTTGTTCTGTTTTACGTTCTGGTTTTGTAATTGAAGAGGATTGGCTGAAATAGCCTGTTGTAGCCAATCAGCATTCCGGAATTGTTTCGCTGTCTCTTACGTATATAATCTGTCATTACCTGTATATTTATAGTGCTTGATGAAGCCAAGTAGATAGGTGGCGAAATTGTTACACGTTATTAATTTTTTACAACAAACGTATTGTTTTCCTCAGCGAGTAGAATTTGGATTTAAGTCTACTAAAGCAAAGCTTGCAGATACAATGGAATATATTACTTTAATGGTGTTTACTTTGCTAAGGCCAGAGAAAGAAGTACAAATGAAGGTTTGTTTTAATTTACGGGTGTAACTACACAAAAGGGGATTTCGTAGTGGAAACCAGGAATCAACTGAGTGTATTCCGAAATGCGCTAATAAACTAGAATTATTTTTGACATTTTAGCTTATTAGAATACAGCATAATGGAACCTGAATTGAAATTTTAATGGTTTGTTTTTGTGTATTTGGGATACTACTCAAAATACTGAAAAGTACTTCTTCTAGAATATGTAAAAGAAAAGGATCCTCGGCTGAAATATTGTATCCTTAATGAAAATTTACTAAATGGACTCCTATTATAATTTTAAAAGAGAAAAGTTGACATTATAAGATTTGTACAAAATGCAATATTAATCACAAAAAGCACAATATTCTTAAATTAAGTAAATTGTAATTACAATATATTGCAATGTAAGTTATTTTGTTTCACTTTGTAAAGAAAAATATGTAAAGTGTGATGTTAGTAGCAGGATAGAATGTAAACATTCTTTTTGTTGTTATTGTAAAAGTAAAAACAAAGACGATTTTTGAACAAAATCCTATTTTCAATATAAAAAAATGAGTTTTATTGTTTCATTTTTACTTACCCAAAAGACTAAAATATAAAAGAAATGAATTAGTGATGGTACTTTTCTACAGTTTTTGTGACCTTACTATAATGATCTACAAGCTAAAATGATGTGCCGCATGACCACGTTCCCATTTAAAAATCTTGACGTGAATTCAAGATGGCGGCTTTCAATATGGCCGCCATCTTGGTCACCATCACAATCCGACTTCCCTCTTGACCTACTATGTTACTACATGGTTGTTGTTCACTATTTTCCACGAACACGGATTTTACAAGGAGTGGTAAAGGACTTATGGTCCACCCTGTATAATTATGAGTGTTCGGAAAGTAAGGTTACATAGTCTGCAGTGAAACATGTGTATATTATTTCATACAACCAATACAGCCATACAGATAATACAAACATTCGATATAGTTTCCATATCGCTCGAGGCACTTGTCGCATCATGGAATGAGTTTGAAGATTCCCTCCTGGCAAAACTCCGATCTTTGAGTTCTCAGACACGTTGTCACGAAGTGTTTCACCTCCTCGTATGAAGCGATACGATGGCCTCGTAAGTGCTCCTTGAAGTGCGGGAACACGTGAAAAGTCGCTTGGAACGAGATTTTGAAAATTTGTGCCATCTATGAAATTTCTACGAAATCCAATTCGAGGGAAATTAGATCTAGTGAGTACATGCTTCGTAAGTGTACGATTACTATTACTGTTGCTACCAAGATTAGGTTCTGTTACGCGGTTACTATTACTGTTACTAATAAGGTTAGGTTCGGTTATCTTACCGGTAAAATTAGGTTCAATTCTCATTCGTTTTATTGGTGGCGAGATGTCGTGTCTCGTAACAGATCTGTACCGTAAAACGGGGCTACTTTGACATAGAGCGGGGCTACTTTGACATGAGTGATTCTTCTGTTCTGTGAGCGCCGTTGCATCTTGGCGCATCTGCTCCAGCCTCTAGACGTGAGTGTGTATAGAAAACTAAAGAAGTAGAGAGCCGTACTGAGTTCATGGCCGAAAGAGACTCGACAAAGCGGATCGATTCCCAAGGAAAAATTCCCTGATCCACTGTCCCGACTCATGGATTCCCTGGCTCCCACCATAGACAAGAACCGGAAGGCAGGATTCCGCGCGACAGATCCGGTTCCCCTAAACGTTGAAGCTCCCCTCTCAAAGTTACCCAAAGAGCCCAACAGCACACAGGTCGAGAAAGATATAGATGCAAGTCTCCTGCAGTTTCTTCTGGAGCGGGGCCAAGCACCAGAGCGAGGACGAATGGAGGGAAGTGAGTTAAAGATCTTGGTTTCCCCTGGAAAACAGTTGCTCCTATGGGAAGAAGAACTGGAAACTGGGACCAGATATGAGGATGGAAGAGGGAGACATCGGAGAGACCTTGGTGACGGAAGAGGTGGTCGTAAAGGACCCCTTGATAGAAGAACTGGAAACCGGATAACCGTGACAGCTCCAAAAGAAACCCTGCCAGGGAAAGAAGGCAAAGGAAATAAAAGGGTATGACGAAAACACCTGTGCCATCTGTATCAGTGACTCTCGAAACTATACTGGCGGAAAAGAGTGGATTCAGTGTGTCAGATGCGAAAAATGGGTGTGTTGGTTTTACAATATTGGATCCAAAAATCCACAGTATGCTACTTACGATTGTAATGCTGACGATTAAGGTTTTCATTCCGTTGTTACATGTAAAAGCGTGTTAAAAGTAAAGCTTTAAGAAAAACTTGTATAATGGTGTATAATGATGTAAAACAATCAAGATTTCCTGGTTTAAAAGCATTCAGTGTACATTACACATGACCAAAACAGTGTTTTACACTGGATTTACATTAATTTCATGTTAAAGTAACCCCATATGTCGAGTGACCTTGACCTCATGCAGCAAATACATAAGGTGTCAAAGTAGCCCCACCCTGGGAGTTACTTTGACAGGTAATTCTTTAATTTTTCCCGCCAAAACTTACTTGCAGAAACTTAAGTTCAATATTGGATGTGATAACCTAGATACCCATTGTTATGATGAGAATAGTATCATTGACTGGTTGCAGCCAGTGTCCCCTGTACACATCTAAAATACCGGTAGTACAAAACCTGTCAAAGTATAACCCAGTTCTACGGTATCTATTCTTTTCACAATATTCACGGTAATTTGTCCTACCACGGTTTCTGTTTCTTCTGTAATTAGGTTCGGTTACATTACCGGTACACATAAATTTAACTACTTTTCACATTGTGATCACACTTTAATCTCACAGACACTTCGAACTTGGTTTCGATTAAGGTTAGTTTGGTTCAGGTTAGTACTGTATAGCACTATTGATGGATTTTCAAAATTTTGCAATGTCATACTTAGATGATTGAAGTTAACGCACTGCATCGCGTTCTGTAAAAGCATCATCGGATTGTTTACTAATATCATTTTGGTCTTTTCATTGAATGAACATTTCAACAGTTCCAATCCAATCGAATAATCACTACAAGCACACGTTTTCTTTCGGAATTTCACGAATACTGGAATCAACTTTCTTCCTGCTACATGAATCAATGTCGTGCACATATCATCAAACGGTTCTATTACCACTACTTCATCTCTGGGATTAATATCATGTTGAATATATCGTGAATACAAGCAGTCAATAGCATTCACTAGGTGAAGATGACCATAACTTTTCCGACATTGATACATACTAAAATCTTCATTACACGCAGCATCAATAAGACAATCACAAACATTCAAATGAAAAGAAAAGTTAGGGTAATCTGATCCAACCAATACTGCAGTATGGTTTTGCGAAAACTCAGTAAATTTCATTAATGCAAACTCAAAATCTGCATTTTCTGTTGTTTCTGTGGAACGTTCAAGTTCATTTGGAGCACATATGTTAATCTGTGACGACATTTTTTTAATCTGTGATGACATGCTACATGAACCAATATCTTGCCTCAGATGTGCAAACGGCTGATCGATTTATTCCATTTGTTGATTCATTCGGTCATCAATATATTGTTTTAATTGTCCTATTTGTTGGTTCATTTGTTCCGTCTTTCGATCGATTTTACTGTTAAGTTGTTTCGATTGTTCCAATTGTTCTTTAATGATATCGGCCAGGTCAGAAAAGCTCATTTCCCTGTTGCCATCTGTTTCAGATGTATTTCCCATACCAGTGAGACTCATTTTAATATTCTGGTAGAGCGTTCACCTCCGGTGCTTGGGGTCCCTGGTTCGATCCCAGCTAGCGTCGTGTGGACTTTGTGATGGACAAACACCGTACTCGTGAGTTTTCTCGGGGTTCTCCCGTTTCCTCCCACTTTCTTCAGTCCCCATTTCACTCATCTCTCATCATCACCGTCTCCTTTAGCCTAACCGGCATTACCGTGGGACGTAAAACCTAAAGATTTCATTTCATTTTTTTTTTTTTTCATTTTAATATTCCTCGGAATTTTTGTGCTACTTCTCAACACGGTAAACTCCGTTTTGTTATCTCTTTAGTGAAATCACCTCGCAGCCTTATAGTCAATCTGTACTATTAAAATTTATTATTTAGGAGAATGCCTACTTTACTTCGACGAATCCCCTAAAGGTTCCTGGCGGCAAACCACCAAAAATTATATAACGTAACTCGTTATATACAGGTCTTCAGTCTAATTATATCCAGATTATGTTACTAAAATCACTTATATTAGTTTATATTACGTTTAGATTTCCTGGCTTTTATTGTGGCACACACTTATTAAATTAAATACACGTCTCATGATTATACGTACATCTCCTTTTATGATGGTTCCTGAATTATAACGATTATTTACAAAACGTTGTTATGACAACGTAAAGACAAAACTCATCAAAAATCATCTAAATTTGATTCTCTCCTTTTCATATTTTCGTATTTTCTTCTTCTTCTTCAAACTATTTATTGCATATTTTAAAATCATACATTGCCCGATATTTAAAATTACACTGAAAATACAAGATGTCGTTGCAAAGTGAAGGGGATTCCTCAACACAAACCATACCTCACGAGGCTGCCATGAGCCAGCCAAGGAGGTTTCCTAGGATCATAACCTGGACTCGCTACAAAACACCCCGCTGGCTGCCGTGAGCGAAGGTGTTCGCGTATGAAACGTTACTTCCTTTACCCTTAGTCATAAGGGAAATTCTGATATATTAACATTGTAAAACACAAAGACTATTTTGTATTTTATAAGTAAATAGGTGAAGGGCTAGATTCCTGGTCCATTATTGTATCTACGTGCACAAAATATTACAATAATAAAAATTTTATAATGAAAGATGCAGAGTGAAAGTTCCATGTATGATCACTTTACCTAAGAAAATATTACTCGTGGACGCGATCGGACGATCAAACAGATTTTGATCACTAACAAAGATTAAAGATATTTAAGGTTACAAGAACTTCAATTAAAACTTTATGCAGGTATGTCTCTAAAGCTTTTTTGGTGAGTTTTTTAAAAGTAAGAATTGAATTGAGCTGACCAGTAAACTTATGCCGAAAACTAGAACAAAAAAGCAAATTTGGGAAGAAAAGAACGAAGATATGAGGGACGCAGGAAGTTAAGCATAAATTGCACTTGATTTGGGTATTTCAATTACGTAATCAAAATAAACTAATTCCTTCATATACGACCAATAAAATAAAAGAAACTAATGGCTTTGAGACATCGTAAATTCCTAACACATAAGGCTGAATTGGAAATTATCAGATGCAACGAGAAAACGAACCAATAGACGCATATCTTCTTTTTAAATTATGGGTAATAAGACAACTTATGCATGAAGCAACGTAACAAAAAATACATTTTTTTTATCATTACGGTTATTATGTAATTTTCTTTTAAAAATGTTTTTGAAACATTTCATACTATTCATGGACTACAAAAACATTCAATAAAAGCGGCTCAAGATTTATCAAGAATGAGGGACTATACAAAAGCTTTCTTAAGCAATCCATTCATTTTACAGCCTACCTTCGAAAATTATACCATCACATACACACGAACCTAACATCTCAGTAATGTTCAATTCGTCAATACAATACGCACACATAACAAGTAATTTGTAGGGGCAACATCATCAGATCTGACCTGATGTACAAAATCCTCAAGTAACTTCAAATTTACAACAACCTCAACCTACAGCGCCTCCTTTACAATGTCCCACAACCTCAATCAACTTTAGGCTTACCACAACAATCGTCAGTACAGTCACTACATCCCTCTACTAGTGTCCCTCCCAATACTGCCCTCTCTGCCCTCTCACTCACAACAATCTGCCCTCTCACTCACAACAATCTAACAATCCTACTGACATCACTAAGTTAGCTAATCAAATTGACGAATTATCACTATTATTAGCTCAAAATGGGATGCAAACTTCTCAATATAGGAATAATTAAACAACTGGATGAAATCAATACAATGAAAGGAGGAAGGGACATAATGGTAAAACAAACGGCAATACTCATAGAAGAAAAAATATCATCAATAACAACAAAAATTTCAAGAAAGAAAACAAAGTATCAACGGCAAT
Organism: Thermobia domestica; assembly: GCF_964235325.1. Taxonomy (NCBI): domain Eukaryota; kingdom Metazoa; phylum Arthropoda; class Insecta; order Zygentoma; family Lepismatidae; genus Thermobia; species Thermobia domestica. The sequence continues at coordinate 14,633,471 of NC_137461.1, read as the reverse complement.
ACTCATAGAAGAAAAAATATTACCAATAACAACAAAAATTTCAAGAGAGAAAACAAAGTATCAACGGCAATACTCATAGAAGAAAAAAATATCACCAATAACAACAAAAATTTCAAGAGAGAAAACAAAGTATCAACGGCAATACTCATAGAAGAAAAAATATCACCAATAACAACAAAAAATTCAAGAAAGAAAACAAAGTATCAACGGCAATACTCATAGAAAAAAAAATATTACCAATAACAACAAAAATTTCAAGAAAGAAAACAAAGTATCAACGGCAATACTCATAGAAGAAAAAATATCACCAATAACAACAAAAATTTCAAGAAAGAAAACAAAGTATCAACGGCAATACTCATAGAAGAAAAAATATTACCGATAACAACAAAAATTTCAAGAAAGAAAACAAAGTATCAACGGCAATACTCATAGAAGAAAAATATTAAAAATAACAACAAAAATTACAAGAAAGAAGACAAAGTATCAGTACGTGCGACTTACTTTAAAACGAGATACGTTACAAGCAAATGTAGAGAGACTAAAACCAGGGAAACATATAGACGCACCCTGGAAAGACCCATTTCCGTAGGCAGCTACGGAACAGAGTAATGAATCATTGTCTACCACCAGCCAGTGCTCATCTTAAGTCCATGAGTCACCCTCTCCTCAAAGGATATCAAATGAACTTCGGGAAAATACAACTTGAAACACAGAAGAAAATAAATTATTAATTAACATTAAGATAGATTCTCGGTGATACCAGTGATAATCGACACAGAATCATCTTTGCCATTATAGGCAGAAAAAAGACTAACTAAAGTAATACCATTCGAAACCTCACAATAAAAGGTATTTCAGACAAATTTATTAAATTAAAGCAAATTGATTTTATCAAATTTAGAATTGGCAAAAACTGTTTCTTCATACTACTTTCATGTTTTTGGGACATGGAAATTAGAATCGCATCTTTAATCTAGGTTTATTACGACGATTAGATGACAAAATCGATCGTAAAGCAACTTGGTTTGTTTGTATCGTAATCCAAGAAATTCTGTTTTTTCTAAAGACGAAGGAACATATGCGGGAATGTCTCAAACAGTAATTACCTATACAGCATTTAGTGTCAAGGTAATTTCCCACCTTTGAACATTAATAACTTCTAAACAGTAAAAGATAGAAAAGAAAAACAAATTACACCACTAAATTCCTAAGCTCAAGCTAGTGTTATTTGATGTGTCATACACCCCCTTCCCATTAAAAAAAATGACTTGAATCCAAAATGGCGGCCATGAATGACATACACTCCAAAAGTTGCGGCCCCTCATCAAACCTCTGTTCCCATCATCACTTTTTACTTTTCCCGTCAATTTTCAAACTTATGCAGGTGTCCAAGGACTTTTGACTCACCCTGTATATCCCAATAAGCAAAAGCTAATGTTTTCACCACTAAATTACTGGATCACGCTTCCTGCACGTTTTCATTCTTTTTCTTCCTATGCTCATCCAGAAATAATCCAGTATATTTCCTCGTAACCCCTTTGCAAACGTCGCAAGACCGCTCTCTCTTAGAAGTTTATGACGAAAAATCCTAGCGACAATCTTGCATTGTTAAAATCAAAAAAAGATATAGATACAGCATACACTTAAAAAGATGTTAAGAAGGTATCATTTTAAATTGATGAAGAGGAAACAAATAAAAAGCAAGTAACAAATTCAATACAGAAATGAACAACAAATCGACGAAAGGCTCAAACAAACTGCTCAATCTTTTAACATTAATATTTTTGATATACAGTAGGTACAACTTTACCAGATGCTCAGAATACTGAAGTGCACAACCTACTGTATAAGGATAGGGATATTTTGCATACCTAGGCTCTATTCTCAAGATATGGGTTATTTTCTTGGTTATATGCACAGTAGAACTGATAAGGCGGCAGATTTGAGAAATTAAATAATTTCATGTCATTTAATTTGCAGTCATACAACCAAGCACTGGACAAAACTAGACGCACCCTTGATCAAGTCTTAACTAACATAGAAAACCTCATATTTCAGCATGAAAACTTCCAATTGGTTCTAGAGGATATGCATCATCCTGCTTTGATTGCCACATCTGAATGAAGAGTTATAAACCGAAACTTAAATCTGATGTTCGGAATTACAACTTTAGCAAAGCAAACTTCGAAATTTCCTATAGGGAATTATCCCAAATTGATAGAAAAGTTCTGAGTGAACACCGGGATGTCAATGTTGCATCGAGAGGTTTCACGAATTACGTTACAATGTATTTGATGAATATGCTCCTACAAATAAGCGTACTTCCAACGGATTCCCGTGCTGGATCATTAAAAAAAGTCATAAGAAAAGCCTGTTTTTCTTATTGCATATCTTTTGGTATTGTTTTAATACAGTCAATCATATTCTTGAAAATAGGATCTTTCGTCTGAGCTTCATCATCAATTTTTAGCGTAATCGGTAAAACGTTTCGGGTTCGATCGTTGGTGGGGACGGGATAGTTTTGCATACTACACTCGTCACAATGATGTTCTATTGTATAGCTATCCTCCGTGAAATGAATACCACTAAGTGTAATGTCGAGTATTCTGCAAATTAAGCGTTATCAAAAATATTTCCTTTTCGTTTATTCATTCGAAATGTTTGAAGGTTCCAATGCAAGGAACAATACTCACACATTTATTTTCGATATTTTTGTTTATTAATAGAATAAAATAATTAAATTAGAAGCTAAAGACTTAAATAACGTTCTTAATTAAAGAAGGGATAACGTTCTCTCACTCAACAAAATTACAAGGGAAGTCAGAGGAAATGCTTACTCCTGAACGCTGAACTCTGGAATTTCACTCTAAAGAGCAGGCTTATCGAGAATGTAGACCCACGTACGAGACATTTTATAAAACCTTATCCTGCCTTTTTCTATCATAAAATTATAAATATTAGCTGCAGCATCCTAATATTAGTACCTAAGCATTGGTTTAAATGTATATGAAGGAAATAGAACCAAGTTTTAATCGAAATACGTAGAGACCACTGCAATGTAGTCGCTAATGCCTTTGTTTTTGGTTCGAGCGATCGAGGATTCGATTCTCGGTGGGGACACTCAGCGAAAAAGATGTAACAGCTTTATCAGGACAGTCATCCTGATGAGGTTTCTCTGAATCACACCAAGGATATGCTCCTATGTTAGCAAATATACAGGTTCCAGACCACTTCCTTTCCTCCTTTCCTGATTATGCTCGCCGAGGGACGTCATCTCTCATATAATTTTTAAAAGCTCCACGCCGTAGATACCGGTAATGCCCAGAAACATCTTTAAATAAATCAACCAATCGAAATACGCGAACAGCAAATTTTAACAATATTCTTATAAAAGCCAACAAAGAGTCCTAATAGTAACAGAAGAAATAGTTCAGTGGTAAAATAAGAGGGGAAACGAAAAATGTCTCAGATGATTCAAAATTTACGCTTAATACTTTCATGGGTAAAAATCTTCATAAAGTGAAGGTTTACATCTCATAAGAAAATGGGATAGTGCTCAGCATTGCTGAAAAAATTGACTGAGATCAATTAGTACTGCAATTATAAGTGAAATTTGCGATACAAAAAAGGACCAAGAGACGGAAGAAAAGTAAAGATAACGATTTACTGTATCTCATCCACGATGCAGTTTATGAAATCCTTATATCAGCTGATATGGTGTGAAACAATTCTGCAACAGCATCTATAAGCTTCAAGTGTTTGTGGTATCCTGTTAACAGGTACTCGAATCCGGATCTCTAGTATGAAGGTCCATTTCTTCCTCCTTCACAAGAACATGAACGAGTTGTACCCCGGTACAACAATTATTTATTGATTTTTAGAAAAGTGTAGGCCTTGATTAAGAGGGAAACAGCATACAACATTCTTACAGAATTTGGAGTAGCGGGAAAGCTAGTTAAATTAATTAAGATGTCTTTACATGAATCTCAAAGTAAGGCAGGAGAAGGACAATTCTTGCCCATGAGCTTTCACACTAAGAATGTCCTGAAACAAGGCGATGCGTTGTCGCCATTATTACTCATTTTCTTCCCGAGTATGCTATCAAGAAAAAATCAAAGACAGCAACCAGGACCGGAGTGATAGGAGAACAATAAATAGAAATACAGAAGCCTTATTAAACTCTTGCAGGGATATGAGTTTAGAAGTAAATGCAGAGGAAATTACATACATAGAAATTTGCGGGGATCGTAATACTGCAAATTATGGATGTGGCAAAATATCAAATAATACTTTCGACAAATATCAAATAATACTCACACCTTTTTCAGTTGTTCTCGGACGGAAGAAGTGAAAAAGAAGTAAGTTTCATAATAGCGCAAACTAAACAAGCATTCAATAGGAAAAGAGGACTGCTAACATCAAGAAATACGTCGTTGGACGTTCGAAAATGATTTATTAAGACTCTGGTGTGGAGCGTGGTGCTTCACGAATTCGAGACGTGGTCATTGAGAAAAGCTGAAATATCCAAACTAGAAGCATTTGAAATGTGGTGTTGGCGCAGAATGCTAAAGGAATGAAGACGTACTAAAGGAAGCTAATGAAGGACGACAGATCATGAAGATAAAAGGAAAAAGAAGAAACAACATGCTTGGCTACCTTATTCGGCATCCCAATTGGAATATCGTGTTGTTAGAGGGAAATGCAGAAGGAAAACCAGGAGTAGAAAGACCAAGAATGGAGTATCTAGATGCAGTTACGAAAAAACAGACCTCACCAAAGTATAAAACAGCTCTCCCAAGGTAGAGAAAAGTTTTAAAATTTCCATGCTGCCCATCAACCTACAGTTGAAGTGAACAAGACGACTTTCGACTAAGTTTATATTTTCATTAACAGACCAAAACCAAATCCATGAAGAAATTAAACGTCTACTGAAACCAAGAAATTCGTGTTATTATTCTGCTCAAAATTTTTTGTTGTCACGAATTCTGTCGAGACGTTTGAAGCTTAAAATATATAAGACGATAATCATGGCTCTTGATCTGTATGGTTACAAAACATAGTCGCTTACTTTTGAGGGAAGAACGTAGACTAAAAGTATTTGAGAATAAAATCCTGTGACAAATATTCGAACTCAAGAAGAACGGAAATGGGGAATGACGGAGACTTCATAACGAGAAATTGCATAATTTGCACCGTTTATCAAACATTGTTAGGGTCGTCAAGTCTAGGAGACTTAGGTGGGCGGGTCATGTAGCCAGAATGGAAGAAAGTAGAAACGGTTTTAAAATTTTAATTGGAAATCCAATCGGAAAACGACCATTAGGAAGGCGTAGGTGCAGATGGGAGGAAAATATTAAGAAGTATCTCGCAGAAATAGGAGTACAAAGTAGAAACTGCGTCCGATTGGCTAAGGGCAGAAGTCAGTGGGAAGCATTTGTGAACGCGGCATTGAACCTCCGGGCTCCATAAGCCATAGAGCTACTTAGTAAAATAAATTATTTATCCAAAATATATGAGATAAAATAGTCATTGAAAATTGAAAGTGTTTATAGTATACAACAAGTGCTAGTAAATACACCTCGGAGAGAAAGAAAAAGTAAATGGTATATATGTTGATTGCTAGTATACTAGTACATGTTGCATTGTTACCTGTATATGTTTCATGAAAATTGATATATCTATTTAATAGTAGATTACGATGCCATAGAGTGAAGTTTGAGATTAGGAAGACACGTCCCAGTATTAATATTTGAAGATAAAGTATTTTCACTACATAGGATATTTGGAAGTATAAAATGATATTTTCAGAAATAAAACAATGTTATATATCTGATATACATCTTTTTGTTCCTTTGTTTTCTTTTGTTATTTTTAATCTTTAAAACGTATCAATCTTGCTGTAGGTACACAATGCAACATATATTCTATTTTACAAGAGACCTAATATTAATTTATTCTTGATATATATTCCTCTCAGCGTATAAAATTAATTTTCTTATCTCTGTAAATAATAATAATAATAATAATAATAATAATAATAATAATAATAATAATAATAATAATAATAATAATAATAATAATAATAAAAACAAACATCTTATACTCCCATTCAGAAATTTCACTATTCAATTTCCGTAAGTTCTCAGGATTCTGTGCTATTTGATATATAATTCTTGTTTCCTGGTGATGTACAGCAACATTCCATTATTGCAAAGTTTAATGAGTTCAAATAACATTGTTGCTTTCTGAAAATATCATTTTATACTTCCAAACTCCTGTAGCTCTATTTTAAAATACTTTATCTTCAAAAATAAATACAGGGATGTGTCTCATACACCGGCAATGCAGTATTTGGTTCTTGTTATTGAAGCGTATTCAGTGTAGGTCCGGAGCCGGCCCTACGTAATTTGCCGCCCCATGCAATGGCACCATTTTCCGCCGCCGCTTTCTCCAGAAAGAAAAAAATCTTAAAAGCCACGATTTTAAGTATGCTACCCGATTAAGAAGAACGAAGGGGAGGGAAAGAACACTCGTACTCAGAAAGGACTAACCACTACAAATACAAACTTGTTCTGTCTATTTTTTTCTTTAGATAATAATCTTCTGTGTTAGTGAAGTTAGTGAAAGGTAAAACAAACACACCTTCAGAGGAAAGATTGTAATCCTTTTTATAGAATTCAATATCGAGCTTCAATCTCAATATATCAGTTTGCAATTCCAGTGCAACTAGCTCTTTTATTTTTATTTCTTGATTTTCTTTCTACATGTATTAAAAAATTTTTTTGAAAGAAACTTGCTTCCACCTTCAAGGATAAGGATCATATCAAAACGATGATAATTAACAAAATGGAACAGGTGTTCGATACTGTTTCTATTTTAGAACTGAGTTCTTGTATTTGACAACGATTGATGCTGGGATTTGTTTGACCATTTACTTTAGCACTGTTCAGGTAGCGTTAAACTAATGCGAGCTAAACATGATTTATGAATGTAGTCAAGACCGGATCCAGGATTTTCTGAGGGGGGTGCACCAATAACTATCAGTACATTTGAATCTAATTTAATTTTTTTTAAATGCCTTTAGGCATCTGTGATGTGTATGAGGAGCTGATTTAAACTATCGTGTTTAGCAAAACCGCTTTCTTTTAAGCCCGAAACGGAAACATGACATGAAATTTTAAGAAAGTATTGCAATTTCTACTGCCAGTTCTCACTTTAGATAGTGTATATTCAGAGCAGAGGGAGGGGGGTGCACGTGCTCCGGTGCACACCCCCTAAATCCGGCCCTGTAGTATTCAAATACAAGGTGAGTTTAGTAAATATATCTAATTGCCATCATTATGAAGTCTGTTTCCAACAAAAAATATGTATTTTAAATAATAGTATGTAGTTACGAGAGATTTTGCTGACTCTCGAAACATGCCGCTCTGTGCAAATGCACGTGTTGCACATACGGTACAGCCGGCCATGAATAGGTCATCTTATCCCCCTCCAAACAGATACGGTGCGTGCAGGACTATCAATATATGAAAGCTAAACTAAGATCCTTTAAAAAAAATCAACTTTTGCCTAGTAACAACTATAACTATGTCATTAATTTAATGATCATTTTCATAGCTAGGAGCGAATATTGAACAGGCGAAATTTGAAGCACCCAAGGCAGGAGAATATTGTATCCATGGAAAATAATTCTTACGTCAAGATTACCGGAAGACTGTAGCTCATTTTCGTGTTAAACAATCTTGCGAAATCTACAGTTTTGAAAATACATTAGAAACAATTCTTTTAAGACCTAAATTACATCTTTCGAAAATTTATTATAAGTAACAGTAACCAGAATAAGATTTTAACAAGTTTTCTTTTAGCAGATTTCTGTGAAGCTTATTACCATCTGATTCACAACAAACACTTTCCTCAGTCGATGCAAACAAGTTGTTATTTATGAACATCATTCAAAACACTGGGTCAAACAGAAATCTTCATCCATTTTGCACATCATTCGTTCACGCAGAGGCTAATTATGAATATATGCACTGCAGCAGCCGAGACAGTTGTAACCTAGATTTTGGTTTTCTGTTCTAACAAGGCAGATGGCTCTTCCGGATACATTTTTTAAAATTTATTCTCCTGTATTCTTCTCCGTGACTTTTCTTTTAATGAATATTTATTCTCTGATTCATAAACGGTTAAATGTTAACAGTAAGTGTTACAAGGAAGCAGGAGAGGGTAAAAGCTAGTATGAATTAAGAGCCTTGGTTTAGCATGGCCAAAAATGACTTTTCATTATACTGTATATCTAGGGTTGATGAAGGTTTCATTTTTGATTGCAAAAAAGTTTAATATAAACGACAAATACAGTATATCATTGTTGCCACACTTAGTACAATTTCACCAAGTTCAGCCCTTTTTGTCATTCATCAGCCCGTTGGTACCACACTGGCATTTTCAGCCCCTTTTGTGAAAAAGTTGGTACAATTCTACCCAATTCAACACCATTTAACAAATACGTGTCACACTTTTAAAATACAGTTAATGGCAATAATACAGTTTTGTTTTATTGGTCACTTTGAAATAGGGGCGTGTTTGGTTTCCTTACCGAAGATGATAACTAATTTCATTTTTAATTTGCGGCTTCTGTTATACTTGTTACGTGCGCAGGGCCGTAACTTGTTGGGGACAGGAGGGCAACTGCCCCTCCAGGGAAGTTCCTCGTCGTTGGAGGGGGCCCATTTTAAGACAAAATTTTGTTACTCCATACACGATACGAACACGAAATTATGAATGAAGCATCAAACAGATTCATACATTATATATACAAAACAGCACGCTAAAAGTAAACACAACAAAGATGAGTCCTGCGCCCATTTCAGTAAAAAAAAAAAAAAAGTCTACTATTAGGGACCCTAAAAATAATATTTATTTGTATGGCTTTCAGATTTGTCAATATTGTCCCCTTCATTAATTAGTCATGTATCGAACGGGCCCAGAGGCGTAACTAACGGCCCCACAGACCTTGCCGTGCAGGAGGGCCTAGAGACTCCGGGGGCCCATAAAGAGTAAGAGTAAAGCAGAAAGAGGGTCCCCAAGAATTAAAAGACAACTTTTTCTAGAGGGCCCAAACACACGTATTAATGCTTCCCCCGTCAGAAAAGAATCTAAGTTACGGCGCTGTACGTACCAGAAAAGTTTTTGCATGCTTGTTTCGGGGCATGCTTCCTATTTGGATGTTTTCAAAAACTAATTTTTAGAAAGAGCACTATCTTGATTTGGACTCTTCAAGATGGGGGAAGTGTTCTGGAAATTTACCACTTTCATGTTATAGAGCCATATATTACACTGGTATAAAATAATGAATTCAGCCCTTTTTGTTTCAATTTGATAGCCTATTTATTTTTCAGCCCACTTCAGAGCTAGGACTGTGGCAACACTGCAATATATAAATGTAGTTGCACCGTTGGAATAGGGCTACCAACTTTTGAAAATGGAAATACCGAACACCCTCCTGGAGTACTTAGACTCTTAGAATTATGACATCATTGTTCGTCAAAAATGTGATCAACCTGAAAGTGGTTATTTCACATAAAATAGAGTTCCAATTTAATTACTTTAGTTACTTTAGAAGCACTTATTAAACTTAGTCATTCCAGTTTTGATTAAGTCAGTGCATGTAATTTTTTTATGGTCTATCATCAATAATACATCGTACTCAAAGCAGGAAAGCAAATTTAATTGACAATGTATCTATGGCATGCACAAAATATACTTGAAAAATAAGTCTTACCAGCTTCGCAGGGGCTGATAATGTCTCATAATGCCTACATACTTTTACTGAATCAGGAGGCATTATTTAATTGGAGGATGTAGTTGAGGATGAAGCAGTACTAGGTGTGCTCTTGAAAATGTACTTTTGTTGAATTTAATAGTCTTGATAAATTCAGTAAGCTTTTCTGGCTTCAACTTTTCAGCAAATTCCTTGCACGGCAGGTCGTTATCCAAGCGAATTATAGGCTAATCTCTGCTTTAACCATGTTCATGGACAAACGGTTCCTTTCGTCACTCCAAAATAATCTGAATAGAACACAGAATATGATTAGTAGAGACCGGATGTTAGGCAAAATGCCTATTCTTTAATATTAAAGATATGATCAAAAATAACGTTTTAAAGTTTATATAGGAGGTTATAGTTTCGATTAAAGCCAATTTTATTTTGCCTATTTTGCCTATTTCGACCTTTACTGCCTAAATAATTGCTTTAGTGCCTAATGTTGCTTATGCTATGCATTTTCTTCAAAATAAGCCTTCATTGGGAAAATATATAATTTATATACGTAAATAATACACATATATGTACGTATATTAGGTGTTTGTAAACACAAGCACGTTGTAGGTTACAATATATACACAGGGTGAACTTCAAAGATGTGCACATACTTCCGAGGTGATTAATGATATCAAAAGAAGACAAAAAGTTCTCTTGTAGTTTGTCGAATTGCGTGTCGTGTGCGAGTGATAATGATGCCAACTTGGGATCGAAAATCGAATATTGAGAATTGGACTGGAACAGATAGATGTCCACATACGTTGGGAGGTGATTCGTGACATGAAAAGAAGACAAAACGTCCTTTTGAATGTCACGAATCAAAGTATGTACACACTTTTATGTCTCGCTCCAATTGTCAGGATTCGATTTTCGATTCCAATTTGGCCCCCCTGTCACTCGTATACGAGCGGAATTCCACAACATGCAAGAGGACTTTTTGTATTCTTTTGATGTCACGAATCACCTCCCGAAGTACGTGCACATCTTCCAGGTTCACCCAATATATATGGAAAGCATAGCAAGCTTCGTTTTTATATATGCAATAAAAGAAGATATTGACAAAGAAGTATGTTTCTATATTCTTTGAGCATTATTTATGACTTGAATCTATTTTTTAATGGTATTGAGTATTTATCTTCATTATTTCGAGCCACATTTTAGTGCCTATTTTACTGCCTATTTTTTAAATTTTTAGTGCCTATTTGCCTGCCTATTTTCTAGGTTTTTAGTGCCTAAACATCCGGTCTCTAATGATTAGTAAGAGGAAAAATTATCGGACACACGACTATGCTACAAAATGTATGGAATAAACTCGAGTATCGTCTGAACGTGTGTCGTGTCACCAAAGAGGCACATATTGAACATTTCTAGAGGACGTATAAATCTAGTGAGATAGTGGCTCTTTTCATATATCTTTGATGTGTGTATGTGTAATACGTTTGAAAACATAGCCTTTTCAAAATGAACAAATTATTTATGCTACCTCTGTACTAATATAAAAACAACTCTATAAGGAAAATCGATTAATAATACAATAAAACTTCACTTTAAAAATATTTTTCAATAACGAACATCTTTAATTAATCCCTTAATTACGAAAATTTCAATCAGAAACTAGTGACCATAAAATTACAGCTACTGCAGACTTCCTCCCCCCTTCCCCCCCCAAAAAAAGAATACACAAATGCTGTTAGGATACTTCTGCAGCATTTTACCGTTTTAGATTATTCCATTTTTTTTTTTTAAAGGAAAATGTTGACTTTCAGTTAAACAGTTGCTGTTTCAATACCATTAATCCGAGTAGCAGAGATTGATCTAGCCCGGGGCCGGGAGGCCTAGGCCAACGCCGTAACATAGATTTTTCTGGGGGAAGCATTAATACGCGTATTTGGGCCCCCTAGAAAAGTTGTTTTTCTAATTATTGGGCCTCTCTTTCTCTCACTCTTTATGGGCTTTCTCGAACCTGTGGGCCCTCCCTTACGGCAAGGTCTGCGGGGTCGTGAGTTATGCCCCTGGGCCCCGTTCATACATGACAAATTATATTAAGAGGGCAATATTGACAAATCTCAAAGCCATAAGAATAAATACTATTTCTAGGGTTCCTTATAGTAGACATATTTTACTGAAATGGGTCCAAGACTCATTTTTGTTTTATTTACCTTTTGTGTTGTCCTTTGTTTATGTAGTGTAGTGAAACTATTTGATGCTTGATTTATAATTTCATGTTCGTATCGTATATGGAGTAAGAACATTTTGTCTTAAAATTGGCCCCCCTCGAACGGCGAAGAGCTTTCCTGGTGGGGCAGTTGCCCCCTTCTCCCCACAAGTTACGGCCCTGGCCTAGGCGCCCCAGTTTTTGAGTGACAAAACTAATTTAAGCTATTATTTATAAAGGCCAATATGCTTAACAGTTCATAGTAAACTCATGGTATACTTATCATAGTCTAGCTTGTGGATGCCTCCCAGTTTATACCTTCTAGATCCGTCAGTGCCGAGTAGCATGGTTTACATGTCATTCTCTTGGAAATAAAGAAGGTTTCAACTGGTATCATGTGCATGTGTGCATAATGTACTATAGAAGGGAACTTAAGAAATAGGAATAAAATTGCGAATTTTGCTCCAAATTAAAAAAAAAAAAGTGTCCCCTGGAGAGTCCCCAGCTACAGGTACCAAATATAATCTATCTTTTACTGTTTATCCGTAATATGTCTGTGAAGTTTCATTCAATATGTAGAATAATAACGAAGGAAAAATAATGAATTCTCAATCCTGTTTCACGATACCAAATTTCATATATAAATAGCAAGAAAACAGAATGTATAAAATAAGTTTCAAAACCCAATATTATTGATCCGAGTGGTTAATATGTCATTCTCTACTGTGAACGAAACAAGATTTCAAATGATTGGTCTACCACGCGCATGTGTTTATAATGAACAAAGAAAAATAAATTTGTAAAAAATATGGAAATTTCAGTTCAGAAAATCCGTCTTTTGAAATTTGGTGCACCCTAGAGTATTCCTGGCTACTATTAACATACCATAATCTACCTTGAAAAAAATACTATGGGTTATACGTGATGCGTTTGTCAAGTTTCGTTGCAATATCTATAATAGTTACGAGGAAAAAACGTTTCTTAATCCTGTTTGATAACACAAATGAGATGTTATCGGGGATCGAATCCGATAACACAACTCTTATCTTTCTAATATATATATATATATATATATATATATATATATATATATATATATATATATATATATATATATATATATATATATATATATCCGAGGTGTGTTCAGAAAGTATCGAACCTTTCGTTGGTTGGCCAAAATACATTTATTGATTTGCAAATCCGAAACACTAATACCCCTTCAAAGTAGTCTTCTTGGTAATGCACGCACATACTTCTCCCAGCGCTCAAGCCATTGTTGGAAACACTTCTGGAACGCAGTTTTAGGAATGGTGAACAACCATGATGTTGCATTCCACATGATGTCTTCTCTTGACTCAAATTGGGCCCCTTTTAGTGGCATTTTCAGCTTGAGAAATAACCAAAAGTTACATGGAGTCATATCTGGTGAGTAGGGAGCCTGACGACAAGAAGGAATGTTGTGCTTGGCAATAAAAACCTGACACTCTCCTCTTGTCCAAATTCTCGTTCGAAATTGAATGTGCCGATCCGACTGAATGGTTTCCGCTTGGCTATTGACAAGTTTTTGGTAAAATTTCATGTAATATTGCTACTCTAGTTTTTCAGTCATATTAAAAAAAACTGAAATCCGACGACCGTTTACTACAAGTCTTCACTCGTTGGCCTTTGTTTAGCAGACTTACGCTTCCTGCGGGCGGGAAAAAAAAATCACGACTGCACATGAGCGCCCCCTCTACATCTACACTGAAGAAAGTTTCCCGCGCTTCATTGGTTTACGCGGGAAAAATAAGGTTCGGTACTTTTTGAACACAAGTCGTACTCTGAAATTACGTCACCAAATTACACCTGCAATTAAAAATACAACAAAACCCACATAAAAAGCAGCTAAAAGACACTGACTTCCTTGTACTTAGAACTAATAGAAAATCTGCTGAATGTAAGGGAGGGAAACGGGAGAGAGAAAGGAAAAAACGATATATTGCAAATCTTAATCCTAACTATTTATAAAACTACATGAACTGACATAAAATAACAGGTACTTCCGGATGACGTGGAAAGTTGAAATTTGACATGATTCTAACATTTTGGGACTAACCCACAGAAAAATTGCCAAAAGTGAATATTTTTAATTTTAGGGGTATAAAGGAGATGAAGAAATTCCCCATGTTATTTAAATGTCTCTTTCTTTGGCCATATAATCTCATGTTTTAGGTATTTGGAATTGGAATAAGAACTTGAAATTGTTATGCCTGTACGCTTTCCATACCATTATTTAACAAAATAACTAAAAGTAAAAATTTCGAACTTCAATTTTTTGGGGGGAGGGGTAATTAAAAAATCTTCCCGATGTTATTTATATGGGACATCTTTTACACCCTAAAATAATTGTGCACTTCCTGTAGACCTACAATGATTAAATTTTGCATGATTGCAACTTTTCGGGACTAACCAAAAGTTAATATTATTAATTTTTAGATGGTCTAAAAGGGGAGATGAAGAAATTTCCCGTGTTATTTAAATGGGCCTTGTTTGGATCTATAATCTCATATTTTAGGTACTTGGAATTGGAATACAAACTTGAAATTCGGTATACTTGTACGTTTTCGTTAGCGTTACCTAAAATCAGTAAAAATAAAACTTTCCAACTTTAGAGTGGTTTCATGGGGAACTGAAAAATATTTTCCCATGTCATCTATATGGGACATTTCCTACACCCCAAAATGTTCAGGCACTCCCGACAAGATTCGAATGATGAAATTTGGCATGATTACAGCGTTCTGAGACTGACGCATACGAAAACTGCCAAAAGTGAATATTTTTAGTTTATCAGGGGTCTAAAGGGTCTAAAGACGGTAGATGGAGAAATTCCCATGCTATTTAAATGTTTTCTTGGAATACAAAATGTTATCTTTTAGATAGTTCAAACACGAAAAGAAGCTTCAAATTCGGCAAAATTGTGGGTTTAAGAGGTGTAAGGCCGTAGACCGAGTAAATGTGGGAGTCTGGGGCGCAGCTCCCAGCTAGACAAATGCTATTTTCTTACTATAGGTGCATGAACTGTGGACCTAAAATGCCGACAAATGATATTGATAAAATCTATTTTCCTTCCACTGTAGCGAAACAGAGATGGAAATATTTCTATGCAATCCCAAAGCACGTGACTTCGTTTCAAGGCTTCGTATTTACACTAAATCTTTCCCTGTTCTTCTTTCAGTATCAAATCTTATTCACTTGTCAGAAGAAAAGAAAGAAATTGAAATTGTTAACAAACTTGCAACAAGGAAATTAAACTCCCATTTCCATAACACAAAGAGTAACATTACAAAAAAGTTGATAAACATGCCCGTCCTTAGATAAATAAAAAAATATTAACAATTTAAAAGAATGAACGTGACACATTAAATCTGAGGTAGGAGATAAATATTGTATAAAACATATTTTTTTAATGATTTTACATTATTAAACTGTATGCTGTTTACGTGGACTGACGTAATTACAACTCGTCGTTTCTTGGTAACATTACGAATTCAGCCAGTGTTGCCAATTTGGGGGAAAAGTTGCTAAATCTGAGGAATTCGACTTCCATGATAGCGACAAAAACTAATTTTTCCGATTGGCGACTTTTTTGGGTGATTTTTAAATGACGATTTAGCTACTTACTTACAAATTCAGTGACTTTTTGTTGCCAACAACTTGTTCATATGTAGAGAAGCCTTATTAGTTCAAAACAGTTTTTATTTTATTTTCTTTCTTTTTGTTTGCTTTAATCAGCGCAAGCGATGATGAGTTTGGGAATACAGTATATCCACCCCCAATCCTGCATTGCTATCTGTTACCCTGTTACCCTTGCCCTCTAACGCAGAATAATTACAAAAATGATGTCCTTTAGTTCGCAGAGCTCCCGTTGAGAGACACAAGTAATACAGCATTACCGATAGCAACGACATTAGCTATAGATGCGTGAATAAAAGCAAAGTGCATGTTTGTTATATTTGTCTTTTGGGATCTTTTAATTATTTTGCACTTTTTCTTTTCTTTTCTTTTTTTTTTTTAAATGCATAACATAAGTACTGTAGTGTTAATTATTTCGGAACTATTATGATTCCAAAATATGAACAAAGGTACCCTGAATTCAATGATTGGTTACGCCCTGTTGACAAAGATGTGAGTACAACATATTGTTTATTTTATATGTATAACTTTAAAACAATGCTTTTAGACAACGGATTTCACGAATAACTTTTTTAGCGACTTTTGACTGAAAAGTGGGATCATTTCACCTCTCGTTTAGCGACTTTTGTGTCAATATTTTGGCAACACTGAATTCAGCACTTAAAACAAAGCTCCAGATGGACTCATTCAAGAGCGCACACAAGGTTGGTACGTTTTATCTTGGCTATAATTCCGCTCATGGCAGCCCTGGATTATTTTATTTATTTATTTATTTATGACTTCTTTTACGTGGCGAAGTTAAGGCTCTGCAGCCTTCTCCGAGCACTTAACCACGTGCCTTCTCCAAGAACCTGTTTTTAATGTTGTATTACTATGTATTTGTTGTTATTTTTAATATTCCTTATCTAGAATTATTCCTATTTCATTTCCATGCCTCACTCTTAACTGTTAACCACAAATATTTCTTATTTTCTTGCTTTCTTTGCTCTCTACTAGATACATATTCATCTGTGATATACCACTACGTAAAATTAGTACCTTCCAAGTGTTTTGCGTACTACGCAATAATCAGAAATAACTAAAACAAGGAATCATTTTCCTTTTTCTAAGCACCACTAGACAAAAACCGAACTAGTGTTATATAAATAAACTTTTAGAGGGGAGATTAAGGGCGGAGCCCCTATCAAATACTTGCTCCTGGGACATGAAAAATTCCAAAATGCACACAAAAACACTTCTTTCCCGTACAAGATTATTACACCAAACACTTACATTCATGAAGTGTGAACTTCACTTAGGAGGAAATGCATTCTTACTGCGTTAAAAAGTGTATCTCACGGGAAGAATTGCATTAGTCGGAGTAGATTGACATAAGGAGGGCTGAGTATAAATACAGTTTGTGCACGTATAGTCAAGGTGACCAGACGTCCCGTTTTAGCCGGGACAGTCCCTTTTTTCAATCATTGTCCCGTTTTTTTCTGATTCTCAAACGGGACGCCTAAATGTCCCGTTTTTAAGCAAAAATGACCCAGGTGTCCCGTAATTATTAATCAAAATATAAATGGTAATACAAACTCTACACTCTTCCGTACCAACACTCATCGGAAAGGTTTATTTAAGTGGAACTCAAATAAAGTATCTCCTGACAACTGCTGGGTAGAAGTATTTTTCCATTTCTGTTCTTATAACGTACCATACTCAAATCTTCTAAAACTTGTGAAGTTCCTTCTCTGTTTACTCGTGACTAATGCTCCAACTGATCGTGTATTCTCGCACATGAATGCTTTGTGGACAAGTGATAAAAACCGAACTGTTTACAGATACTTTGGAAGCTGTGCTGACCAGTAAGATTAATTTTGATCAGTTCTTTTACCAATTTCTACAAATTGTTAAGTGGAAACAAACAAAACTTTTAAAGAAGATCCATTCATCCTAAAAATGCCAGTGAAAATTACGCTATAGATGATGTAGTGAAAGTAATGATATAGTAGAGAATAACATATTCAATAATGAGGTAAGTAGTTTATTAGTAGTTAAAAGTATTGTCGGGTAGTACTTAAGTTAGAAACGCTGTGTTATCACTCTTACTTGTGTATTTTGTAAATTGAAAACACTGCTGAGTCCCAAAATGCAATATGGAAATCAGATATTAACACCCCCCCCCCCCCCCGTCGCTGATTCGTATGCGTCCCGTTTTTACAAGTAAGAACTCTGGTCACCTTGCGTATAGCCTAAAAACTGCAGTGTGTAAAACACGATTTAGCTTTAAAACGCAAACCGACTTGTACTAGGTAGGCTTTAAAAAGCACAAACGCCATCCAACCGAGTCAAGACAGGAGCACAGTAGAGGGACCCGAACCGGAGCGATGGGTGCGTCCGTAGAAAGCAGGCGCGTCAGCGACGATGGGTATATGGTAAACCAGGATAGTTGGTAAATACTTTATATGGCATAAAAACACATGTCTTGCGTGTGGCACAGCTTTGTGACACTTCTATGAACACTTTGTACACTTCTTCACATAGCACTTCGCTTCATGTCTTTCTTATGGAGTATTACGTGGTAAAGAGCACACTTTTCATTTCATATTTCTACCTTATTATACATGTAAGAAGTTAGATCCCGATATATTTTCATTATGTTCAATTCTATTGTGAAATCAAGTAACACATTTCTTTCCTAATTTTACAAATTTATACCCTCATAAAATGGAATAGCACCAAAAATTTTGTCCGTTTAACACATTTCGCTTAGACGCAACTTCCTTTTCATTACTTTCCGATCTACATTTTCTTTCTCCTCCATTACGCAGCATAAGGAGTACTGTCCTATGTTAGTTAACAAGGGAGGGGGATTGAAACACTGCCATATTATGTTCTGTTGCCTGTTTGCCTAATAACCCATCAATACGTGAGCTCATATAGTCCAGAATTTAACTTCGTTTTTCTCCCTAATTAATCACCATACACTAGTCAGTGCTGATCAAAAGACCATCTTGAAAGTACGTTGAGAATTTCCGAAGAATAAGTTCACTGTTGAATAAAAAAAAATCATATAGACTCCTAAGAATGCTCGTACGCCTAAGACTATTGAGACATTGGGGCAGTCTGTTTTGCAGTAACCAAAATATTCTGCAAAAGCGTGCTGTAATTAAATGAAAAAACGAAATCCTTAAGTTTTACGTCCCACGCTTGTGCCGGGTAGGCTAAAAGTGATAGTGATGATGAGAAATGAATGAAATGATGGAATGAAGAAACTGGGAGGAAACGAGAGAGCCTCAAGAAAACCCACGCACACGGTGTTTGTCCAAATATAAGATTTAGAGCACAGAGTATAACAAAATTAATATTAACAAATCACCGTTTGAACACACCACTATTTCTTATATTCTACGCCATATGTTTTATAGGCTCATTTTTTAAACATTGAAATCTCTAGTAAGAAACAACTATAATCTTTGTTGTAATTCTCACGCGCTTATATTATGATAGATCTTGTAGTTATCTTTCAGCGCAATGCTTTCACACACAGAGGCACAAAAGGAGAAATAGAACAATAGATTTTGTAAGTCGATTAAGCAAGTCGAATACGAGTCGGAGAGAATCGTATTTGTTCCAATTATTTAAATAACGTCATACATACTTTTTATGTGTGTAACAATGTTGTCAGATTTGGCTTCCAGATCTGACTGCTTACCGGTTATGTGACTAATTCTGTCACTGTTGTGATACGAATAAACTATAAATGAAGAAGTTAAAATGTAATACAATCTTTTGCTATTCAGCTCCACTAGGATGACTTCACCACTGGCACGATTTCAAAGTAAACTGAACACAATGTAAGAAACCACTACGTACTCAAATACAGAAGCTATTAGGTACAGATGATATATTTTTTAAAAGAAGTTACTCTAAGTACTAGGTACTAATGTGATGTGTTAGTTTATAAATTACAATTACTTTTGTATCACAGATAACAAATCCGTAATATTTGCAAGACTTAATCTAAAGTAGCTTTGATTGATTGTGGGACGTTACTTAACCGGATCACTTGGCACGGCTTCATTTAAGAAAGTTCCTCAGTGGTCAGGCCCGTATTTAGGTAAGCGCTATTCTGTGCTTGAGCACAGGGCGGCAGATTTATAGGGGGCGGTAAAATTTTGGACTTTTAAAAATGAAATCAAGTTTTACGTCCCACGTTTATGCCGGCGAGGCTAAAGGAGACGGTGATGATGAGAATGAATGAAATGGTGAAATGAAGAAAGTGGGAAGAAACGAGTGAACCCCGAGAAAACCCACGTACACAGTATTTGTCCACGACAAAGCTTACTTGGCGCGAGCTGGGTTCGAACCGAGGACCCCATGCACCAAAGGTGAACGCTCTACTACTGAGCTACCGCAGCCTTCAGAATTTTTTTTAAAGATTCACAAGAAAATAATATTTAAAACTATGAACCCGCAGAGTTCCGTACAAGAGTGAGAAAATACGTTAATGCGTTTAATTTGCTCTAATTACAGTAGTTACTAATTAGCTAGCTTATCTGGTTATTTTTTTTAAAAAGGCCACCCCAAATCCAAGGGATGAGGGTGAACTTAAACATCATGAAAACTGATACTGTTAAACTCAGTAACCTCCAAAACTATGAATTCGACATTAATATCTGTTGTTTTCAATTACTTTGAAAATCTCGCCTTCCCCCTGGGGATTGGAACATGAACTTGAAGTTGAATTGTATTAAAACTGTCACTATTCATCTCAGCGACCCCAAAAACTAAGAATTCAACTCTAATGTTGGTCGTTTCCGGGAAGGGGGGAAGGGAGGCAAATTTTGTGTTGGGGCGGCAAATTATTTAGAGCAAAGGGGCGCACAATATATAAATACGGACCTGTCAGTAGTATGTTATGTATCTATCATTATTGCATTCTGATTAGTTGAAAATAATGAATACGGGTGTCTTAATTTATTTTATAGTATAATTAATTTTAAAATGACAGTTTTAATTAGAATGAATGTAAAATTTTGACAGCTAAATAAACTACTGGTTACAGGGGAAATAAGAAAAGATTTAATATTAATAAAGAACGTCAATTGATTTTTTGATTGTACAATGTAAAAGGGTAAAAGAATTTCCCGTTAATATTGGTAAAAATACTAGAATAAATTTTAAATGAAACGCCTTACATAAGTAAATGAAATTTGGAAAGAAATTTTAAACATTAAAATTGATCTAACTGACCGTTAATGTGATGAATATAGCAACGTTTTCTGGAGGAAAGGGTTTTAATTTATAATTAATGATCGAAAACTGCATCTGCTTATATGGGGCCGCGGTGGCCCAGTGGTAGAGCGTTCACGTCTGATGCATGGGGTCCCGGGTTCGATCCCAGCACCCGCCAAGTGGACTTTGTGGTGGACAAACACCGTGTAGGAGGGTTTCCTCGGGGTTCTCCCACTTTCTTCCTGCCACCATTTCATTCATTACTCATCATCACCGTCTCCTTTAGCATAACCGTGGGACGGTAAGATTTCATTTTTTCATTTTGTGCATCTGCTTATACTAAAAACTTACACAAATTCTTTTAAATTATTATACAGAATGTCGGAAACCCAATCCTTCCTAAAAGAATAATTTGTTTGGGTAAACAGTTGAAAGTACTGCATTTGGTCAGAACTAGATTTCATTTCGACAAGGAAACAGACGGTTGTAGGACACTGAGACAACACTGTAAACTTTTCTGGAGAAGTCCAGATCATTTTGTTTTAAGTTAGTTGGGATACAATTATTGAAAAGCTAAATCGCCTTCTGTTGCATTGAAAATGAATTGTTTTTATAATCGGTAGAAAATCGTATGTGAAAAGAGGTGGTGTTTAAATCACTTATATTTTGGAACCTGTATATTAGAATGTTTATGCAATTAGTTGTTCATTGACATGCCAGTTTATCACCGTAGACGCTTAGTTATACATATTGGGAAAACGCATACATAATCATGTAAGAGGTTTATTTTTATTTTTGTTCTCTTTAAAGAAAACTATTCAGTAGCAAGAGTGTTATTTAAGTGAGTGTGCGACCTTCAGACGTGCCGCGGGGCTTAAGTTCAATCCTTTCTTTTACCAAAACATTTTCGTATATAATACATATTATATACGAAAATGTTTTGGTAAAAGAAAAGATTATATGTGAGGATAAATCGTTGCGATATTGTAATTAAAGAATGGTAATATATATCAGTTTACGCATAGTTAGGATGTGACATTACTGTGAACCAAACGACTAATTGTCCTAATTTGGAGATATATCTACAGAACTATATTGTTGCTTGGAAGAAAACGATATAAGAGTTTGTATTTTGAATTTAGCGTCTTGTAATTATGCTTGTAAGTTATGTATTGAATAAATGTTGAAAGAATTGATATGTTGTTCATATAAACCAAAGAAGTAGTGCTTTAGAAAATAGAATTGGATTAGATTAGAAGTTAACATGCTTTTTTTTCACCATCGAGGCTATTGAAGACATGGACTTAATAGTAACGTGAAGGTTTTACGAGAAATCGAACCCAAGGTTTCTCGTACAGAAGGTCCATAAGGTATCATATAATTTGGCAAATTTTAGCTGTAGTTGAATGTGGGTTGTATAAACTTTAGCACAGGACAGAGGTTATGCCGAGACAGGGGACGTCTAACCCACCGGGAATCGAGTCCGAGATCTGCTGCACCGAAAAATCCTGTTCCTGCATCTTTTGTAACTGTAACTTTTGTGAAGTTTAGAACAACTTGTAGCACTGAGCATATACGGGACGGTAGTGTCTGATCGCAACAAAATTCCTACTGAGGATCTTTCACGCTTAAAACATATGATTAAGCGGACTATAGACGTGTTCGACTACAACCTAGGCTATTTGAGAAAGCGTTACCCCTTGTAGGGAACGTGGCCAAATTGGATATTCAGTAATTTTACTTTCACCAGATGTGTAAATCATACTGTGAGCCAGTCAGGGTTTCCAGGTCTTTTTGCCAGGTCCAGATGTGTAATAGCAGAGTTCCAATTACTCTGCACAAACCATCTTCCAAGCAGCTGTTTCTTGCTACAATCCCTTTGCCTGCTAACACGTCTTTCCTTTTTTCCCTTCCTTTTGAAATCTTTTAAACAGCAGGCGGTCTATTGTTCCGACCCGCACCAAATACGCTCGAGCTGACGTTTTCTCAGCGATTTTATTGCTTTCGCGTTTATGATTAGCCATCTACATTTAAATACATGGTCAGCGTATTCCAAGAGTACGCATGAGCAATAAATATGCTTTGCGATCGCCTCAAATAGCCGGGTACTTAAAGTCTCGTTTTCAACACCGAGGTAATACGAGGCGGAGGATTTCAATGATATGAATCCCGCCAGGAATTGGACTTGATAGCCGTGAACCAAAGGCGCGCACGGGAACCAGTATAGCAACATTATAGATTAAACACGGGGAAGGGCGAATTAATATCGTGAACATAAACTTACACGAAAGTGTAACTTAATAATACTAACAAGGAGAACATTAGATTGTTTCACTTATTATGTAGTACGTAGGGCTAATATGAGTATCTGTGTTTTAGGGTAAACAGGCTGTTGAAAGCAAATGTTTATAAATAATTTATAGCAAGAAGAAACCACAGTGACGGAGGAAAGCACAGACAGAATGTTGCTTAATAGAAAACAAGATATAGATGGAATAAAGACATTTTGTAGCAAAGGTGACTTATTTGAATGGTATCATTATTTTACCATAACATTTAGTCGTGAGCGAGAATCACATGAACTGTACGCGAAAAGGAAAAATCTGCAACACGAATGTGAAAAGGTCGGTGTCATATTTTACTTGACGTTGTTAGTTGTTTGTTGAAGTTCAACTTGTCGAAGCTTGTAGTTTCCTTCTAAATTATTTCCACTCTAACGATATCTATTAGCGTCAGGCAGTTGACAGAGTATGTAACGACATCAATTAACGGAATAGTTAAATATTAGGATCAGGAAAAATACTTCATATACCTAGTAACGGTTGGAAAGGAAAAACTATTTGTTACGGACCAGGGTTGGCTGGTTTAAACCAAAAAACAAAAAATATTCGTAAAGGTGTAAGTGTTCGTAAAATCTTGATGAACACACATTTGGGGGTTATCACGTTTCACTCCCGTATATTATTCGTATTATATTCAGACCTAAATTCGCCATTCATTACTCAAAGAGATTATACTACAACAATAACTTTTTTTATAAGTTTATGAATATTTCTTTTGTAATTTTATTATAACTTATTGTTATGCAATTGCAACCAATGAAAAATTCTAAATATTGTTTCGTTTAAATAATATTTACTATTGATAAAATACATCGAAAGGACGTGCTTTTGGGGGGGGTTCATATAAACCCCACGAGAGGCATTTATTGAAATCAGAAGTATATTTGGTATCTATTTATGTGTAAATTTGTCAGAGCCAAAGTGGACTCAAATAATTCGTTTCTTTATATACTTTTCCTACTGATATGCAAAATAAATCGTTGTATTTATTTAACTCGGATTAATAAAAGTCGTAGTGAACTAACTTGGCCTAAATTAGTTCTTCCGTATTCTGCAATACTTTGAAATTGTCTATATGTAATTCTCTATAATGGTTTCATTTGTGCAACTGTTTATCTTTTTGTCCTTCTGAAATGAATCTTGCCAATTATATTAACAAGTATGTAAAGATCAGTACAACGTTTTTTTTTTTTTTTTTTTTTTTTTTTTTTTATCAAGAGTCCTTTGTGAGTGAGTCGGCAGACTCATCGCATTTGTGGCCAATTAGTCCCGGTTTCGAGTACAAATGGAGGACAATTTCTCTCGGATGTAAGTCAGAAGCTGTTTGGATTCCGTTTTAAGCTTATGTGACCCCTTCGAGCATAACCCAGTTGTTGCATAATAACACCAAGGCGAAGCAAACTTATTTCTATCCATATGTGATATAAATACATAGAGAAAATTATTTAAACCAAAAAAAAACTTTGTTTAAACAAAAAAAAAAAAAACAACAGGTTTTTTGGTTTTTCAATAAAAACCATGTTTTTTGCCAACCCTGTTACGGACATACGAAACCTATACCCTGATGGAGAACTGGTATTATGAGGTATTAAAATATGAACGTAAGAAAATCAAATGGAATCATTTCGTTTATTATCACTCCTTTAAGCTCGATTGATTAACGAAATTGAACGGATGTTAAATTAATTTTATGTTCTGCCACCGGCACAAAAACTGAGAACCACAGACACACGCACTACTAATGTGATCATCGGGAAGGGCTACTTTACTTTTGTATACGTGAATGTTGTAGAAAAAGTTGCGTTTTTAGCAGGGCCGGATTAAGGGAGGGGCTTAGGGGGGACTATAGCCCCGGGCCTCCAAGTTGACAGGGATTCCACTCTAATCAAAATATCAACTGACTATCCAGAAAGAATCATAAAGATACAATCATCATCATAAAATAAAATATGACCAAATATATGAAACATTTTCCCTTAACGTTCCTACTGTGAAGTAGGTGTGTATTAGATGTGAAGTCACCATGTGATAATTGTCTAAACTCTTAACTTAATTTGCTAAATTCAATTATTTTATTAAATTACGTTTATCAACGACAGAACTATGAACTCTTTAAAATCTATTGGAATAAAACTTTTTTTTAATGTTGTACATTACCAGACAGTTTGAATAAGCATGCATTTGTTAATTGTTACCTTTGAAATTGTTAATAAATACGATTAGTTTCCTTTTCCGCATACCT
The DNA here is from genome assembly GCF_964235325.1 of Thermobia domestica. Lineage (NCBI taxonomy): Eukaryota > Metazoa > Arthropoda > Insecta > Zygentoma > Lepismatidae > Thermobia > Thermobia domestica. The sequence continues at coordinate 14,608,017 of NC_137461.1, read as the reverse complement.
TTACGCACAGCCTGATACTTCCCCATTCATTGAACGCCAGTCATCACTTTACAGCCAGACAAAACCACGGAGGACACATCGACAAGGGATATTTGACACACGGTTAGGATAGGCGCAGGATCGACGAGAGAAACGGATCGCACCGTTGGAGAACAACACAGCTCCATAACTCAACAATACCATTCTGTTGATTTATCGCCGCAGATACATCGAGCTTAAGTTGAAACTAGTGGAATGAAGGTGTAGGAGAACATAATCTTAAAGACGCCTTGTCAAGAGAGAACTCGACGCCCCTTACAGATCAACAGGATAGAGATCCAGATGTTGACTGTCTCCAGTTTATCCAGGCTCCTCCAGAGAAAGACATTCATCGTTCCAGATGAGCAGGAGGACGACGCCAGCCTCGTTGGATCTATCAGGCTAGTGCTCATTCTTTTATCTCAGTTAAAACCTTTCTCTCTCTCTCTCACCTATTTCCCCAACTAGTCAATTTCAAAATTAAAACATTTGAATTTCATTTAAATTCAACCATAATTTTACAGTTAAGTACTGTGTTGTCCAACAGTTTCATCCCCATTTTGTTGCGTTCATTTAATAAGTATTCTGAGCTATAACTGATGGCACAGCACCGGCATAATACTTTACTTTCACAGAAATGTATTAGGTGAAGTCAACAGGGGCCACATATTTTTTTTTAGTCATGGGTCTCCAGATGGGTTAATCCAGCCCTGACCAGTACAATAGAAAATGTGATGCGTTCGGTTATAGGAGAGAAGATTAATGTAGAATTTTATAGTCGCGAGAAAAGTTAATATATTAACACAGTAGGAAAACGACATATTCATACCAGAATACCAGAAATTTGGGAGATGAACTAATATTTACGTAGGAAGACGATGTAACACAACGCTAGGTTTAGTCATAAGAAACATGAAGACTTCTTCTATCTATTTATATCGCGAAATAAGAAGTGTCGAACTAGAAACTAGACAGCTAACAATAGTACACACTTATAAAAGATCATTATTTACAACTGCAAGAACCTGAGAGATCTTTTAACAACTGTTGTCGGTAAGAGATTTAGTTTTACATAACGTAAGTCCCAATCATGCAAAGGAACAATCATATTGACACGTAAGGAGGTTTAGTTTGCTGAAGATCATGTGTTGAAGAAATGAAAACTATATTTTTTTTCAGGATACTGTTTGTTGATAACTTTTAATACTAATAATGTTTTCCTTATTTCGATTACAAGAATGATGTCTTTTTCGAAAATCTTATTACTTAGACATTTGAACAAATCCTGTGCTGTATAGATTTTTTCCGCCTTATGCACAGTTGTTTTGAAGTATGATTAGCGTCATACTAAAAGCCTGACCATTGCAGGGAACCTATGTTAGTCGAACTCTAGAATGGCATTAATCACGAGTCAGAACAACTCTGCATAAGACCCTTTATCTCTCATATAGAAATAAAACATCCTTACTCGTAACCTGAAGGGATATGCATCCCGGGTATGTAAAATACATTACTGGTTGTATAACATGGAAGGAAACTACACACCTCTTGCATTTGAGACATGAGTCATTAAAAATTCTTTAATTGTTTTTGTTGTTTTTATTGTTGGCCATGATTTCACAATTGGAATGCAAAATACTAGAATATTATTTGAAAAATTAATCATATGTATTTATGGTTAACCATAATTATAACTAGAAATGTTTCTTAAAGGAGTAATTAATAATAATTAGTTTGAGAATAATCTTGCTACAGAGTAAGAAATCACAAATAAACTAACTTTAAATCGTAAGAAATAAGACGTGTACACTATTTATTTTGACGAAGATTACAAGTCTCCAAAGAAATGATCATAAAAAAATGTATGAACCTAATAGTGCAGTTAAATGGTATTGAATATATCATTCAGGTGTATAACGTAATAGGAAACGACGTTACGAAAATAATGGGTTAAAGAAAAGTATTTATTATTAACGTGATATAATTCGGAAATATATTTGAATCAAGTAAGGCCTTGGTGCATCACGTATGAGGCCTTCAGCAAGCACACTACATGGGAAAATTGGAAAAGTAAAGAATGTTTGGAAGGAAAGAAAAGAGCTGAAAATACTGTTCTATATCATTTGCCTGGTGCGAATTCACGTATACCTCACTGAGGAGAGAATAAGAGTGTTATTCTTTTTCGACCGAGTGTCCACACCGTGAATCGATCAGGGGATTGCTCACACCAAAAACACGTCTCAACTGTAGCTTACAATTCTGGTTCTAAAAAAAATTAGTAAATTTTATTTATATTTTCAAGTGGTTTACAGAAATTTTATCTGATATTAGGTTACCAAATGTTGTTTTTCTTTGATTTTTTTTTAATTTTGCGTCGTTATGTAACATCAAACGGGCCTATTTCAATGCGGTTGGCGGTTGCAAGAACCATTATGAAAGACCAATTACACTAGTATATACCATACCTCACCATATTCAGTGGTGCCCACCCCCCCTTATGTCTATGACGCACCCCCCCCCCAATTGTCTATCCGTAGGTGTTCTTCCATGAAAAAATCTTCTTTTCGATTAATTTTACCCCCCACCCCTCATCAAACATATTTATATAGATTTTAACCCCCCCAAATATTTCAATGACGCAGTTTGCGTCATAGCCCCCCTTGTGGGCACCCTTGCCATATTAACTCACCTGAGAGACAACTGTATTATAAGACTGCGAGTGTTTTCTTTATGACCAACTGGTAGACATAATGCTTTCCATGTCTGTTTTCGAGCACAATGAGGCATTGGTCTCAACTAACCTTGACTATTGTTTCAAATCCCAATTTAAGTGGTAATTAGCTTGGTTTAATTTTGAGTCTAGGATCTCTTTTCAGCATACAATGTGTGGATGTATAATTTGGGTTGGCCATCGTAACTCCTTGATACCTTTTACCAATGGAGTAACACCATTTCCTATCTTGTTCCTTTTACATTTTTAAGTTACCCAATATGTTGCAGTTTCCTTTTTTTTAGTAAGTACCTACCTTATGTTAAATCTTCTGCTTTTATTATCATCTTCGTACTTACGTGGATGGAATTGTAGATGAATATTCTACATAAAACAGCACGAGAATTTTTCAGACTTTTTTTTTTATGGAAATCATTCTTCTAATTTCTCGAGTCGAAACGAAACGACAAAAATTGATCATTTTGTGGGCAACATTGGAAAGTGAATAACTATGAATTGGTTCGTGGAATGAGGATGGGAAAGCGAAGTAAAGAAACTGCACACATTGTTTTCCATCACAAATTCTCATAATCTGGGATTGAACTAGCGAGCCTCGTGCCAGAGGTGAGCACCCTACTTTTGGGCCACCATTTTCCCCGTTCTAAGACAAATGCGAGATTCTGAATATAAAATAAGAATCATTCCATATAGTGGCAAATAACAACATTGTCTGAAAAGTATGTTTCTCTTAGTCTTCTTGCTGTTGTATACTTGTATGTGTTGTTAAATAAAGCATTTTTCTAATTCCCAGTGGGGGGGGGGGGGGGGCACTTGGCCAAAAAAGTGTAAAAATCTGTTTTAGGTCAGCCATTCTGAATGAGGTTTTCCTGGATTTTCTACATTCACACCAGGCAAATGCCGGGGTGGTATCTCACTTCTAGGTCCCAGGCCGCTTCTTTCCTTCCCTTTCCCCGAATAGTGTGCTCATTCAGGAACGTTATTCTTCATACGTGACGGGCTAAATGGGCTTACAAGGGAACCTTACGAAAATGATAGTTGCAGTGAAAGATGTGACCTATGCCAATTGAAAGAGCTGTAACAGAGATGAGCATTTCCAAAAAATTAGCTGCCCATAGCAATAGGCTCAAGAAATATAAAGGGTGGAAGTTCGGGAAACAGCAAGGCTGGACAAGGGGGAAAAGTGCAAATTCCACAAATAAAAGGGGGGGCACGGCAAAATACAATGCTGACAAGTGATGTATAGAAAGAGACTTGCCACAATATGAAACAAATGAAGGCCGCCAGTGGGGTTAACAGTGTTGCCAACTGCAATGAAAAGTACATGTTTTGCAAAGAGCACTATATGAAGTGAGTGCAATATTCAGTGTCAATCTGTCATGTAGAACATAAGATATGACGTGTCTAATCAGTGGTACAATCTAACAAAAGAAAATAGAAAAAACAGAAGTACGAAAAATATGGAAAAGACGAAGTTGGCCATAATGCGCCACATTTAATCACGAGCTGTGCATATTAGAACGAACAAAGCAAGAAAGCACCAACTATGCAGGAAACCGACGTACCTAGAGTCGAAAAGAAAAACGAGTTCCAAAGTTGGCAGCACTGGCCATGAAAATCCAGACAATTCTAATATAGTTAGGCCACTCGCTTCACAAAAAGGAAATTCCGGCAACAGGCATTAGCCTTCGCATCATTTGTACATGCTCGTCCACATTGTACGTGCAATTGTTCGATGAGACTATGGTCCAAACAGAAGATACATTTGCAGTGAGCACAGCGGAATAGTGTCAATCCGTCACACATGGTACAATGATCGCCTGTGAATGTCTCGAAACAGTACTCTAGAGGTGTCGGAACCTTTGGTGGTCTTTCTATCACATATCCACACCTGTAGAAAGCAAACATAATCAAAGGCTTGATCTGCTGTGTGTTGCTGTCTGCAGTACTATCACCGCCTATATGATATATCCAGAGTATCCCACCTAACTCTGCGACTGAAATAGTTTCAAAGCGAAAAAAATGTGACACATCGAGTTGTGCAGGAATGTACCCATGTCAGCGGGCGACAAACTTTTGTGAGACGCAAGTGCCCCCAAGTCCCAGGGGCCAACTTAAAAATTTCAAATAGCACCATCGGTAGAGTTATATTTCTTTCGATAAATCTTGGAATATGCAACAACGCATATCAGAAATATTTACTATATGGGATTTCAAAATGGCCGCCAAAAATATCTGCTGGGTGACAAGAACAACGTGCATTTTTGGCGGCCATTTTGAAACCCGTGCTTCATATAGCAAATGTTTTCTTTTATATACGGTGTTGTATCTATCCAGAGAAATATCATCCGCCCCTGTTCCCATTTGAAATGTTGCGGTTGACCCTCTTGAGCCTTATGATGGGGGCCCTGGGGGGACTTGCTTCTTACAAAGTTCTCTTGGCCCTCGACATGAGTACATTCCTGTGCAATTGGATTTGCAACATCTCTTTTCGCTTCGCAGCAATTTGAGATCACATTGTTCGATGCCATGTTAAGACAGCACATATTTGTGGCGGCCATTTCGAAAAACATGTTTCATATAGCAAATGTTTCCTATATATGTTGTTGCACATTCCATGATCAATCGAGAGAGGTAACACTCGGTCCCTGTTCCCATTTGAAAATTTGAAGTTGGCTCCTGGGGCCCTATGTTGGGGATCCTGGGGGCACTTGCTTCTCACAGACTTTTATCACCCCCTGACATTGGTACATTCCTGGACAACTGGATCCGTCACATTTTTGTTCGTTTCGCAAATCTTTCAGGTCACAAAGTTTGGTGGGACACCCTGCATATTCCCACATACGACCCAACCATGACATAATGTTCACTACTTCTATTATCGGTTGTTGGCTCAACCCAACCATTTCATGTTCCCCGACTTGACATTGCCTCAATCACTCTAACATTGATGCATTCCGAGTGATGCCTGTTACCGGAATTTTGTTTTTCTGAAGCGAGTGGCCTAACTATATTAGACTTGTCTGGATGTCCATGGCCAGTCTTGCCAACTTTGGAACTCGTTTTTATTTTTGACTCTAGGTACGTCGGCTTCCTGTATATTCGGTGCTTCTTGTTTTGTTCATTCTAATATGTACAGCCCCTGATCAAATGTGGCGCATTATGGCCAACTCCGTTTTATCCGTATTTTTCGTACTTCTGTTTTTCTATTTTCTTTTGTTAGATTGTACCACTGATTAGACACGTCATATCTGATGTTCTACATGACAGGTTGACACTGAATATTGCACTCACTTCATATAGTGCTCTTTGCAAAACATGTACTTTTCATTGCAGTTGGCAACACTGTTAACCCCACTGGTGGCCTTCATTTGTTCCATATTGTGGCAAGTCTCTTTCTATACATCACTTGTCAGCATTGTATTTTGCCGTGCCCCCCCTTTTTTGTGGAATTTGCACTTTTCCCCCTTGTCCAGCCTTGCTGTTTCATGAACTTCCACCCCTTATATTTCTTGAGCCTATTGCTATGGGCAGCTAATTTTCTGGGAATGCTCATCTCTGTTACAGCTCTTTCAATTGGCATAGGCCACACCTTTCACTCCAGCTATCATTTTCGGAAGGTTCCCTTGTTAGATGCCGAAAGCCCAGAAATCTAAATCCTAAAGCATTTTTTTCACTATCATTGCAACGATGAAATGAAGAAAGTGATGATGTATAAGAAGCAATAAAATATCCATTGGTGGTAGAAGATGTTCTCTAATATTGAAGTTAAAATTAAATTGTTTTATGTGCACACAAATCGTGTTGAAGAATCGTTACAAGGACATTTAATCCTCGCCTGCATTTTCTCCTGTGGTGCAACCAAATAGTTCGTTTATTATAGTTTGAGTTGTATGCTTCTTCACGACATTGAATCGCTCGTTTCATTGGTAAGACTGTGGGAATTCAATATACAGTATATATTAGTCCAGATAAAGAACTTTTTGCTGTCTGTTCAATTTTGATGACAGCAGGTTGCTCTATGGAATGAAAATATGTGGTCTTATGTGTAATTTAACCCAAAAGGTAGGCTATGTTAATTCTATCATGTGCCCCTCATAATCAAGATATAACTCCGTTAAAAAGTTTTAAAGCACAATTTAAACAAATAGTGTCAATATACATCAAAACTATCTCACAGGTGTTAGATGTTAATGAACTAATATATCTACAATTGAACATCGAAGCTAATGAAATGCAAATGATTGATTGCATCATATAGAAGGGAGTGTATGTATGTTTAAAAGTATATGGTGTCAACTGAGTACTAAAACAGTTCGGTAATCTGCTAATGTTTTGTTCTTATATACAGATGGTGATCAGAAAAATGGAAACACCTGTAGTTGGCAACACGTCAGATGTATGGGTTGGCAGTGGTGTCGTGGCGCCCGCAGCGCCGGACCGCTGGTGGTGGTGTGTTAGGTCGGTCTCCATACTACGTTAGTGTCCAGTGGCTGCAGCAGACGGAGGTAGTGTAAAATGGGAGACCTCTCAGATTTTCAAAGAGGGCAAATTGTTAGTGTGCGGTTATGTGGAGTGAGTGTGACGGCAGTGACTACTGTGTTAGGTGTGTCGCGTGGGACAGTGTCGAAGGTGATGACGGCCTACACAACACACGGGAAAACCACATCGGGAAAGCGGAACAGTGGGCGGAAGAAAATCATGAGTGACAGGTCACGCCGGGTATTAAAGCGCATTGTCACGCAGAACCGTCGTGCCACTGGGGAGCAAATGACGGAGGAACTCAATCAGCACCTCCCCCACCCTGTTTCGACAATCACAGTCCGCCGCGAATTACATGACATGAACTTATGGGGTCGTGTTGCACTGGCCAAACCGCTCATCAGGGACCATAACGCTTTTGCACGCCGCAAATGGTGCCGCGACCATGCAACTTGGACCGTTGAGGATTGGAGACGTGTGATATGGTCGGATGAGTCATCCTTCACCCTATTCGCAACCACGGGCCGTGTTTGTGTGTGGAGAACGCCCAAAGAAGCTTATGATCTGCAGTGTCTCCGCCCAACTGTGAAACATGGCGGAGGCTCGGTGATGCTGTGGGCCGCCATATCATGATTTTCATTGGATCCTGTGGTCCCACTTAGCGGACGAATCACTGCCAACGATTATGTTTCAATTTTAGGAGACCACTTGTATCCTATGATCCGGATATTGTTCCCGGACAATGACGCCATCTTCCAGGATGATAATGCACCCATTCACACAGCTGGCGTTATTGCAGCGTGGTTTGAGGAACATCGGGATGAAGTTCAACACCTCCCCTGGCCTGCCCAGTCCTCACATCTCAACATAATTGAACATCTGTGGTCCGTCTTGGAAACACGACTCCGGCGACGATTTCCACCTCCATCCTCTCTCACAGAACTGGCCGATGCCCTGCACGAGGATTGGCGTAAAATTCCACTTGCTACCATTCACGATCTCTATGCCTTCATCCCACGTCGTATCAAGGCTGTTCTGAAGGCGAAAGGTGGCCCGACACCATATTAATCTGGTAAGTTGCAATTTCATTCAGGTGTTTCCATTTTTCTGATCACCATCTGTATATTTTCCATGTGATTCGTCAATAAACTTTCCAAATGAAGGCGGTCTTAAACTTTTGTTAAGGATTCTATATCAAAATACTTTGGAATAATTAAATCAATTAATACTCATATATATAAAGACAAAAGAATAACCTTGCTTTCTTGCCTGTAATTAAAAAAAAATGTAGGTATGAAAAAAAATGAAATGAAATCTTTAAGTTTTACGTCCCACGGTTATGCCGGTTAGGCTAAAAGAGACGGTGATAATGAGAGATGAGTGAAATGGTGGAATGAAGAAAGTGGGAGGAAACGGGAGAACCCCGAGAAAACCCACGAGCACGAAAATGTAGGTATGACTTACAGTATAGAACCAACATGCATTTAATATTATAACAGCTGGTTACCATCATCAACAACCACCATCATCCAGTATTGATATTTTGTATGATCATATAAGTTTTTGTTGCTAAGGCATCTATCATTTTCCAACAATGATTTATTTATTTTTGCAATACATAACTACAGTAATAATATCGGCTGAGTTCGTTAAAGAAGTGAATTCGTTACAAGTTCATAAGAGGACGCGGTAGTTCAGTGATAAACCGCTCAACTCTGGAGCGTGCAGTCACTGATTGAATACCAGCTCCCTGCAGGCAAGGGCGCCGATCCTGGGAGGCCAAGGGGGACCGGGCCTCCAAAATATTCATCTGAATGTCCCCCCCCGAAATTTACTGAGAAATCAGCGCCCTTGCCTGCAGGAGGGCTTTCTGGTGGACAAACACCGTGTGCATGGGTTTTCTTGAAGTTCTCCCGTTTCCTTCCTCGCCCTTAAGTCTTTCCTCCGTTATCATCAATTCCATCATCACTCACTTCCTTAACATCGGTACATAATCATCTAACATTAAGTTTAAAAATCAAATTCATTCGTAAGAGTCAGGGGCGCCCGAAGAAAAATTTCCAGATGGGGGCCATCTCCATCGTTCCTATATTACATCTGGTAGTTCTGGTATTTAATATACGTGATTTGCTATATTACATATACATTTTCGTGAGCCAGAGAGGGGGGCCCGGGCCTCACCCTGCTCTCCCCTTCGGGCTCCCATGGTAAGAGTGACTTCAACGGTGACGATTCATATCCTACTTTGTTCTATTGAAACAAATGGGTATAATTCTTGAATGTTAAAGTTACACATCACACCGTTAGATTGCAGCACACATCCTCCAGCGGACGAAATTGACACTTGTAGGAGTGATTCTTTTCACTGTCTATAGCAGACTTTATTTTACTTTAAAAATCATCATGGCCAATTGGAAAAAGACGTATGATATCCATGCTTCTATTGGGTGTCCTAAAATCCGGGCAAGAAGCAATTTTTGACAGAAAACATAGGTTTGTAATTAAAACTTGTAAATTTTTTATTGATTCATAAAGTATACAATAGAATATAGGGTTATGTATAGAATAGCATATTGGATGAATGGCCTCTACAGCTTCGCTGGCACTCTTTTCTTGAAATTTTCCATCACCGTTCTGCATAAATGTGGCTGACTATTGTTGATACTGCGCTGAATTTCCTCCTTCAAGGCGTGAATGGTCGTCAGCTTATTGCCATAAACCTTAGACTTCAAAAACTCTCAAAGGAAAAGATCCAACGGTGTTAGATCGCATAATCTGGTTGGCCAATTCTGATCACCAAAACGGGAAATTACACGACCAGCAAATGACTTATGAAGTAGTTGAATTGTTTCGTGGGATGTATGGCATGTGGCACCGTCTTGTTGAAAGCATATATCGTCCACTTCCATATCTTGAGATTTAGGCACAAGAAACTGGATTATCATTTCGCGATAGCGAGGACTATTAACTAATATTGCCTAACCACATACATTTTCGCAGAAGAATGGTCCACTGATGCCTCCAGCCCAAAATTCGCACAAGTGATACGTTGTGGGTGTATTTGTTTCTCAACAATCACTCGTGGAAGGTCACATATTGATGTAGTCTCCTATTTTTTTTTTAATTAACCTCTTCACAGTTAATGAAGTTAAATCACTATTCCGACCATATTTTCTACGAAAATTGTGAATTCTAACTGTCAAACCTTCACTATTTTTGAAGTGTTTCTGAACAATAAAAACGCGTGTAGCGCTTTATATTAATAACACTGAACTGTTAACTGTCACGCTTTTTTCTTTCTTTGACAAGACGCTACTGCACAAACGGCAACACAATTGAAATTTTATGTGAATTTTGATACACCTTTTAAAGTTTAGGGTCTCCTATATGTACATCGCGGGGTGTATAGGGTCCGTTATTGTTAGCAATGATAACAACCATGTTCTGAGCATGATTCCAATTTGCGACACACGTAACCTTGTTATTGCATTCTCGACTGTGCCATCCGGCCTCAACTCTGAATGAAAGCCAGGTGAAAAACAAGGGAGAAGCCAAATTAGTAGGACTATTTACTAATATAAATGGTAGATAAATGGAAGAATGAAAGGTATAATAATCGGGACTGATATGATGTTCAAGATGGTCATGTGCTAGGAGATCATAAACTCTAATTAGCAGGGACGTAGTGTCCATTAAGGCTATAAGGCTTAGCCTATCCATTAATTTATATATCAGCCTGAAATGTTGCTTTTGGAGATTGTTACAATTAATTTTATTAAAATGGATTTATTTTATGATGCTCTCTTTAAACATCACACCAGAATAGATTGAAGCTTCTGCAAGAACGCATTGTAGGCTATGTGACGCTAGCCTTCCTCCTTTCTCATGTAATCTTGAGAATGGGGCGGTGTCAATCGCTTTCCCGTCAACCTCAGCAGACGAAAACCATGAGCAATACACGAACTCAAAACGATGCAACGAAAGTGGACGAATTCTGACGAAAGGCTAGCCTTTCGGGTGTTTGGGAAACAAAAGCGACAGGACGCGGTATTGTAAGAAAGTATAAAACAGAGATATGAAACATTTAGTGGCTCGTATTCAGCCATAAGTTCTGACAAAGAAAATAAAGAGAAAGAGAATAAAAATCTTATTATGAATAGTACTAAAACATCAGGGACCTTATTGCGTACCGGTTTGCGTTATCGCAGCGTAAATTTTACATTTTAGTTGGCGATAATTGACATAGTAGTTATAATTGCTTGTTTAATTTTTTGCGTTGCGTTGCGACCGGCAAATTTTGCGAAGATTGATATTGAATGAGGCCTCAGATGAGGTATTGTTTCTTTCTTCTTTTTTCTTTTTCTTTCTTTCTTTTTTTCTTTTTTTTTCTTTTTTTTTGTACTTTCAATGGGAAAAAAGTTTTTTCTGTAAAAAACATCAATTGACTGTGAGCTGCAGCACTACTGTTTTCCATTAATATGCTGATATGTGTTGTTGTGGGTGGCGAGCTTATCTATGGTTTCGGGAATTTAAAATGAAGATAGCCCTATATCCGCTTTTATTTGTTTCTTTGAAATAGTAATACAGTGTATGTGTGATATGCGAGTATCGCATATGTAAGGAAACCGTATATGTAAGGGAAATATGAAGCAGAACCGCTGTTATACTTTTTCTTGCATTATATGAAAAATATATTGCATGTATTAGCATTTTTCTATCAAGGATTACAGCCAGATCCGTGGCCAGAACACTAAGATGTGATCGTTTAAATAAGGGCGGGATAGTTTTTTTGGGGGGGGCAACTTGAATTCATTATAGCCTACTCATATATACATACAACAAACAATTGCAAGTTTCAGGGGACTAGGCCGCTTCTACCCACCCTCTAGCTACGAATCTAATTTCAGCCTACCCATTTCAAAACTTCACGCTATGTTACTGCTGATTAGATGCTCAGAATTATAAGCTGCTTACAGTGGCGGATCCAGGACGGTGGGTTGTAATACTGAATCTAGTTCCAAACTCTGGGATGGGTTTTATTTATATATAAAATAAGAAAGTTTCCTCTTCTGGGGAGAGGGGAGGATTGCCCCGATCGCCCCCTAGATCCGCACCTGGGCGGATCTATAAGTTACAAACTGGGAGGCACAAACTGTGATAGGTATATCATAAGTTTACAATTTTTCATGGGTGCTACAAAGGTTTCCAACTTAACTCTCTCCCAATGTATATGAGGCTAGGATGGACGTTGACATTGTGGACCTCAACTATTGTTTTACACATTACATAGCAGAAAGACTGCTACTGAAACTACATCTAATGTTTCAAAAATTTTCCAATAAACGATAAAAGGCAACGCTTACTATTAACTTTCAAAAATATATAAATTATAGCTTCAACTATTTTTGTCAAACGAAAAACTGGTGGCCCTAGGCCCCCTCGGCTCCGGGCTGGATCCACGACTGGCTGCTTAGGAACCATGTGGCTTTTGACATTTATGGTCGTTAGTTTCTCTGACCAATTTTTTACCATCAAACTAATCCGTAATACACCCCTACAGATAATCACAACATTTATTAGTACAAAATTTGTTTGACAGAACGACTGTCGGTCTCGGTTTCAATTTCAGGTGGTGACAATCGGTCAGAAACGTGTGAAAGCCTTTTCAGCCCAGCCATCGTGAGGTCTGCGTTTTCCTCACTCATACCAGACGCATGCCGGGATGATAAGTAACATACACTCTCAGACCGCTGTGATCGCCAAGGGACGTCACCTGGCATATGTAACGAGATTAAGGCCGTAGATGGCCAAGGGCGCTGATTTCTCTATAGCAGCGTTTCCCAACCTTTTTCAACTTGCGGCACAGTATGGGTGCAACTTGAATTCTCGCGGCACACTCATAGATATTATTTGTAAATATAAAATACCTTGTATTTTTTCTCTGTGATTACTGATCTCCTTCCCACAGAGAAGAAAGCTCGATCACTGGTTTTTCCCCGTGGTAAATCATTGTGCTTATTTTTCATTCTAATTTAAAAATAATAATAAAAAAAACAATTGCAATGAAATATTGGACTCAGGATTTTAAAAATACGCTTTCTTTTTAAAAACTGTATCCAACCTTTCACTAAGAAGGAAGCACTAAATAACGAACGAACAAATAAATCTTTTGTACTTTTAAAACACAAATTAGGTAATTTGTATGCATGTTTGTTTTGTCGAAAGGATTGAATGATACTTTAAAATTTTAAGTTACGAAATAGTCTGCAACAATAAAGAAGCAATAATGGCCATAACAATGATAACAAGTACTTTTTTTCAACAATTAAAATGTACAGTAAAGTAACACGGTATGAAACTTAAAATTGTAGATTCATAGTAATGTGAAATACGAATATACATTTTTTCCTTATGACTTGCAATTTGATAGCTATTAATAATTTTGTTTCAATTTCCTCGCGGCACACCAGCGGCTCATTCACGGCACAATAGTGTGCCGCGGCACACCGGTTAGGAAACGCTGCTCTATAGCTTTGGGGTGGCCCATTCAGATGTGTTTGGTTGCAGACAAGGGTTTAAGAAGGCATATATAAGGATTTTAAGACGAATTGAATTCAAATTATGCAAAATATTGTATATTCATTTAAAAAATACATATGAAATATGCATATTCATAAGAATACATGGGGAGCTCCTTCGTGGCTAAGCGGTTAGCGTACGCGTCTTTGGCGTGGGAGATCTGGGTTCGATTCCCGGCGGGAGCTCATGTGGTTCGGATTCCACGTTAATCAGTAGGTCCACGTCTCATATAGCCTCGCTGCTGAACGGGACGCTAAACTAAAATCAACTCAACTCAAGAATACATGGGGCTCACATGAGCTTTGGGAGGGTCCCACTTCCCAGGATCGGTGCTCTTCTAGATGGCAGTAATGTCTAGAAATATGTATATATAAATAAATAAATAAATACCGTACACAATTGTGTGTTCAAAGAATCCATTAGTTTCGAAGTGGAAAATCCTTACATATTTTCTTGATGGTTGTGAATATATACGCTGCACGAGTGCTGCAGCACTGTTCAGCAGTCGCAACCTCGGAAGCCGATTAGCTCCTGACATCTGTTGTGACTTTGTGGTACTACAAAGTTCAGCAACGAAAGAGAGTAGGGTGCTCTCTACAAAGATTAAACAGTCATTCAAGTTTTCAAATAGAGCTCGGGGTACTCGTACTGGAGGCATTTTCGCCGATCCCAAGAGGTTCGTCCAATACATGGCTGAAGTAGTACTCTTATTGGCCACGTAAGGATGACGTCACAAAGATTCAAGTTCAACTTGCTACTATGCGTGCTGCTTTCGTTTCTCTGTTTTTGGTGTGTGAGTATTTAAAAACAGAGAGAGGAGATTATGAATAGTATTACCTGTTAAATACATTGCATTATAATTCTTGATTTATGTTTACTTCTCCTTAAATAAATTATCCTTAAGTAAGTCTTCGTCCAAATAAAAGTGCTATAAAACGCTCTTCACATAAATTGCAATTTTAACATTTTTATTAAATCACAGAAACAATATTAGCTGATGGTGCTCACAATGAATACACTGGCTTTTGCAGAAATCTTGCACTTTGTTATGAAACACCTTCTTTTGATTTCAAATTTGCGTACAGAACTTGGGTTCTACTCAATTGATGTGTATAATTGAAAACGTCTTGGCTTTGTTACTTTACCATGCGTTTCTAAGATTAACTTTACATTACATACTCCAATTCGTCTTTATTTGCATCCAAAAGTAGGTCTGGTTTAGAAGTATTTTGTGGCAAATCGCGTTGTAGGGTCGTCATTGATAAGCCATGATCGGTTCAATTGCACGAGAAATGCCCACCAACCTGAACTACGTGGCCATTATTAGCTAACATTCTTTATGAACCATATAAGGATACCAACTGGAACATACAATGTGAATTGTATTATATTTCGTTGGTGTTTAGCATCCCTTTCAACACCAAGGTTATAATGAGACATGTACCTACTGCTTCACGTGGAATCCGAACTACATGAGAATACGTCGGGAATCGAACCTGTATCTCCTGGGCCAAAAACGCGTGTTAACGATATAGTCATGATATAGTTCCAGACAATGTAAAGTTAACCCGGTTTTTCTTTAGAATGAATATACTAGGGTCAACTTTACATCGCCTTAAACTTTAAACCAGAGATATTTTGTAACAGATGGTATTGTCGTATCTTTATTGATAATGGTTTCTTGATGCAATTATATCATCAAGTGCGTAAAATACAAGTCAATCTGTGCTGACTGGTCTGTACAAGCTAGTTTTGCATCAAATCCGCACAAGGGCAGGACAAAGCAGGAAGCACAAGTGGGAGCTTATAAAGTGTAAGTGATAATGTTTAAAGCAGTGGTTCCCAAACGTTTACCTGGCGCCTCCTTCTTATACCCGATACTTCTCGCTAACCTCCCTCCCACTCATTGGCCATATGTGCTTTTCGTCTTATTTCAGATTGATCATTGAAATCTCGTCTTCAATAATAATAATAATAATAATAATAATAATAATAATAATAATAATAATAATAATAATAATAATAATAACGATAGTGCAATCATAACCATATTTTTATCTTCAGTTTCCTCGTAGCTATATACAGTGGCGGCGATTGGACGTTAAAAGTGGGCAAGGCATGACCTGAATATTTGTTTATCAATGTTAGTTTACCTCGTTGATGCTAACACTTTGTTTGAGGAAAGGTTATACAGCTATAGGTTTTCAGTTAAAATACCGCATATCGTATTTCATATTTTATTAAGTAAATTGACAAGAGCAACGCATGTAGGCACTAGCCCTTTGTATTGTTAAACAACGAAAGTGTAAGAAGAGGTTTGATTTCTTCCTCATGAACATCTTAAAATGCTGTCTGGAAAATTGTGTGGTCAGATTATTTGGATATATCGCATTTCAAGGGGCCACATTTTATCATCTCTTTCAATCTTCAATAAGAAAGCAAAAGTCTTCCTTGTGCTCATCCAACCGAGGAATGTCGTTGAAAGCAATCAGATAAGAAATTTTGCAGATGTCCACTCAGCCGTGGACCCAACACTTCTTGTTATCTTTCGATCAGCGTTTTTCTTCTAAGATCACTATAAACATTCTCCAAGTAAGTGATTCCTTGTCACGCATTAAAAATAACAGGAAATCACTAACTAGTTCATTTTTAAAATACTGATTCCATTTCACAGGTAGTGAGGTATATAAAGGCACAATTATATAGGTATATGAATCTCCAAACTTCACTGCTATTCCAGTTAAAGTTGTCTAGTATATGTTTCAAATAAATATTCTTGCTTTGAATTTCTTATTGCTGATCATTGGGAATAGTTTATAAAAGTGTAGAAATGTATGGACGTTGAAGTTAGGGCTTTACGTTGATTGACATAGAACAAAAAGCGATAGTACATGGCTAGAAGCTGTATTTTTAGAATTGAATCAAATTCTCAATAAAATATATCATCTCTACTTTTAACATTCTTCTAAAATCGAACATTTTTGAAATTCACTAGTACCTTTGGTTTCATTATTGATTTCCATTAAGCAAAAACGGCGAGAGATACCAAGAAATGTTTTCCTGGAATCGATTAAACGTTCCAACAATACATGCTATCTACTCCGTTAACCTTCTATTGAAACCGGGAGTGTTAAAATCAACAATTTCTAATTTTAACGTTGATAGCCGTACCATAAAAATGGTAATAGATAGGGACGAACGGATTTTGGAAATTGGTTCAGCGTTTCAACGAATCATATCATTTGCGCTCGTAGCACTCTACAAAACCGGAAGAGTTTAATTTTTCTTACTTCTTCCGGTTTAAAATGTGATCACCGAAGATCAAAAACTGTAAAATATAGCGAGTAATGACTTTCTAATACAGGGCCGTCATTTGGGAGGGCAGGGAAGCAATTGTTCCTACTTAAGTTTGAGACATACATTTTTTTTTTAAAATGTAGCCTATACTAATATATAACAAAAAACGTCAAGCTCTTGTCGGAGCATAATCTTGCCTCTCTAACAGAATCTGAAATGCCGCCACTGTTCTCATATGGATTCAATGTCCCAAGAAAGGAACGTATTTATTTCTCTATCCTCAAAGTTTTACATTAGTTATACTTGTCTATATGACAAACTGTTGTGGGCCCTGTAATAAGACAAAAATATTTACTTTCACAATTTAATGCACGTTAATCACATCTCAGGTGCGTTTTAATCTAAATATATAATATGTATTGCACTTTCTAGAAATCAGTTTTCCTTAGTTTATTGCCAATTAGACTAGTGCATAAGTTTTGAGTTCCTTTTTCAAATCGAAGTATTGCTTTTTTTTCAATGCCAACTTCCGTCTGCTCTTGTATTGTAGCTCCGAAAACTTGGGTCCTCTTTGATACCTCGTATTACAATTCACATGCTTATGTCCAATCAAGTGCGAGAAGTCTTTGTTTTACGCTTCGCAGAATTTATTCGTACGTGATAGACAACATTCATTCTATGCTGGCAGATATAATGCCATTACCGTTCGGTTCCTTAGTTAGTTACTGAGTTCGACAAAAGATTTCCTCACATAAGTCAAAATAATCTATCAAGTCTGTCTGCTGTTCCTCATTCTTCAGTATGCTCTGCAATACGTTCTACATTACATATATATCTCAGGCCACTTTCAACTTGATTCACTGCTAGAAATGCTAAGCACAAATCATTTCTTTACGTGTACGCACTGATTTATCTTCCTTGTATACAGCTCGTGAATCTAATGCTTGAATCTTCCTCCCCACAGACTGCGACAAAAGGTAGAAACAGCCTTTCACATTTACACTCGGTCCGAAACTTTTTTTAAAGCATTTATTATCGCCATTTCGAAGCCCATCCAATAGTCAAAGAGTCAATCAAGTACTGTATTATACTTAGAGAAACATATTTTTGATACTATGTATCTCTTATCTCTCTGAATAGTATAAGTTTTAGCAATATTAGGTAGGGATTGCCAAACATTTTCGGATCCGGATATCCCGGACCCAATGAGATCCGGATCCGGATCTTGTCGGATCCGGACCTAGAACCGGACCTCGGATCCGAATCTCAGATCCGGATCTCGGATCTGGATTCAAAATTCGAATCTCGGATCTGGATCCGAAATTCGAAAATCAGATCTTGATTCGTATCCAAACCTACATCTGAAATTGTGATGATAAAATTGAATATCTAAAATTCGTTAAAACTTTTTTTCGGATTCACTAATATAGTAGGTTGCTGTGCTTTTAAATGTTTCCATAACACGTTTGTGCTACCTTTGTTCTTTATTTTATTTTAACCTTGTAATGTTCTTTACATGTTGCACTTTCTGACGAAGTCTAGTAAATTATTTCCAAGTTTGATTTCTTCCCATTTCAGAGTATAGTGAACTGTCTGAAAACTGATGTAAATGGTAACAAATTCTTCTGTTTAGCTCCTCTTCAAAACTTAATGTTAGCTTCACATTGAAAATGTTTATTTTATTCTTAGAAAATAAACTTTACTATTTTCTCATATACAAATGAAATATCTTTTAGATAAGGCCCTTCTAATCGCAGGAATACTAGACAAAACAAACACTTTATTAATTGTAGTTTCTGACTCACTAGAGTCCAACAAATGTAATAATGAATATCTTTCACTTCGAAGGTACAACAAAAATATAGACTGGTTGGCGTGGAACAACAGTAGATTTTTAAACATACACACGAGAATTTCAGGAAAGCGATATGGTTATGCAGTAATATTAGTATTAATAAAAGTGTTCGTTGTATGACTTTATCACGTACTTTATGGCTTGCCCTTCTGAGGTCGGAAGTTTGTTGAAGGAGTAAATATAAAAGAGATTTCTGTTATTTTTCTTCACCCTCAAGTTTCTTTTATCATACATGGCAGGACGTAACCAAAACATATTAATGCATCGTATCATTGAAGCCTTTTGTGTTTTGTATATTAAAGTGTTCAAAAATATTTAACATATTCGCATTTGTTCATGTGATCTCAGGTTCAATTCTCGGTGGGAACATACATGAGACAATTGGAAGCTAAAACAATATAAAAAATAGTATTTAAAAGTCAGGAAATTGATATTAAAACTTGAGCTATCTGTTGGGACTGTAAGGCCGTAGTTAAATTAACTCACACGTTTCGTAAAGATATATTATGTCGTTATTGTTTATTTACTATAAGCTACCAGATACATCCTCAGAGGATACTTTACACTGTAGTAATCAACAGATGAAAACAACATTGGAAAAGGAGTGAAAGGAAGGTCTCCAGAGCCTTAGATCAAGGTACTAACCTAGCATTTGCTCAGTATTTTGAAACGGAAAACTTTCCGATTCATAAAAACATACTCCACTTAATCCTACATCGTTGTTTAGCCGTGATGTGAGGTGGAAAATTTTCTTCTATATTTTTCCGGAAAAATTTCCGTTCTTAACAAATATCAGTGATCAAGTAACAATTCCGCAGTATTCATAAAATTGATTGAATTTATGTATAGAAATGTTAAAAATGGAAAGATCGTTTAAATAATCTGAAAATTTTCGTGGCTCACACAATTTTCAGTAGTATGTAGGAACAAGTGAAACAATGTTTCATAAATCGAAATAGTTTGTGTCTTGTATGGAAAAATTGAAGAAATTATTATGAGTCGGAAAATTTTCATCATTTTGAACCAAAAAGTAAAACAACTTTTTGTGAATCGGAAAGTTTTATTGCTCTGTAGAAGCAAATGTACAGAATTTTCATGAATCGGAAAATTTTCATCACGATGTAGAAACAAGTGAAAACACTTTTCATAATCCGGACAGTTTTGGATATTATATATAGTGATGTTAGGTGGAAAATTTTCCACTATATTTAACTACACATTGAGATATACAATTCCTGTAGTGGGCCACGGTGGCTCAGTGGTAGAGCGTTCACCTCTGGTGCTAGGGGTCTCGGGTTCAAACCCTGCTCCCGCCAAGTGAACTTTGTGGTGGACAAACACCGTGTGCGTGGGTTTTCTCGGGGTTCTCCCGTTTCCTCCCACTTTCTTCATTCCACCATTTCATTCATTACTCATCATCACCGTCTCCTTTAGCATAACCGTGGGACGTAAAACTCAAAAATTTCATTGTAGAGGCAACAAATTATAATTTTCCAATTAGATTTCGGGAACCAGAAAATTTTCTAATATTTCAAGTTGGGAAGTAAAAATTTACATAGTGTTTCTCTCTCTCTCTTATATCTACTTATTTCTAAATGTTGCAGAATGTAAATCTATAAAAGTAGTAAAGCTATGAGAAAACCGTCTTATGCGTATTAAACTGACGAAATCTAATATTGTAAGATCAAAGGTGGATTCTGAGGGAAGAACGTATTGAAGTTTTTGAAACATTCTTGAAATGAAGAATCGTTAAATTTTCATTTTATGAAACTTTTTAAGACAATATTTATTACCAATAAATTCTACGGCTAAACAACGATGTAGGAATAAGTGGAGTATGTTTTTATGAATCGGAAAATATTCATGACTTTTAATAAATTGAAATTTTAATTAATAGAATGGGATATTTGTACTCTACGAGCTCATGTTCTCTGCTCTTTGCATACACACACACACACAGAGAGAGAGAGAGAGAGAGAGAGGTTGAATTGAGTTGGTTTTGAGTTTAACATCCCTTTCAGCAGCGAGACTATATAAGACGGGACCAACTGATTAACGTGAAATCCAAACTACATGAGCTCCCGCTGGGAATCGAAGCCAAGTCTTCCATGCCAAAGGCGCGTATGCTAACCGCTTAGCAACGAAGGAGCTCGCAGATGAAGAGAGAGAGAGAGAAACACTGTGTAAAAGTTTACTTCCCAACTTGAAATATTAGAAAATTTTCCGGTTCCCGAAAGCTAATTGAAAAATTATAATTTGTTGCTGACTAACTTTCCTCTACAGAAATTCAATTTTGTAGCTGAATGTGCAGTTAAATATAGTGGAAAATTTTCCACCTAACATCACTATATATAATATCCAAAATTCTCCGGCTTATGAAAAGTTTTTTCCACTTGTTTCTACATCGTGATGAAAATTTTCCGATCTATGAAAATTCCTTTCACTTGTTTCTACAGAGCAATAAAACTTTCCGATTCACAAAAAGTTGTTTTACCTTTTGCTTCAAAATGATGAAAATTTTCCGACTCATAAAAAGTTCTTCAATTTTTCCATATAAGACAAAATATTTCGATTCATGAATAATTGTTTAACTTGTTCCTACATACTTCTGAAAATTGTGTGAGCCATGCAAATGTTCAGATTCTTTAAACGATCTTTCACTTTTTTACATTTCTGTACATGAATTTAACCAATTTTATGATTGCTGAGGATTTGTTACTTGATTACTGATTATTTTTTTAGAAGGGAAAATGTTCCGGAAAAATATAGCGGAAAATTTTCCACCTCGTCACTACATATATTGTTACAGATGGCTGTGGGTGCTGTTGTTCACTTTGAGAAATGCATCTTCTTAATAAATTTCTGTTAGAAACTCCATCAGACTAAATATGCTTTGCTGAGTGAGCGTCAGTGAGATGGACATACCATTTCGCCGTCTAAAATGAGATAAAAATCATAGTGTAAACTGGTAGTAAAGTCAGTAGGCGACAAGAAAATTGGTCAAACGAGAAGACACCATTAGAGACACATGATCCTAGGTTTTAACCCCTATGGTCCCACTGGCCTCACTAACTGCCTCCAATAAATACTTAGATATATTAGTACAACATGTGTTTTTTTTATCTCTTGCGTACTATTACATCCAAAAGTTTCTTTCCTTTTACTTTTTTTAATTCAAAGCTTTAAACATACTAAATGTTAGTGTTCGATTCGTGAGAGGAATGTTGGGATACATCCGCTTGTATTTTTAGCCTACTTCTGGTACTTGAACCACATTCAAAAATTGCAATTTTTGTCATCTAGCATCTCCTTTTCTAAAATTTCATAAATCGTAAAGTATTCTAGTAATTTGTTCTATGTTTCCATTTGAACAATCTATTTATATTCTTAATCTTTAACTCTGTTTTTTTTATAGGTATAGCATTTATTTGAATCTGGTCTCTAAACTTACATTTAGATAATGAAAATTCAAAGTACGAGTGTATACGTATATTCAAATGGATGTAAATGCTCCCCTAAGCCATCTCTTGGAAGCGAGAAACAGTAGTGAGAAAAATCTACCATATACTCATATAACATGATTTTTGATTTACTAATTAATTGTAGAGTTAATGGGCACATAATTATTGATGCACCAATTCCTCCGGATATTATAGAACCGTATTAACCGGGGAAATACAAACTTGAGTAGTGGTTCAGATCCACTTATGTCCCGTCTCGCATATCAAAAAAGGAATATGTATTTATCATATATATTAGACTATTTGAATCGAAATAGCAACTTGAGCTTTTGTTGCTTACGAGTGTAATACTCATATAAACGAATTTTATATAAATCTCAATGCACAGATTTTTTTGTTTTAAATATCTAATTTATAATTCAATTTTGGATATTTA
This sequence comes from Thermobia domestica, assembly GCF_964235325.1. Taxonomy (NCBI): domain Eukaryota; kingdom Metazoa; phylum Arthropoda; class Insecta; order Zygentoma; family Lepismatidae; genus Thermobia; species Thermobia domestica. Next base: position 14,585,161 of record NC_137461.1, on the reverse strand, counting down.
TATATAATTGTGTCTTCATACACCTCCCTACCTGTGAAATGGAATCAGTATTTTAAAAATGAACTAGTTAGTGATTTCCTGTTACTTTTAATGCGTGACAATGAATCACTTCCTTGAAGAAAAAGCTGATCGAAAGATAACGAGAGGTGTTGAGTCCAGGGCTGAGTGGACACCTGCAAAATTTCTTATCTGATTACTTCCAAAGATATTTCTCGGTTGGATGAGCAAGGGAAGACTTTTTGCTCTCTTGTTGAAGATTGAAAGAGATGATAAAAATGTTATTTGCCATTTGGAGGGAGGGCCATTGCCCCCTCTTACCCCCTAAATGACGCCCCTGAACCCAAAGTTTGATTGCGTATAACTTTTGAACCAAAAACGATAAAGATATGAGACCTGAAACAAACAAAAGGGTGTTCTAAATAGATATTTTCGAGATCATGATCAGTTTTGGAATTTCTAATGTTTTTCTTTAGTGACGAAAGAAAGTACCAAAAGTGTAAAATAAAAATTTGCAAAAATGAAGAAAATCAATATTTATTTTCAGAAAACTGATTTATTTGCAGAAAAGGTGAATCCCTGTATATATGTGCAGTATGCATCAATATTTATTCATTGGTGCAAAAATGTGACAAAGTTCATGCTGTGTTGTAATGTAAAACGGCTATTTAATGCAAGTCCGTAGAATAAGTGTTTTTTGACAGAAACGCGGCCCTTGACAATACTGTGGTTGTAAAATTACTGCAACAGGTTTGTTTTAGGTTAATTAATGATAAGCAATGAGAATTTGCACATAATTAATAAACTGAGTTTTTATCGCAAAAATTTGAGATAAAAATACCCACCTGGCAACTGGCATAAAAACTTACGTTATCAATTATGTGCAAATTCTCATTGCTTGTCATTAATTAACGTAAAACATATCTGTTGCAGTAATTTTATGATAACAATGTTGGCAGGGACCGCATTTCTGGAAAGAAAAAAAAAACACCCACTTTACGGACTTGTATTAAGGCAACATTGCATGAACTTTGTCACATTTTCGCACCAATGGATAAATATTGATGCATATTGCACATATACACAGGGATTCACCCGCAGGAAATCAGTTTTCTGCATTTGAATATCGCTTTTCTTCATTTTGTACTTTTTTTTTTTTTAAATTTTACACATTCGGTATTTTCTCTCATCACTACATAAAAACTTTACAATTTCCAACATTGGTCATGATCAGGGCCGTGCCGGGGGAAATGGCCCCGGGCGCCGAAGTAAGAGGGGCGAAAAATTCGGGAGAAAAAGGAAAAATTGTTTGGAATATATGTATGGGGCGCCACCTATACTCTCGCCCCGGGCGCTGATTTTCCACGACACGGCCCTGGTCATGATCTCGAAAATATCTACATAGAACACGCTTAGATTCGCTTCAAGTCTCATGTCTTTCTCGTTCTTTGTTCAAAAGATATAGGGGCAATCAAACTTTGTGTAGCGCAACTTTACGTACACACTGTATTATGACAGAAGTAACTTTGGTAGGGACTTACACCATGTTCTTATTAGGGGCGTCATTTGGGACTTCAGGGAGGGCAATTAGAGGAGACGGGGATATTGGGGGTAAGGAAATGAGGATCAAGCAAGTTTCTCAGAAACGACATACAGTGACACGTTTCTGATACTTGGTAGTCATTGCAGGCCCGTATCCACGGGGGAACTAGCTAGGACGTGCCGCCCCCCCCCAAATTTTCACTGGCCCCCTTTAAAATTTTCACGGAAGGCTTGCAAATGAACTATAATATGGTGATGAACTATAATATGGTGATGAACTATAATATGGTTGGGTCGCTCCCCCTAACTTCTGCCGTCCCCCCTACATTTTTGAGCTGGCTACCGGCCTGAGTCATTGTACATAATAATATTAAAGATTGTAGGTAAAGATGCTAATATACCAGTGAATTTAGATAAGGTATTGAAAATAGTTGTTTTGTCATCATTGAGCTAGAAATTTCTTCTCATCGTTTCTTGTTAATTAAATTTTATATGAGGGCACGGTGGCTCAGTGGTAGAGCGGTTACCTCTTGTGCGTGGGATCCCCGGTTCGATACCGGCCTAACTAAGTATCTGTGCGTTTCCTCCCACACTCTCATTCCACCGCTTCTTCCATCATCTCCCTTAGCCACACTTGCCTTAACATGCATCTCCCTTAGCATAAAGGGCATAAACATGGGACGATAAATTAAGAGATTTTATTTTCTTCATTTTCCTACTGTTGTTGACTCTTCTTCAATGGCCTTCGGTTTCTTCTTGATGTGGTCATTGAAAGCGGGAGCTACAACTTACCGTATCTAACTCTATAAAATAGAAAAAGTTTTTAATAATTTCAAGAGATAAATGAAATATTTAGAAAATGCTTGAATGAATGACATCTTTGCTTAATGTAAACACTAACTGTGGGGCATAGTTGATAGCAATAGTCGTGTGATTTGTGGCATTCGGCTTCGGATTATGAGACCGAAGCCTCACGGGGGTTAGAGTTTTTCTGAAGAGCAAGATCGGATTTTTAACTGTAATCGCTATTTCTATATTAGTGTCATTGCGTGGTGCATTGCATAGAAAATTAAAAAAAAAAAAAAAAAAAAAAAGTGAACAAGCAGACGAGACTCTCGTTTTGTACGTTTAAAAAAAGAAAAGAAAGAAAGAAAATGTGTATATCGTCCATCTCTGATGCGAAGGAACCTGAGTTGATCTCATGTCATATAACTTGAAGGTGCGCAACATCATGTTCGTGCGTTTTCCCACTCCCGAAGTAGCACCTAAACTGAATAGACTGGAGCCTAGGATATCCAGAGCCGGAGATCGAACCAGGGATCCCGCGCCTCAGAAGTGGGGACCTCGCGCTCTACCACATTTAAAAAAATTCGCTCCAAGCGGGTAATTGTTCGCCAGTGGCACTTCACAAACACGACAGGGGCACGCACACCAAAATACCGAGGACAGTTAATATTCCGTCCATGCTCTTCAGAGGGATTCGAACCCCCGAATGGGCTTCACTTGACAATCGTGAGCCTAACGCTTCAGACCACTCGGCTACACCCACGGCTACTAGTGAGTCACCGAGCCTCTCCGCAGTCTGTCACGAAATTGATTTTAATTAATTCCTTCATGATTTCGAAATCCTAAAATTCCGTGACACACATTAAGACAACAGCATCAATAACACCTTCACAAATTCGTTCTCTACATTTCTTTTCGGGAACGGTTCCGGAATTGTATTCTAGGGAGCCAGAATGTGTTACCCGGCTCTGTAGACATCATATGCTTCCTTCCACATTTCCATTTCACCAATTCTTCCATAATTATTCATTTCAGTAATCCTTCGTTTCCCTAGGGTATAATCGTGGGATACAACTACAAATTTCATCTCATTTACAAACGCTAACCATTAATCCTTAACTAGAGTGGTACGGGTGAGATCACGGTAAGGAGCAAGATTTTCCATCAAGGGCGTAAATAAGGGCCCCGCAGACCTCGCATAGCGGGGGGCTCAAGCCATCAGAGGGCCCCCAAATCGTGAAATTCAACGTAGAGAAGGGCCCCACTAAACGCTGTCTGCGGGAGGGCCCCCAAGCATTTAGTTACGAAACTGCTTTGCATGTATATTTTTCATTGGAGTACGGGTTAGTATATTTTCGTAAAATTTGTATTGTAATTTGGTATTGAATAAATTCACACAAATGGCGCGAAAGGAACGAATAAATATTTTTAAAAAATGTTTTCACATTGTTCGTCTTTTATATTTAGTATATTTAGCTTAATAAAATGTTTGTCTCATTATGACCCGTACCACACCATTTGCGTAGCAGATACCCACCACACCACACTAGTTAAGGGTTAAATGTCACAATGTTAAGTTCGTTCAAATTAAAAGGAATTTGGATTCAGTCGTTTGTTAATTAACAACGAAATCGAAAGGACTTTCAAAATAATAATTTAAGTACAGATGATGCGTCAGGCTTTCTGTGAAATCATTATAGAGTACAACGTGCAGTGTTACCAACACGACCACACAGAATCCCACCATTTTTTTTTTTTTTTTAATACAATCGCACAAACCTCACAGAATGTTCCTTTTTGAATCTTGCTACAGCTAAGAATAATACACAAGATTGATAATTAGTTACTGTCAATCAAAAGTCCAATTCACTAACGCACAACGAGAATTCGTTGTCGGAAAATATATTTTTGTACTTCTTATTATATATTGAGTTTTGTGCTTTCCGTCCTTATCCAACTGGTTATGAAGGACGGTGCAGACATAGTAGTAATGTGATCATTTCTGCTGATATATTGCAGATAAATGACATGAAATATTTCAGTTTAACGTCACACAATTATGCCCTTTTAGCCTAAGAAAGACAATGATTAACATAAGTGAATGATGATGGAATATTTGGTGGAATAAAAATGTGGAAGAAAACGGGAGTACCGCGAAAAAACTCACGGACACGATGTTGTCCATAGCAAACTTGTGCATGGGGTGCTTGGTTCGATCTCAGATCTCCACCAAGTCAGCTTTGTGGAGGACAAACACCGTGAGTTTTCTCAGGATTCTTCCCTTTCCTCCCAGATTCTTTATTCCACCATTTCATTCAACATCACCATCTCCTATAGCCTAGGCGGCATAACTATGAGATGTAAAACTGAAATATTTCATTTTCATTTCAAACTTACTAGACTGGAAATCGAACAAGGGACCCCACGCACAGAGATAAACGCCGTACCACTAAGCCGCCTTGCCCCCTATATATTTCTTTATTATTATTATTATTATTATTATTATTATTATTATTATTATTATTATTATTATTATTATTATTATTATTATTACAAATACATTTCACAATCATCAAAAGTCAAAGCGAACTCGTCGGCGTGGGAGACACGTGTTTGATTCTTAATGAAAGCACATGGTTCCGATCGTGCATTAAGTTTTAGTTACATGTCTCAGACAACCTCGGTGCTGAAATTCAAGCAACAAATCAAAGCAAAACTCATTAAAATCGTACGAAAGTATATCGAACTAATCAAATAGCACGCCGACAAATACTGAAAAATAATGTAACAATCTAGTTTATTTTAGCTCCCTCATTACTATATGATTAGCGTACGTATCTTCGGTGCGGGAGACCTAGGTTCGATTTCCGATGGGAGGTAATCTCGTGTAGCATAACCTCTGTTTTCAAAGGGAATGTGGAGTTCGAAAGCAATTAATTTTCAATTTTTTTTCGGCTACCAGCTGACGAGTGTTTGTTGTTATTTGTTCAAATTTAGTCCCTGTTTCTACATCAAAGCTATACGAGACGGGAAGGCACACCAACGGGGGTTCACCGGGTCCTGAAACCCTCAAAAATACCGTCACTTCACTAACATTTGTAGACTTTCTGAACAGAACTAGATTTGTTTAACAGGGAAATGATTAATGCAGCCTAAGGATTTGATTATACGCCTCATCTGACTTTCTTTCCTTATAAAAATAATCTAGTGTTATCATTTTTTCTAAATATATATATATATATACAGCGGCAATTAACAATTACGTATTGTCTTTTCGGGTGCAGAATAAGATAGATTGAATATTACATAGACGTAGTGGACCCCACTCCCAAATACTTTGGACCCCTCCTAGCAGACATTTCTAGGTGCGCGTCTCACGGGACGTGCACCTAGAATTTTACATGGGACCGAAAAAATATGTGTCCCGGCCAAGAATCGAACCTGGAGCCACATGTACCAAAGGCATGTAAGCTAATAGTTATAAAGGTAACCAAGAAAGTTCTGTCGCTTTTTTGTGGAGGTCTGTGTTGAATTGCCCCTCACACCGTGACTTAAATGCGAATGAAGATAAGGCGAAGGCAGTTGTTGGTGTGGGTATATCCAACGTATTACCTGGTTGTGACAGTTCAGTTACACCGTGAACTTGTGTAAGAACAGAGTGAATATGGTATCTCCATAGAACGTCATAAGAGCGTGTATGATGTACGACTTCAAATTGGGGTCAAACGCCACTGCAGCGGGGCGGAAAATATGTCAGGTTTCGTAAGGGTGTCGTGACTACCCGGATAGTGCAGCGGTGGTTTAACAAGTTTAAGGACGGTGACGAAACACTCGAAGATATACCATGTGCCGGAAGACCAACACATGTACACAATGTAGGTCTTCAGGCAGCAATTCAGGCGAACAGTGGCCAGACATGTGAGGAACTGGGACTACAGTTCAGTGTGAGTGGAGAAACCATTCGGCAGCACCTCCATCAAATTGGGAGGCATTACAGTTTAGACGTGTTCAAAAAAAAAAAAATCAAAATTCTGCAGCCCGCACTTCTGAATCGCAAAGAGGTCCTCCTGTTACAGAACAACGCTAAGCCCCACGTAGCTGCGATGACCAGGGACACCATTCTACGCCTTGGATGGGAAACACTATTGCATCCGCCATACTACCCAGACATTGCATCGTCCGATTATCACCTGTTTCATTCCTTCGACAATCACCTTAGAGGACGCGAGTTCAAATCCCTAGCAGAGGTGCAAAATGCAGTTACCGTTTTCGCTTCACGGCCCTCCAAGTTTAACGCGATGAAATTCATGTAATTTCAGAACGTTGGCACAAAGTCGTCGATGGTGATGGGGACTATTGTTGATCTTCCAGGTACGTCTTAACTGACATATCGATGTTCGAAGGTGATGGATGAAAAAGCGACAGAACTTTCTTGGTTACCTTTATAGAAGAACTCCACTGATCAGTAATATTCAGAGCTAGGTATGACTGTATAAAAGTCACTAAATTTAGCAGGAAACGATGACGTTGACAACACTGGCCATGTGTATGTGATTCACTTGTTTTAGTATCAAACAAATCCTTGATGATGACTTGATGACGAAGAATTGTTTGCTGTTACTTTAGGGGAAGACATTAACCTCATATGAGTAGAATTCGCACAAACAGACGATGCGTAAACCGCAAACTGTCACATCCGTTGTATCTATCAAATTCAACCTATCCGTCACCGTCGGAACAAGGAAAGCTGGAAACAAATCATAGCAAAAAAGGTTGGGCAGGAAATGCTCCACTCATGAGCTTCCAGAATTTTAATTGTTTTCTGAAAGATTATCATGGATTCATTGTCCCTCCCCCACATTACAAAAAAAATATTAAGAGATATATTGCTAAACATCTTGATTAGATGATAAATCATACACGTGGGCAGATATCACGCACGTGTATAAATAATGCAGCTTTAGTATTTGGGAATAGAGAAGGGTTAAGTTCTTTGAAAGGGTTGCTTGTGTGAGGATTTAAACAGTTCTGGCGACTGAACTTTAATATCCTGAAACCACCAACATTTTCTTAATTTAATTTTTACATGAATTAGCCTTTTTGAGGACAACTCTCATACAAGGTAAGAAAAGTGCCAAATTATAATAGTTTTTTTTTTTTTTTAATACAAATCTTGTGTGAACAAGGGTCATTAAATCGATGTCTCTCATTCTGAACTTTCAGCTAAAGGAACACTTGATGAATCGAAATGGGACAATAAATGGCGCACGTGAAGTTACAATCATTACTTTCTCTAAACAATGGAATTTATATACTTATTACAGCAGTAGCTACTTTGTCAGATTTGTTTGAGAGAAAGAAGGAAGACTTCACGATTGTAAATAAAATTTTACGATTTCTAGAGAAAGGAAAATTATACGATTTTTAGGGATAAAAAGAAAAGTTTTGCGATTTTTAGAGAGAGAAAGGAAAACTATACGATTTTTTAGGGAGAAACAGAAAAACTTTGCGAGTTTTAGGGAGAGAAACGAAAACTATACGATTTTTTTAGGGAAAAAAAAAAACGAAAACTGCAACTTTTAGGAAGAGACAGAAAGACTTTACGGTTTTTAGGGAGGAAAAGAAAGACTTTACGGTTTTTAGGGAGAAAAAGGAAAACAACGATTTTTAGGGAGAAATGAAAGACTGAAATTTTTAGGGAGGAAAAGGAATACTTTACGATTTTTACGGAGAAAAAGGAGATTTTACGATTTTTAGAGAAAAAGGAAGAGTTTAAGATTTTAGGAAGACTTTACAATTATTAGGGGGGGGAGGCAGACTTTAAGATTTTTAGGAAGAAAAGAAAGACTGATTTTTAGATAAAAAAAGGAAGGTTACGATTTTTTGAAAAAAAAAAGCGACATGTATGATAGTTAAAATTTATATGTGCTAAACGTATATATGCCTTTACATAGTAAAATAGAATGATTTTAATTGGAACTTAGGAAAGTTAGGTTAAAAATAATTGCAACACATAGAACACAAAACGTAAAGGGCTATTACAATTGCCGGTGGGATCTGATGTGGTTCAGATCCCACGTTAAGCTATAGGTTAACGTCTCACATAGCCTCCGTTCTCAACGAGAAACTAAATACAAATTCAACAAACCAAGTACATATATTATTCTACAAATTTTTATCATCTTTTAATTAGGCTAAATAATTAATGAAGACTTTGCGTCTCTAAAGGGTCGCACTTGCTTATTTTATAAGGTTAAAAATCTTCCTTAGGACAATCGAAATTCACCACTTAGAGGTATGTTTTTATTAGTTCCAAGTAGCATTTCATTTTTTTTTTAATCAGCGTATCACGATCGATTGGAACGGGATATGATCGAGATGGTATTCACAAACGAAGGCTAAGATCAGGGACGTACTCAGGGGGAGGGTCCTGGGGGTCCAGACCCCCCGAAATTTCGACTTTTGTGTAAATTTAGCCGAATTTTAGGAATTTTAATATAAAATACCCTCATATTGAGTTTGGATCCCTCCTGAAATAAATTCCTGAGTACGCTACTGGCTAAGATGCTTAAGAGGCCTCATCACTGCGAAATTAAAATACCGCTAATTTTTTCAGTAATTATATGATATCTTCAAATAAAAAAAAGATAATCGAAAAATGGAACAAGACCTCCCTAGACAATATTATTTTGCGTGGTATACCGCTAACAAGACTCACTTATCTGCTTTCGATTTCGAGCCATTTTGAAAATCAGCATTTATTTTCGCGTTTCTAAGTAACTGCAAACGTAAAGCTACTAGGTGACTCGTGATAACGCTACCTCATGCAAAATAACGTCATCTAGGGAGGTCTTGATCCACTTTTCGATTATCTTTTATCTATTTGAAGATATCACATAATTAGTGTAAAATTAACGGTGTTTTAATTTCGCAGTGATAGGGACTTTTAAACCAAATTATTGTTAAATATAAGGTTGGATTGACGGTTAGATAGGAGATTAAAAAACTGCAACGTATTGCGCGATGAGGGTTGTTAACAGTGTGTGAGCAATCACTTCTTCTAATAAAAAAAAATCATATAAAATTAAAGGAAACATTTTAAAAGCATCCGGAACTACAATTTCTTTTGTTTATTGAAAACAACGTACTCAAGTCATTATACTATATATTTCAAAAAAAAAATATATATATAATTTAAATGTTGCAATATCTCATCCTTTGTGGACTTCTCATAACGCGGACGGATTCTCATAACTTCTAGGTGAAATTAAGAAAGAAATCGCAGCACGAATTTTGTACATAAATATACAAAATGACACGAGAAAATTTCGAGAAAATACCGGAAAACGGGTCCCCAGAATCAAGACGAGACGAGACGAGATATCGTCAAATATTTACGAGATAAGACGAGAAAATGACTTCTTGTTCGTTTAGTTTCGTCTCTCGTGAGCAACACTAACTGGAAGTGAATGCTAAGGAAAGATTAGTGAAATGAGAATGTTGGAGGAGACTGGAGAACTCCAGAAAACAGACAAACACGATGTTGTCCACAACATCCTCACATTGTGTGAATCATTAGAGAGGTGATTGACCTACCGTGAAGGCATTCCAGGGGGGGGGGACAATCGCCCCGATCGCCCCCAGAAGAGGAAACTTTCTTATTATATATATATATATATAAATAAAACCCATCCAGGAGTTTGGAGCTCTTAAAATTAACTCAAAGTAACAGTATTACAACCCACCGCCTCCCACCCAGAAGTCCGTCCTGGATTCGCCCCTGAGTCATTCTGTCCCTTAATGAGCAATATAACTTAATACTATTATTATTTCATTCGGAGCCGGAGTGGCTCATCGGTAGAGTGTTTACTTCTGCTGCATGGAGTCCTTGGTTTTGTTAGGGTTTAGTGAGTATGCTTGGGCACTGTTTAAAATATCGGACAAGGTGTTGGTAAATTGGACTAACAAAAGAAAAGCGTTACTGTGGAAGATAAATAACGTGTAATTGTGTTGAATTCTGAAGTGAGTCATAAGTGGTTGAGGTCATTTAAATGTTAAATTGGAGCCATAAGTGGCTGGGTTTATTGTATAATTGTTACTGGTAGTTGTGGTTCACGTACGTAGAATACGTTTGTAGAAAGGAGACAGTTAGAGAAACTGGATATGTAAAACGAAAACAAGATAAAGTTGTGGAAGTGTACTGATCTCTGAAACTTTGTGATTGCAATAGTGTATGTTAATGTACCCAGAGATATATTGATACATTAAAGATTTGAAGTAGTGTGGAATTACTTTTCACAATCATTAGTGTTCACTAGCAAGTGTGTAAAGTTTATTTAAGTAGTACCTGTCCAATAATAATAATAAAAAAAATACCCTAACAGGTTTCATCCCAGCTTGCGCCACGTGAATTTTGTACTGGACAATCATCATGTGCGTGCGTTTTCTCTTGGTTCTCTCGTATTCTCCCTCTTTCTTCATTCCACCATTTCATACCTTTCCCATCATCACCGTTTTCTTTAGCCTAGCCGGCATAACCGTGGGACGTAAAACTAAATTATTTCATTTCATTTTTTTAATTTCCAATCCTCACGATACGCTTATTTCAAGACTAAAGTAGGAAGGGTTCGCAAAAAAAAAAAAAAAAAAAAAACACGAAAGTTTTCACTTCTTATGTGTTGCTTCTTAGCATAATTAATAAAGTACTTACAGGAAAGTTTGATTGTATAGGCTGAGGTTCATACTGACAAGGATCAAATCTAAAAGTCTACTTACGATGCCCGTTTTGACTGATCAATTGACGGGCCCTTTGTTTACCATTTGTTTAGTTTAAATACCCTTTTTTTCGGCTTTTCACTTGTATAAGTTCCTTATTTTGTTTTTCTATTTTGACATTTTTACTTTCATTTTTAGATTTCACTTCCCTCAAAGTGCGTTTACGGAACCTCAGTCTGTTTGTTTCTTTTATTTTAATTTAAGTTTTTAATATATAGTAGGAGTCGAAAGTGACCAAGAAAATGGCATTTAAGCTTAAATATACTGTACGGTCTGCTGTTTTATCTATACAGTGGTTATATAGTACATACAGTAATTACAATACCATACGTAAGGCTACTTACATTTTATGTTTCTGAAGAACCTGCTTGTACACTAAATTACACCGTTCTTGTAACTCACACTTAAAACTTGACTTGTATAGGCCTAAGAGAAAATAAAAATAAAAATATGTATGACAAACAATTACATATGAATGAGCTTTTGTAAAAACACTGACTTTACACAACGCCGACGCGCAACCCTGTTGTTTGTTTATCGCTAGCGTTAATACAAAATGTAAAGAGCTTCTAGGTACCGCGTTCGGATTTTTGACGTTTCGGATTATCGACTTCCTACTGTACATTGATGAGTTGAAATTACATTGCATAGCTATGTCTTGTCTTGTCTCGTAAATAACTAGGAATCTTATGTTTCATCTTGTGAAGCTCCCAGACTCGCAGTGACTCAGTGATTGAGTGTTCACCTCTTTTGCGTAGGGTCCTGGTTCGACCCCAATGGACTTTATGGTGGACACACTCCTTGTACGTTGGTTGTCTCGCGGTGCTCATGTTTCCTCTCACTTTATTCGTTCCGCCATTGTATTTATTTCTCATTATTACTATCTCCTTTAGCCTAGCCAGCATAATCGTGGGACGTAAAACTCAAAGATTTCGTTAAAGCTCCCTCATGGAACTACAAGGTTAGCGTAAGCTCCTTTGACGTGGAAGAGCAGGGCTCGATTCCCAGTAGAAACTACTGTAATTTGTATTCATGTTACGCTGTAGGTCCATATCTCATACAGCCTGGATGCTGAAAGCGATGGTAAATTTTAATCAAACAAAAATTTATGTTGCTTCGTCATGGAGTACCCTATAAGGGATGTAGAACCTCCTCTAAAAGGCCTTGACGATGCCATTGCATTGACTTTACTGGTGTTTACAGGCAGAAATCCTTCATTTTTACTTCTGCATTTTCATTCTCATACATCACATATCTTTCAGGTTTAGTTTGGCTTAATAAACATAATTTTTATACACATTTAACAATGAGAAAATCGCGTATTGTGGTCGGTTGTATTAGAGCAAAATGATAGCAGATTCTTTTAGGGTCATTAGCTTTATACTTTCATTTCTTTCTTCTATGAACCAACGTCCCTGATCCAAATCGGTTTACGTTTTCTCACGCTTAGCTTATATCTACGCACGAAAAAAATAATGGAAAATTATTTACAAGCGTCCGCAAAGCTGTTCCGGAAATGGTATCCAACGATTAGCCAACCTACATTCCATCACTTTCATGCGAATTTTATATTTTTCTTGTGTTTATTCTTTCTGGCATTTTTCTATGCATATAACGTAACTACATATATACAGAGGATAATGCGCAGAGCTCCTTCGTGGCTAAGCGGTTAGCGTACGCGCCTTTGGCGCGGCAGACCCGGGTTCAATTCCCGGCGGGAGCTCAAGTGGTTCGGAGTCCACATTTATCAGTAGGTCCACGTCTCATATAGCGTCGCTGCTGAACGGGACGTTAAACTCAAAATCAAATCAATTCAATGTTATAATGCACAATATTTAGAATTTCGTGTGAAGTTAGTCGTTGTACTCCAGTGTCCAAATTAGTACAGGGGAGAGATTTCCGGCGTTTCCAGGCCATAGACTGAGTTTGACGGATGTTAAGTGCATAAGATGTACAGAAGCGCATTCACATTTCTCAAAATTGTCCAAACTATGTTGTGCATAGCATGAATATGAGTTCGTTAGTTCATCCAGAGCAAAATGGTAAAAGGTAGCAAGCGAGAAATGTGTGTATAGACAGAGTTGGCGTGGGTCAATGAAAACTTGACCCACGACCCAATGACTCACCAATAATCGTAACCTACGATCCAATGACCCACCAATCATCGTAACCCACGACCCACCGTGACCCACTCTTCCCCCCACCCACCATGAACCACTCTTACCCACTGTGACCTATTCTGACCCACCAAAATCCATTGTCGTCAACTCTCACCGATGATCTACGCCGTCCTCTCCGCTGACTTAAGAGTCCACACTTGTAATAAAACAAAACAGTGAAATTAATCGGAGTTTCAATTTCTACGGCCAATCTCTCAAGTATAGCTCTGTTATAATTCCGGTGGGTCTGACCTTTACGATATTGAATGGTAAAGTGTTTTCCACGGACCATATTACGATGAATTTCAATTTAATTATCGTATATTTTTCTATAATTATTTCCTTATTCAATTACAGATACTTTTCAGTAGAAAATAGGATGCAATAAAGTAGGGCAACGTAAAGGGAAAAAATGTAGAATTCAACTGTTTCTCGAAAGGCAAGTAGTAAGTTCTATTGCTACTATTACAATTACAAATATCAATATCTAAAAGTGCCTGAAGTTTTTTTTTTTTTTTTTTTTTTTTTTTACTTAGATATACTTATTTCAGGTAAGTAAACAGAAACAAATGAAAAAGCAAGGAAAATAGAGGCCTTGAAAGTAAAACGTAGACAGATTCACCAGTGTTTACAAAATGTGTACAATACACTGAGGCAGAGTGGGTCGATGGATCAAAGTGGGTCATGGTGGATCGGTGGGTCAGAGTTGGTCACGATGGGTGATGGGTTGCAGTTGGTCATGTCATGTAGACTCACGACCCACTGACTTAACGATCAAGCTTCACATCCATATAGTATAAGAGGAAAGATTATACTCTCAGTGCTTTTTCCTTCTTTCACGTAGTTTCTTTAATATCAGAATCAACCATAGATTTTTCGTAAAGAAAAGAACCAGTGGAGGAAGTCAAAAATTAAAATTCGTCACTATTCTTTGAAAACGCATTTAATGCATTGTGTTATAGACCTAAGAAGAAATTATTTACGTCACGACGGAAAACACTGTCTTATTTTGCCAAAGCTTTGATCGCGGAAAAGACATATAATTCATGCTTTAGAAAAAGAAAAAAGTGAATATTCGCTAATAATTGTGAATCATAATAACTGATTATTACTGATCACGTAATCTTGGGCGTCTGAAAAATATGATGCTATGTTCGCAGAAAAATTATTCCTACATCGCATCTAAGAAGAGCAGGGCTTCCCCAAGGACTGTCCTGACACAGGAATTACATCACGACGAATTTGGAATAGGTATAATAACGCTCAGTGATTCTGCGTTCACTTAATGATCTACGATATTTGGCGTCGTGTAGTTTAGATGCCAGAGAAAAGCTGTAACAGATTTGGAGAGGAAATAACATCTGGAAGAAGACCAGGTACTGTATTAAAGAGATTTACTTTTGCTTGTTGTCTGTTGTTAGTAATTTTGAATATTGTGTCAGCGAACAATGGATGCGTCTCTGAAGGTCGTTTTGAGAACAGGAAGACAATTGGATTCGTTGCGTTGGTGAATCGGAACTAAAAATATACGACTCAGTGAAGCGATTTATTGTGCAGCTCATTGTACAGTCGGTATCAAAATTTCGAACTGTTCATTTTTTTTTTTTTTTTTTGGGTACAAGTTAACCAAACTAATTCCTATTTCTTTGAAGAAGAATGCACGTGGCTGTACAAGGAAGGCCGTGATGAAATGTACGTCATTAAGATTTTGGAAGGCTCGAAAATGTTTAAAATGTGAAATGAAATCTTTTCATTTAACGTCCCACGTTTTTTTCCTGTTTGGCTAAGGAAGACAGATAATTAATGCAAGTGAATGATGATGGAATAACTGGTAATATGAGGTTGTAGGAGGAAACGGGAGAACCCCGAGAAAACCTACGCACACGATGTTGTTCACTATTGTGTGGGGATCGTAAGCGTTCTATGAATAAACCACCGTGGTCCCTCGTGAGATCCAAATCACATTAGCATTTGTCTGGAATCGAACCCACGTCTAGCGCTCCGAAAACATTCACGCCAATCATATAGCTACGAAAGACTTTAGTTCTACGGTATACGATCTCCGATTTTAGATATCGAAATTCGATTTCGACACAATGACGAAATTCGAACGTATCCATGTATGAAACAGTGCCACAAAAAGAGAGGGATATTTTTTTTTTCTCTTTTCATCATCTTTACAATCTTCTTCAGTTGCCAATCCGAAAATTGGTTTGCAGATGGCCTCTCTAGGCCTCTCGATGTCCTACTAGCTCAAATAGTTAGTGCAGTGGTGTATTTACGATTTTGTTTCGGGGAGGGCTTTGCTAACTTTCGGAAGGGGGGGGGGGCTTTGCCTGAAAATGTGAAAATTCTGCAAGATATTTCATATACTTTACTATAGTAAGTAAAATTTCGGGGCTTAAGCCCGGAAGCCCCCCCTAAATACGCCACTGAGTTAATGTAACCAATGTCCTCCATTACTTGCTTGATGAATTCTAGCCGTGGTCAGCTCATGGTATTCTTATCCTTCATTCGGTTCTATTCTCAATGATACTATGTTTAATATATCTCTTTAATGGCAGTCAATGGTAGAGCGTTCACCTCTGGTGCTTGGGGTCCCGGGTTCGATCCCAGCCCCCGCCACGTGAACCTTGTGGTGGACAAACACCGTGTGCGTGGGTTTTCTCGGGGTTCTCCCCTTTCCTCCCACTTTCTTCATTCCACCATTTCATTCATTATTCATCATCACCGTCTCCTTTAGCCTAACCGGCATAAACGTGGGACGTAAAACTCAAAGATTTCATTTCATTTCTTTAATGGCAAATCAAATAACACACGTTCCCATTTAAAGTTTTCGAGTGACCTCCCAGTGCCAAATAATAGGACCTGTGGGGAAAACAATACTCTCCATTCAATGCGCCCATGACATTTCATTATATCACTTTTTGTTACATCTTCAGCCGTTTATAAATTTAGAAGCACTGTAAGCACTGTGTATACAGTACCATCATTTCATATTTTGCTTGCGGGGGGGGGGGGTGAAAGAAAAGTCCTAGATGTCTGTAGATTTTCAGTTTTTTCATTGTTACTTTATTATCTTATGAATTAAATTATATATATATATATATATATATATATATATATATATATATATATATATATATATATATATATATATATATATATATAATAAACTCAGATGGGCACTTGATCCTCTGAAGCCCCAACGACAAATCTGTGTGTTCTTCGTATTAATTGGAAAGGCATCTAACTTTATTACTACATTATAGAGCCGCCTCGCAAACAATTTATTGCTGATTTCTAAAATCAGCATATACTATCTGTGTCGATAGTTTGTATAGTATACTACATTTATAACGTATTTTTTCCGTTACTCTGCATTTACTGTCCTGCCGAAGAGCTCCCTTATGGTTGTAACGTTACCGTACCTGCATTTTGCGCTGGGAAATCGTGTGGACCGCAGTGAGAGCTGATGTTTCCAGTTCACTTTATTATAGCCTCGACGCTGAAAAGCAGGTTAAACGCCAAACGAACCATTCAAGTTCTTTTTCTAAAACTTTATTTCTCCTTTTACCTGGTTGTTCAAATATCCTGCAAGTTTTTTAAAAATGAATTTTGTATTGTTTTACTCCCATCTTAACCTTCTTCAACCTTTCAGTTAAAATATCAGCTCAGATAAAGAATTTTCTAGATACTACAATGATTCCATTATCTAAGAAAGGCAAGAAGAAAAGTACAGGGATCACAGAACCATTAGTCTTCTTACTTCCAACATTAGAAGGTTTATTGAGCGCATATTGAATAGGCGGTTGGGAAGTAAGATGCGAGAGATATTGATGGAAGATCACTTTATCAAGAAAAAGGAACTAGAGATGCTATTGGGTTGATGAGAATTATAACAGAACAAGTTATTGACGTAAAGGAAGACTTTGTGTTTCATCGACTGGTAAGAAGCTTTCGACCATTGACGTAAAGGAAGACTTTGTGTTTCATCGACTGGTAAGAAGCTTTCGACATTTGACGTAAAGGTGAACTTTGTGTTTCATCGACTGGTAAAAAGCTTTCGACATTTGACGTAAAGGAAGACTTTGTGTTTCATCGACTGGTAAGAAGCTTTCGACATTTGACGTAAAGGTGAACTTTGTGTTTCATCGACTGGTAAGAAGCTTTCGACATTTGACGTAAAGGAAGACTTTGTGTTTCATTGACTGGTAAGAAGCTTTCGACCATTGACGTAAAGGAAGACTTTGTGTTTCATCGACTGGTAAGAAGCTTTCGACATTTGACGTAAAGGAAGACTTTGTGTTTCATCGACTGATAAGAAGCTTTCGACCATTGACGTAAAGGAAGACTTTGTGTTTCATCGACTGGTAAGAAGCTTTCGACATTTGACGTAAAGGAAGACTTTGTGTTTCATCGACTGATAAGAAGCTTTCGACCATTGACGTAAAGGAAGACTTTGTGTTTCATCGACTGGTAAGAAGCTTTCGACCAGATAAATTGGACCAAATTTCTGAAAATAGTTTTAAAAAATCAGGGCAAACTGAATGAAGCAACTTGTACATAGGACAAAGAGTGAAGTTGCGCCTGAAGCAAAGAGAAACTAACGGTATGGAGATTAGAAGAGGAGTCAGACAAGGATGTACTACGTTACCCCAAGTTATTCAACGTTTGCAGTGAATGTTTAATGAAGGAAGCATTAGCTGAAATTGGAGATTTCAAAATTGAGGAACAGATCATCAACAAAATCAGATATGCAAATGGTACGATTATTATAGCTAGAACCGAGGAAGGACTAGAGGAGATGATGAAGAGAATAGCTGACACTGCGAAACAATTTGGAATGGAAATCATCATCGAAAAGTCGAAAGTCATGAGAATATCCCGTGGAAACACACCACAAGTAGAACAAAAAAAGGGCTTGAAAGGTCGATCAGTTCAAATATCTGGGAAGTGTTTTGTTAAGAGACGCTGCATTATATGGATTATTGCATTGTATGGTTCGGAGACTTGGACACTACGGGAGTGAGAGACGAAATATTTAGAGAGTTTTGAAATGTGGTGTTGGAGGAAGGTGGAGAACATAAAATGGATCGAAAGAGTGACAAACGAAGATATTTTTAAAAAGAGCAGGAGAGAACAGGTCACTCTTATCCCGCATCCTTAGTGGAAAGGCCAACTGGATTGGACACATCTTGTGAGAAACTGCCTTCTTCATTCTGTCATAAAGGATAAGATGGAGAAAGAAGAACACAAGTTGACGATGATTTGAAAAATAGGAGAAAATATTGGAAGTTAAAGGATGAAGCTGAAAATCGAAAAGGATGGAGAAACATTTCCAGATCCAACCTAAGGGAAGGGGATTTTTATATTAGTGTCAGGACCTGCCAACAGGGAGAATACTTAATAAGAATGTGGCTCAGTGTAGCATAGTCACTAACCCTCTTGCCTTTTATGCGAGCAGTCCCGGGTTCGATTTCCGATGGGAACACTCAGTGGTAAAACAGATTTTTCAGACAGGCATTCTGAGTGAGGTTTTTCCTGAGTTATCCCCATTCATGCCACGCAAATGCCGGGATGGTACCTAACACACACTTACCATGCCGTTTCCTCTCTTCCCTCTTAACTGGTTAGTGTGCTCGACAAAGAACGTCATCCAATTCTGAATCAAAAGCTGGAAAATTATACTGGGAAATTAATAAAATCAACAACTATAATAATTTAAAAAACCTAATACTATGGTCAAGAAGAGAAGTTATAATTTATTATCGACTCATATTTAGCACTGCCTTGATTCCTACTAAATTATATCAAATCAGGAAAAAATTGACATATCATTGTTGGTGTGACAAGGGGATTGGAACCTTAAATCACATATTATTTGAATGTGAATCCTTTCAGAATATAAGACCAACTCTACTGAACAAATTATATCTTCATCTGGGTCACTCACCTTTCTCATACAAAAGTATTCTCGGATCAAAAAACTGGAAGGCCATACTAGCTATGATTCAATTTCTACAGAACACTTCTATTAAAAAAAAGTTAAAAAATAAATAAAATTATTACATCAATCATTCTTTTAAAAAAAATCAGTAATAACATCAAGCAGTAATGCACTTTTGTTGCACAATATTTCAGGGGTGCATCTAGATCTTCAGATCAACCAACACCAGTTACGGTGAAGAAGACAAGACAAGACAAAGAACGTCATCTCTCATACATGAAAGAAATAAGGACATAGATAATGCCCAGTAATATATATTAGTAAATACATAAATACTACCTTTCTGCCCTCCGATAACAATATTGAAACCTGCCATGCACATTATGCAATTACTATGTACGCGCCTCTTTCGAGGACTAGCTCAGGAGAGTAATGCTCCCGGAAGTAGGAACGGAAAACACAGTTCTGATTGGTTGGCGTTATCTTTGTCTTGCCACGTTGCATTCAAATAGCAGAATTCAGACGATTATAGTTGTCGGTCCTCGTGGCCGAGTGGGCTAGCGTTATATGCTAATAACGGAAATCTCTTTTGGCGTGAGTTCAAACCCGGCCCGAGGAAAGTTTTTTTTAACGTTTTTTTTACATTTTTGTAACAGTTTTTTAATTAAAATAATACGAAAATAATACTCAAAAATGTGATTTACTTACTTTTGTACAGATAAGTAGTAGTAGTAGTAGTAGTAGGAACGGGTTAGAAGCCCCGCAGGGCTCGTTTTGTTGTCCTTGTGCTCCATGATATAAGGCTCGTTTTGTTCCCCTTGTACTAAATGATATAGATTTTGTGACCAACTTAAAACAACTGACTAGGATAGCGCGTAAAACGGGTGGCTAGAGTAGCGCGCGAAAAAACGTACTTCCGGGAGTATTACTCTCCCGAGCGGGTCGTCTCTTTCGCCCCTATTCAAGACTTCTAATTTCTCGCACTTTTCTTCCACTCGTTCCGTCGTATTCGTGTACACACAGTAATCTGCTTTACCACGAGATTTTTCTTCTTTCCATAAAGTGCCAGAATTCTAGATCAATGATACAGCTCTCACTTCTGGAATGGTGAGTCCCTGATTCGACTACAGGCTATGTAAGTTGGTGATGAAGAACATCGTATCCGTAAGATTTTTTTTTTTTTGGATAATATCGTATTTCCTAAACGATCACTTCTTTCATGAACAGTCAGTTTTTCATTAACCATCCTTCTCCTTTAAGCTAAAAACAGGGATGCAGTAAAAGGTATACGCGCCTAATATTTTTTATACAGTAAAACCTGTCTTCAACGGAATTTTCATTAAACGGAAAGCGGAAATCAAAATAAGCCTCTTAACGAAAAATTTAGAGTTTTTGAGTGCAGCATGTGGGGGCGCGGTGGCTCAGTGGTAGAACGTTCACCTCCGGTGCTTGGGGTCCCTGGTTCGATCCCAGCTCGGGCCGTGTGGACTTTGTGGTGGACAAACACAGTGCTCGTGGGTTTTCTCGGGGTTCTCCCGTTTCCTCCCACTTTCTTGATTCCACCATTTCACTCATCTCTCATCATCACCGTCTCCTTTAGCCTAACCGGCATAAGCGTGGGACGTAAACCTTAAAGATTTCATTTCATTTTTTCTGAGTTCAGCATTTAGAAAGTTTTTCGACACCTTTTAGCAAAACAAACAGTAATGTTCAAACCAAACCAAACACAACACATATACATGCTTTAATTGAGAGTTATACCGAAAGTCCGAAATAAGAAGAGGAGGCGGAGGAAGAAAAGAAATAAGGCATTGAGTTGGAAGAAGAATGTAAGCGAAAGAGTTATTAACATTCTGTCAAAAGTTTAAATGAACTGGAGCTTTTGCCTTACTCGAAATAACACTGACATGCTTACTATGGTCTCTTAGACTAAAGTCTCGGTGAGAAGTTGAACAGACAAGCAGTTATGTGTACAAAAAAACCGTCGTTAACTATTGGAAAAATAAAGTTAACGTTTGTTCAGTATTTTTTTGTGTTCATTGTAAGTTTTGCGTGTGTTAATGCGTAGTAGAAATAAATATTGTAAATTGATAAAGATACGTGCAGCATCTTATTTTTATCTCAGTATGTCCATTATATGCATGCACTTTTTTTTTTTTTTTTTGCATAAAGTCTACCTTCGTTTTAACCGGAAACCTATCTTTCAGTGGAAATTTTTGGGACTCTTATTCCGATTACGCTAAAGACAGGTTTTACTGTAGTTCAATTATAAATAATTCCTTAAGCAGGAGTGCAATGGGGGATATAAGAATGGGTATATGCTATATTTTTTGAAACCGTCGAGCATCAACCTACCAAACATTTTAGCAAACATATCACTACCCGAAGGTCATAATCGTAGAGCATCATTTAAAAAAAGTGGTAGAGAGAGAGAGAGAGAAAAGGAAAATTAAATTTCACTTGCATTACCTTCTTTTCAATCATTCTTTTTCCATTAGTCTCACGTCATTATATTTCATTATATTTGCTTCTTTCATTTCCCAAATAGCAACAAAATGTTCATGAATTTTAAAACATTATTTAATTATAATCGCATAAAACTGAAAGAAGAAACTTACACCAAAAACAAATACTATTGCGGAAGGCGTAAATTCCCACACCTCCATTCATGTTAATTTCATTTTAATTGTGTGAGTTTTCAATGACACCCTAACACAATTTTGTATACGGTACTTCTGCAGAATTTTTTTTTTTTTAAGAGGAGATATATCTGGTTTGCGTAACTTGTAATATGCATGTGTCAGATGAAGATGATTTTCCTCATTTAAATAGGTCATACTGCAGAACGAGAGAAAGATATCTCCTACTAACTTAGTGTTGGTTTCTTGTCAATTTCCTCCCCTCTTAACCTTACGGTAGAGTGGTACGAATAAAAAAACTGTGTCCAAAGGATTTACGTATTTAAAAAAATAAAAAAAAATAAAAAAGACATTATGTGGCATGTTTGCATTTAAGTACAGTTATAACCCGACCCTGACATCTGCTAATACTCGTTTGTTGACCATGTAACAAGGATGTGAATTCTTCTTAGTGGCTTCAAATTGCCAACACTGTTGAAGGATTTGGTTGCATCTTTGTGTCGATTGCTTATTGATGAGTGTTGTGTTGGAACAGTTACATTTCTGGAGTAAGTTCTGTGCTGTTCTTTCTTTGTCAGTCTGTATTTTGTATCTTCGTTTACTTCGTAAGTGCTACCGTGCCTGTGCGTATTACAAGTGCTACCGTATTCCCGGTTCGATTACCGGTAGAGTGACAAAAATTTCAGTGTTGTCTTAATATCGTAAGGAAATTAGGAGATAATTACATTTAAAGGAGTGAGTACAATTGAGTCTTCTATAAGACGTTCGGTTCTTGGGTCTAGACTAGTGTTGTAAAATTTCCGGAAATTTTGAACAGGCTGGTAAAAAAAACGTTTTTTTTCGGTTTCTTTCCGGAAAAATTGAAAAAATTGGGAAAATAAAAAAAATCTTTTTATTAGGTTATTTTTACTAGTAACGGAACGGAACAGCTTTTGTCAATATTTTCGAAGAAAACATTTTTTCTAATGGGTTCAAAATTTCCGGGAATTTTATACAGCACAAGGACGATACGTATCTCCATAAAATATATATAGTGGTATTAACTAAAATGATTCTGGCCCTGTTATTTTAACACTTCCTTGCTATAAAACGGTAACTTTATAAGATTACTTAAGATAATTTAAATGCGTCTATATTAATTAAGCTAACTAGGATTATATTTTAGTATCTTTTGTAGCCATAACTCCATTCTATCACGGTGCTAACTTTAAAGAAGCGGTGCAAATTTATTTGTTGCCACAAAATTTTCCTATTCTAATACAAGAAACATAACTACTCAATGATCTTAACTGTAAACTAGTAAATATAAAATAGTCTTCATTTTAAAAGCATAATGTAGTAAAATATTAGAAAATTTCAATTTATCCTAATTTTTTCCGTTTTTTTCCAAGCTCGGGAAAAAACGGTAAAAAACTATTTTTTTAACCCAAAATTTTCGTTTTTTTTCCAGACCTTTACAACACTAGTCTAGACTAGAACAAGTTGGGCAATTAAAACGAAACTTGCAGGATTAATACCTCTTTGGACTATGATTAAAACGCGAAAAAGTAAAAATTTCGTTTTACACACACAAGAGAGAAGACGTGAGGCATGCCCCCTCAAAAAATGTACAAATGGGATAAAACTAATTTCTCTAACGTCCTAGAAACAGAAATAATTGTTAAATTTCTTACCATCCCTAGTTGGCGAGAGCAAAGGAGAGATATTCCCTCAAAATCCTATGGTTCGGCTCTTGGGTCTAGCCTAGAAGGAGTTGGGCGATTGGAATGAAACTTGCAAGATACATAGCTCTTTAGTCTACGATTAAAACGACAAAAAATTCTACTTATACACGTAAGTGGGGACGGGGGACATGCCCCCCAAAATTATTTCTGTTTCCAGGACATTAGAGAGGTTACATTTTGTAACCTTTTTTAATTTGGACAATTTTTGAGGGGTGTCCCCCCATTCCCCCTTGTGTGTAAATAAAAATGTTATTTTTTTCGTGTTTTCTTCGTAGGCCGAAGAGTTATGAGTCCTTGAAATTTTGTTCCAATCGCCCAACTCCTTCTGGGCTAGACCCAAAAGCCGAACCCTTACTAATGTCTGTTTGTCTATTACAAAATAACATTCGCAAATTTTATCCCATTTTAGTCAAATTTAACGTGTGTTTTCTTTGATACTTAGAAAATAACCTTATTGCTTATAATTATTTATACATTACAAATTATTTAGAAAAATATACTTATAATTATTTATATATATTAGCAAGATTAAGATGGCGTATGAGAAATGACATCCCTCGGCAAGTACACAATCCGGAGAACGGGGAGGTAAGCGGCCTGGGACCTATATGTTAGGTACCATCACGGTATTTGCCTGGTAGGAATGAGAAAAACTCAGGAGAATGCTCACTCAGGGCGCCTGGTCTGAAAAAGCTGTTACATTATTTTAGCCGAGCGTTCCCACCGGGAATCGAAATCGGGACCTCTCCCACCAAAGGCGAAAGCGTTAGCGACCACGCTACGGGAGACCAGAATACTTTTGACCTCCACTCTAATCTCTATATTAAAACCGGAAGTGACAAAATCAACCACTTCCGGTTTTAACGATAATAAAATCGTTATAGAGCAAAGACGGTAATAAATACAAACAAGAGGTTTTCGACAATCAAATAAACAGCATAATAGTATATTTCATGTTAATTTTAATATCTCTACTGCAACCAGAAGTGGTAGGAATTTATTACCACATCTGGTTTCAATACGAAAATATCACTACATACAAACCAATCGCTTTCACGTGACACTGCTACTCGTTTGTCGTTTCGAAATTCTTTGCTGTATGCGGATCAATATTTGAACCGGAAGTGGTGGATTTTTTCCACTTCCGGCGTTATTAGAGAAAGAGAGAGGCATAAGAGTAGAAATGGAACGCTTCTTTTAATGCTGAACCCACATTAAGAAACCGTTTCTCGCTAGCTAGTACAGTTTTCCTTTCGGGATCCGAAAGTTGTAAATTTTCTACCATTTCTGGGACTTATCGGTTAGGGCACAGAATCCATAACAAAAGCTATCTGATACTTATCGAAAAATGGACAGAGTAGTTTTATAAGATTTTCAAGACTTATTGTTAGCGAACTTATAAAATACAGTAGCACGGTGGCTTAGTAACTGAGTGCTTACGTATGATGCATGCGGTCCCTTGTTCGATCTCCAGCCAAGTAAGTTTGTGGTGGACCAACATCGTGTCCGTGTATTTTCTCGGCGTATTGCCGTTTCCCCCGCAATGCCGGTAATCTCTTTCCACCAACTCTTAGATCATCATTCGCTTCCTTTAACCATCGTCTCCTTTAGCCTAAAGGATTAACCATCGTCTCCTTTAGCCTAAAGGATTAACCATCGTCTCCTTTAGCCTAAGGGATTAACCATCGTCTCCTTTAGCCTAAAGGATTAATCATCGTCTCCTTTAGCCTAAAGGATTAACCATCGTCTCCTTTAGCCTAAGGGATTAACCATCGTCTGCTTGAGCCTAAGGGATTAATCATCGTCTCCTTTAGCCTAAAGGATTAACCATCGTCTCCTTTAGCCTAAAGGATTAATCATCGTCTCCTTTAACCTAAAGGATTAATCATCGTCTCCTTTAGCCTAAAGGATTAACCATCGTCTCCTTTAGCCTAAAGGATTAACCATCGTCTCATTTAGCCTAAAGGATTAACCATCGTCTCCTTTAGCCTAAAGGATTAACCATCGTCTCCTTTAGTCTAAAGGATGGGACGTTAACTGAAAGCTTTCCTTTCGTTTCATTTCACTCTAAAACAGTGGTTCTCAAACTTTCCGATAACGCGGACCCCCTTGTGCATTCGGAAAGTAATCCGCGGACCTCCTTGCAATGCTATCTGAAATTTCACATGGTATTAAAAAATATACTGATTAGAATTACCACTGACGAGAAAAAGATAAAGAAAAATAATGCAATAAGTAATTTACTCTAAAGATACATGATTGTTTCCTAGTGAACGAAATTTCAACTGAAAATACAGTAACTGTCAAGACTGATAATCATTTTTTTAAAAAAAGAAATTCACTTGATAAACATTCTCAAATGTGGGGTCTCTAATGTGAGGAATGAAATTCTCTGTGCTTTTCTATAATTGCATTGAAATCTGGAGTCATTTTTGTCACCATCAATCTTAGGTCCGATTCCACATTAAGACGATTTCGCTTTAAAGTTTTAATACTGCAAAGAGCAGAAAAGGTCTGTTCACATAAGTAAGTGGTAGGAAAAGGCATCAAATGTTGCAATGCCTTTTTAGACAACTCTTCATACTGACAGGGCAGAAATTTAGTAAAGTAGGAAAACATTTAAATTTACAAACATAAGTATAATTTCTAATTGCTTTCTTTTTAGTAACTGAAAAAAATGCTTCTTGCATAACAGCATTTTCTTTATAACACATTTCAATTTTTAGGCGTCGCGGTCCCCCTGGCTACGTTCCACGGACCCCCAGGGGTCCGCGTACCCCACTTTGAGAACCACTGCTCTAAAACATTGTAAGACTGGCTACACAAAAGTCAACGAAAACCCATCTCAGTCCACAGCCCTTTGCAGGCTTAAATGTCATGGTCTTCATTTCTTTTTTGTAATTCGGAGTATTTTTTGTGTTCTAAAGAGGTGATTGATCTAAATATAACAATGGAAACATCATCATCATTCTCATCTTTGGTGGTCCTTCCTCTTTTCAGGAGATACTCAATTTGTAGCGCTTTTGCTGAAGTCATTTTATTTTAGTTTTTTTTTCTGCATTGTGTCCCCCCCCCCTCCGTTGTCCCCGTTGGTTTTCTTCACGCCTCGCGCTTCTGATTGTTCTACTATCCTCTTAATGGTTGTCGATTAACCAGAGAGACGGGGGCTTTCAAAATCCTATTTTACGGAAGCAAGGTTATCTTGTCGCTAAGAAATACATCGGAAGTTGACGAAGGAAACAGTCGGGGATTTGGAAGCAATTTTTTTGGTGTATACACAAACCTCTAGTCTTTTCGTAGAAACTAGCATCACAGGTAGGAACTTTTAATTCTTTAATTCTTTCTCCTATTTTAGTGTGAACTAAACTTAAAAGGTCTTATGCAGAGTCGTTATGACGCGTGATTAGTGACATACTAAACAGTTCGACCAACATAATATTTCCTGCAGTAGTCAGGTTTTTAGTATAACGTTAATCATACGTCAAAACGACTCTGGATAAGGCGGAAAGATTCTTGCTTATGTCTAATATAGATAATAAATGCTTTAATTTCTTTGTACAGGAAAACACAAAATTTAAAGATGTCGGGTAACATTGACGAAAGAAATCAAAATAGTATTATCTTGCTCAAACTTGTATCAAACTACAGAGGTCACTGTGGCTCAGCAGTAGTGCGCTTACCACTGATGTGAAGGGGTTCTTAGTTCGAGTTGGTGGTTCACAACATCGTGTCGGTGAGTTTTGTAGGGCCAGTGATGAAATGTTAAAATTTTTGGTGGATATACGCTAGATCATTTTTTAAAATATACATACCTTAAAATCCATCCCGGTATACGCTAGTTCTTTCCTAAATTTGAGGAGAGTTTACACTGGGCCAAGGGTGCTCATCAGGGGAGGCAAGGTGGGGCGCTCACCCCCTCCTAGAGGAAATTGTACTTGGAAATATCGAAAACCCAATAGAATTTTTACATTAGTTACAGCAAAATTTGAAACTGTATTTGAAACGTTGCTTATACTTGCCCCTTCCTCCCCTCCTTGGAAACCAAAACATGGGCGCCCTTGCACTGGGCTATAAAGATATGAGTTCAGTATAGGCTGTATTCTCTCGTATAAGCCAGGACCGGCTCTACCATATGTGCAACACATGCATTTGCACGGGGCGACAAAATCTGTCATAACTGTATTATTTAAAATAACTATTTCTTGTTGGAAACAGACTTCATGATGATGGTAGTTAAGTTTACTAAGACGATATTTATTTGAATACTTTTAGGTCGCGTTAGTTTGTCACATTGAGAGTGCTACAGCAAATGTTCAAACAAACCCCAGCTGAATTGCTTGATTGTTGTCAAATACAATTAATTCTCGAACAGTAGCAAACACCTGTTCCATTTAGTTAGTTATCACAATTTTGATATGAAAACTAGTCTTGTCTTTGGCACAAACACGTTCTTATCATTGAAAGTAGAAACACATCTTTTTAAAACTTTTAAACAGATGTAGAAGGAAAATCAAGAAATAAAGATAAAAGAGGTAGTTGCACTAGAATTGCAAACTGATATATTGAGATTGAAATTCGATATTGAATTCTATAAAAAAGTATTACAACATTTCTTCTGTAGGTGTGTTTGCTTTACCTTTCACTAACATAATAGATTATTATTTAAAGAAAAAAAAACAGACACAATGAGATTGTCTTTGTAGTGTTTAGGCCTTTCTGAGTATGGATGCCCTTTCCCTCGCCTTCGCTGTTCATGATGGAGTAGCATACGTAAAATCGTGTTTTTTTACGATTTACTCTTTTTGGAGAAAGGGGGCGGCAAATGATGTCATGGCATGGGGCGGCAAATTGCCTATGGCCAGCCCTGGTATAGTCCCATTGCACCTCTGTCACGAGCCTATATTCTTATTTCACGAATTATTTCATATCATTCACTTCATGTAGACTAATCTCAATTAGCAGAAAGAGCATGAACGTAGGGCGTACGCGTAAATGTATAAATTTAATTTAATCTTTAATGAAACTACAGTGTAAGATTTTTTGCAAAATTACGTTTAATCATTGGCAAAAATGACGTCATTTGACCGACGCGTTGTCTTCAGTGGTGTAGCAAGCAAGTTTTCCCAGGGGACATGAATTTTTCAGGAGAACCGGGCTTTTTTTTTCTTTTTACATTTTAAAAGGAGTTCAAAAGTATTCTTTCAAAATATGACAGCATTAATAACTCAACATAGGGCCTACAAATGGTACATACGTTGAGTTTGTTCGAAGGCTTCAAACTGATGTATGTATCCCCACCACTTATGTATGCAACACACGGTAATAGATACAGAGTTTATTTGCTAACCGCTCCAAATACAAATATTACAATTATTATAACATATCGACCTCCACGGAACATCCGCGCTCTCCAAACGACACTTCTGGAACCGCCACTGCTGTGTAAATCCAGATGAGAGTAACAACCTGTTTGATTAAGATCAACAACTGTTTTAAATATTTTAAGGTGTTGATATGGTAATTGTTTTCTCTTTGTTTAATTTTTTATCATAAACATCCTTTATTTGCTCGAAGTATTAAACACACAACAGACGAAGCTCATTGGGGAAAGAGTACAGAATACCGTTTGGGGAGGCCGAAGTCAAATTCCGTTTTCCCTTTTCTATGGTTGCACCCCTGGTTATTCTGTGCATCAAATCTCTTCGAGGCGAGAGACTGCAACAAATTCAAGTTCCAGTCTTGTTCAGAGCCCACATTAATACTAGGTAGGGATGCGCACGAGACAAGATTTATGGATGTCTTGACTCGAAAAATATATTTTTTCTATTGGAAGAGCCGTGTCTCGACTCGAATTTTGTCAGGAAAATCCCGTCTCGACTCTCGTGCGCATCCCTAATACTAGGTCACAATGTTCATAGGCTCGGTGTATAAACAAATAATGAGAGTCTATTTTCTATTGATTCATTGTATTCTAATAGTCGAATAGAACAGTAGTCCATTTTCTATTGGTTTATTTTAATTTAAAAACCGAATAGTGATAGTCCATTTTCTAATAGATCTAACTTACTGTAATCTAATAACCGAATGACTAAAGACCATTTTCGATTGATCCATTGTAATGTAATAACCGAATGATAACAGTCCATTTTCTATTGACTTGTTGTAATCTAATAACCGAATGGCGATAGTCTATTTTCTATTGATTTATTATGATCTAATATTGAAATGGTAATGGTCTATTTTCTACTGACTTATTGTAATCTAATAATAACGGAATAGCAATAACCCATTTTCTATTGATCTATTCTAGTGTAATAACCGAATGGTGATAGTCCATTTTCAACTGCTTCGTTGTAATTTAATGACAGAATAATCGTGGTAGTCAATACTTTGTTGATTCATTGTAATTTACTAACAAAATGATGATAGTCCAATTTCTTACAATCTAATAATTAAATGCTGACAGTCCGTTTTCTATTAGTTCATTGTAATCTAATAGCCGAGTGGTGATAGTCCATTTTCTATTGATTCGTTGTAGTGTAATAAGTGAATAGTGATAGTCTATTTCCTATTGATTTATTGCAATCTAATAACCAAACGAGGATATTCCATTTTCTATTGATTTATTGTAATGTAACTACTGAATGGTGATAGTCAATTGATTCGTTGTATCTGATAACCATATAGTAACTTAATAGTCTATTTCCTATTGTCACATTATAATCTAATAACTGAATGAAGATAGTCCATTTTCTATTGACTTATTGTAATGTAATAACTGAATGGAAATAGCCTACTTTCTATTTGCTTATTTAATCTAATAACGGAACTGTAATAATCCATTTTTATTGATCCATTTTAGTGTAATAACCGAATGGCGATAGTTCATTTCTTATTGGTGCCATATAATCTAATACCGCATGGTTAACTTTGATGTTTCCTGTATATATGTTCTTGGGTTTGATCTTTTGTGGGTATTAACGCTGGAATAAAGTTTTGGATGATATTTTAAACCTGAATGTGCTGTCTCAAGGTACATTAAATTTCAATCAATGAAAGCAATCAAGCACACGAATGAGTTTGCTGAAAGTTGAGACCTTCCTAATCATTTTCCGGCGTCTGATTTTGTTTGTTTTCCTGGAACTTGCTAAGAAAAATACTGCTTATCCTTACTTTCGAAACGACTTTTCACTCAAAATACTTGTACCTGGATCTTTCAGTGATACAAAATATTAACTCAGTGATAACCATCAGTGCAAACAATTTAGTAGTGACAAATTCTGTAGGTGTACGAAGCAAAGAAGTGTCGAAAAAAGTACGGGTCCGAGCTTGTTTGCTTCCATTCCATAAAATTTGTTTGGTCGGTTGTCTAATATGAGATAAACTCACTCAGCTGAATTCTGTATTTTAAATACGATTACAATGGGCCTATAGAAAAAGGACTATAACCATTCGGCTATTAGATTACAATGAATCAACATAAAATGGAATATCACAATTCGGTTATTAGATTAGGTAAACAATGAATCGATAGAAAATGGATTACTTTATTCGGTTATTAGATTACAATGAATCAATAGAAAATGGAATATGAATATTCGGTTATTAGATTATAATAAATTAATAGGTGAATCAATAGAAAATTGATTTCTTTATTCGGTTATTAGGTTACAATGAATCAATAGAAAATGGGATATGACCATTTGGTTATTAGATTATAATAAGTTAATAGGTGAATCAATAGAAAATGGACTATCACTATTCGATTATACTATTACAATAAGTCAATAGAAAATGGACTATCACTATTCGATTATTACGAGTAGATTACAATGAGTTAAAGAAAATGAATACCACTATCCGGATATTAGATTACAGTGAATCAATAGAAAATGGAATATCACCATTGGGTTATTCAACAGAAAATTGACTATTTTATGTCCGTCATCTTTGTGAAAGATAGGCTCAACAATGTGTATACATGCGAATATATCTAAACCTATTCTTCCCATGGTAAAAAAGCGCATGTCATCCATTATTATTATAATCACGAGTTTCCCCGATTGCGTAGAAAATCGTCTTTAGTTGACTTTAGAGAATCTTCAAGTACTCATTGCATTCACTTTAACATTTAACTTTAAATTAACGTTAGAGAATTGAGCTTCATATACAGGGTTTCTCCGGGAAGTAGTAGGACTGATTTTTCCCGCCATAACAAATGAAGGAGGGGTATTACTGCGCTGGTTGGGTGATGGTGGTCTTGGTTATTAGCGCACCGGTCGCCTCCAAGCATTCACGGAGTGTACGTGAACCCCTTTCAAGGTGCCTGTCATCTCGACAATGAATCTTTTGTTAGAGCAGCGTTACGCAATGAAGTTTTGCGTCAAACGCAGTAAAACTGCGAGTGAGAGCCATGACATGATCAAGACTGCTTAAGGGAGTGGTGCCATGAGCTGATCAAGTGTTTTTGGAAAGCACAAATTGTTTCGGGGAGGGAAGAGAGCAAGTTGAAGATAAGCAACGGTCAGAACGCCGTTCAAAAGCAAAAAGGGACGAAAACTTAGCGAAAGTGCAAAATCTTTTGAACTCTGACGACCCCGCACCAAAGCTGTGAATGGCACTTTCCCGATTCACCTATCCAGAAGAAAGCCCTCATGAGCAAGTCGAAAATGAAATTGATGTTAACCATCTTTTTTGACTGCAAAGGAGTGGTTTATAGAGAGTTTGTACCGCCTGGTCAGACTATGAATGTTGCATTCTACGTGGAAGTACTGGAAAGGCTTAGAAAACAAGTCACCCGCGTCCGTCCAGCAATCGCTGCATCATGGAAACTTCATTACGACAATGAGACGAGCCACACCACCTTTGCTGTTATGGACTCCCTGACCAAACATGGCATCACACAGCTTCCCCAGCCATCCTACAGCCCAGATGTCGCTCCTGCAGACTTCTTCCTTTTGTCCCGACTGAAATGGGTCATAAAAGGACGTTACCACAGCTCGGTCCAGACCATTCAAGAGGCCGTAATGACAGAGCTGAAGAGCATTCCAGTTTCTGCGTTCCAGGGTGCCTTCAGTGATTGGCAGAACCGCTGGAAACGCTGTGTTGATGCAGAAGAGGCATAGTTTGAAAACTATTAAGTCGATGTGTCAAAATTGTGAATATTTTCTTTTTATTCAGTCTTACTACTTTCCGCATAAACCTTGTATATTTTCAACTAATTCTTGTTCTAAATAGAGACTAATAATTATATTTTGGGGAAGGAGTGGGGTCTATTTGGCTAAGAGCAACTATTGGTAGTTAGCTATTGGAAAATGTTAATATATATATATATATATATATATATATATATATATATATATATATATATATATATATATATATATATATATATTTTGCAAAAAGTTTTTAAAGTTCCTTTTGTATGCCGAGGACAAACACTTGACCAATCAGAGATAAGGATTTGTTTAGATTTTCCGGTTCCGCGAATCACAACCAAGCATATGTGTTCTTTACCATATGTTCTAATAACTATCCTTTTATTTTTCTATAAAAATACTCCAATACTTATGTATCTACAACAGCTAATGTTTTTAAATGCTATGTGAAAAATTGGCAGAATTAAGCTGCGCAATTTTGCTATTTTAGAAGTTCCGATGTGTAATAAATTTTCACGGAAACAGTTTAACTCCACACTGTAACTCTGGCTCTCTATTAATAAAGATTTAAATGCAGTATAAATTAAAATGAAGGCTCTCTATTAATAGTTAAAAATTTAAATGCAGTAGAAATTAAAATGAAGGCTCTCTATTAATAGTTAAAAATTTAAATGCAGTATAAATTAAAATGAAGGCTCTCTATTAATAGTTAAAAATTTAAATGCAGTATAAATTAAAATGAAGGCTCTCTATTAATAGTTAAAAATTTAAATGCAGTATAAATTAAAATGAAGGCTCTCTATTAATAGTTAAAAATTTAAATGCAGTATAAATTAAAATGAAGGCTCTCTATTAATAGTTAAAAATTTAAATGCAGTATAAATTAAAATGAAGGCTCTCTATTAATAGTTAAAAATTTAAATGCAGTATAAATTAAAATGAAGGCTCTCTATTAATAGTTAAAGATTTAAATGCAGTATAAATTAAAATGAAGGCTCTCTATTAATAGTTAAAAATTTAAATGCAGTATAAATTAAAATGAAGGCTCTCTATTAATAGTTAAAGATTTAAATGCAGTAGGAATTAAAATGAAGGCTCTCTATTAATAGTTAAACATTTAAATGGCCAGCCTACCTAAAATACTGTTGAGCACTCAGAATACTGTTGGACTGAAGGTTTGTTCTCAGAAGTAAGGTACTATCTCCTCACCTCTCCCACTTTCAAGCAAAGTATTCTGGTTACGCGAATGACTGTAGGCCAAATCTTGACTACTACAAAATTTGTAAATATAGAAGACTACTATAGATTCAATGAGCCTTAAGCAGAATCGTTTTGACATATGTTTAGCGTGAAAGGGATGCGCGCGAGACAATATTTGTGGCTGTCTCGTCTCGAAAATGTGCTGTAAATGTGGTGTCTCGACTCGAAAAATGTATATTTCAGTATTGGAATAGCCGTGTCTCGACTCGAATTTTGTCAGGAAAAATCCTCTCTCGACTCGTCTCGTGCGCATCCCTAAGCGTCATACTAAAGGTGTGACTACTGCAGGAAACATATGTTAGTCGAACTCTTTAGTATAGCACTAATCACGCCTCAGAACGACTCTGCATAAGCCCTAATATGTTTGAACCTTGCCGACATCTCTTGTGGAGATATTGTAAATTTCCATTGTCTGTAAAGGCTTTCCTTTTTTGAATTATCTAATAATAATACTTCCGCAATGGTTAAAAGTAACTGTTGTTTATAATTGCTAAGTACAGCGTGAATGCTTTCAGTCAAAACAAACTAATCGGCCAAAGATACTGAGCTTAAATACACTGATAACTTAATTACGTATTGGACGCTTATTCACTAAGTGATATTTGTGTTTACTGCTTCTTTTTTGTCTTCCTGCTTCGAGCGATACATAATGACCACCTCTTTGGATATAAGCACAGTTAGAACCGGTTCGACTAATCAGGTACCACAAAAAAACATCCAACAAAATACAAAGATAAAAGACTTTTTAATAGCTAGTGTTTTATCGTCATCCTTTTTAACAAACAGGTAACAGCGGATATATTACAACTTTAACAGTTGGTATTTATGCTTTTTGCTAACTGTTCAACGGTGACAAAGAATTTTCGATATTGGACTAGTGTTGTGAACCATTGGATACAGGGGTGCACCCACGGGGAATTCACCAGGTCCGGAGCCCCCCAAAAGTTCCTAATTCAACATACATTTGTACACTTTCTCAATACAAATGTAATATACTAATTTAACAGGGAAAATGATTGATAGCATGAAAATTTGGTCTTACACACTTCATCTGTAATCTTTCTCTTATGAAAACATTTCTCTAATTCTATAATTTTTTTCTGAAAATATAGGTGCAAGTATTTTACAATTACTTATCGTTTTCTGGGGTGAAGAATAATACCCATTCATTACTACATAGACGTAGAGGCTTCTAGTATTACAGTTCCCCGTAAGCCTTGGATCCCCTCCCGACAAAAAATTCTGGATGCGTGTCAGATCTTCTTCAATAATAAACAAAATCTGGTTTTGAAGGCAGAACTTTTTGCAGGAAGACACATTATTGTTATAAACATACAATTTTATTATTTTATTTAAAAAAAAAAGGAAAATGAAAGAAAGAAAACCAAAAAATAATTACCCAGCTCGTTTTAAAATTCCATTTTTGCAATCGTACGTTTCAACACTTCAGCTTCAAAGATATTGATTGGCGAAAGAAAGAAACTCACGTTTGTTTATTTGGTTTCTCCTGAGAATGAGAATACAATACTTTCCGAAGTTATTTAGTGGCCAGTTTTTCTGAGTAAGGCTGCACACCGTATTATTGGCAAATAGATCATACACGGTGTAGAAGTGTATCAATTGGAAATTTAGTTAAATATAGAATAACGCTCCTGTTTCGTTGCGCGTGGTCCCAGGTTCGATTCCCGGTGATTGTAGCGTTTGTTCCATATATACTTCGGAGGACAAAGCCTCGCTCCCCTTAGAGCAAAGGCAAATTCACCTTACATATTACTTCTATGCAGGAGGTGTCGTTTAGCAAATATTGTCCCAATGCAATCCCCTCGCAGTTTAGTCTTACCCAACCTATGGACAAATTTTTGCTGGGGGTCGCGGTGGCTCAGTGGTAGAGCGTTCACCTCCGCTGCTTGGGGTCCCTGGTTCGATCCCAGCTCGCGCCGTGTGGACTTTGTGGTGGACAAACACCGTGCTCGTGGGTTTTCTCGGGATTCTCCCGTTTCCTCCCACTTTCTTCATTCCACCATTTCACTCATTTCTCATTATCACCGTCTCCTTTAGCCTAAGCGGCACAATCGTGGGACGTTAAACTTAAAGATTTCATTTCCTTTCAAATTTTTGCTGCCAGAATGATTGGATGGATGTACACTCATGTCCAAAATTATTGTCGCATGTCTATAAATATGTTGTTGTAGGAATATAATTTGATAACAAATTCGCCGGGTATTTCTTATAATGTTAGTATGTGTACAATCGGCAAAGACATGTATGTTGGAAACTTCATGTCAAAAGAGCAGTAAATAAGAACAATAAAACGAAAATAAAACTTTCTTGTCCATTTAGCAACATTTTGTTTTACTCATTCTAATTTTCGTATTTATGATTGTTTTCCTATGAAATTTACCACAAATATACATTTCTCGATTATACACATAGTATCACTATTAAAAGTACCCTGCAAAATCATTATCAAATTATATTCTTACAAGAAGACAGTTATAGATATGCGATAATCATTTTAGACATGAGTGTACACCTTGTCTCAAAAAGGTTGAGCGCATTCTTTATTGGTGTTTTGAGGCAAAAATTTTCTAAGTCCAGCTTCGGGTATCTTCGGGAAAAAGTAAGCCAGGTTCGAACCTCCAAGCCAGCCTTTGCAATCGGGAAAAAGTTTGCAGATGTGTTTTTCTTCTTTTAAATATAATAAGACTTGTTACCAAGTGTTTAAAAAAGCAACATTGATTGAAATACTTAATGATACAATATTTCGAAACCTTGCACATGCTTGTTTGTCATTTAGCTCTCTATACGTAATGGAGCATTTAAATACGTTAAAGAATCTTTCCATATGTAAAAGAATGCTCAAAGTTAAGAAATAGAACATAATTATCGCCTGAGTACTAAAATAAAAGTCAAAGTAGAACAGAAACAGCGTTTGTCATGGATATGAATGTCATAATTATCTTGAGATCCGTTATACATCGCTAGAAGCTTAGCTCTAGAAGTTCTTGTGTTAGCTCATTGGTAAGCTGTCGGATTTCAAATTATAAGGTTGTGAGTTCGAATCCCATGTGGGTCAATACTTTTTTTTAAAATTATATTTTCCGCAATGCATGAAAAATTATATAAAATAATTATATTAAAATACATAAGTTGTTTATATATAACATAACAATTGCAGAACATAGTAATTATTATGTTTAAAATATAACATCTGAGATAATTTTCACAGTAGGTCGGTATTATATATGAGGATGTAAATACAAGTTAAGAAACTCGTTCAATAGCAATAAATAAATCATGTAGTGTATTTATTTGCAGCTATTTGTCATATAGAGAGTAATTCTCAACATTCATAATATAGAATGTCATTTATGTTCTTGAAAAGTTATTCGATGCATAAACAGAGGGTATAAACAGAGAATCCAAAGTCGGAACGCTCGCAAAAAAATTCATGAACCCCAAAGGTCACGTGAGCAGACTGGAATTGTCCTTATGAAGCATGCCACAGCAGAAAGTCTTTACATAGATTTTCAATTCAATTCCTGATATATGCTTTTGCAATGTGGAAGTTGTGATGCCTTGAGTCGCCCTCTCTCGCTCGCTCGCTCGCTCACTCTCTCTCTATTTATACAGAATATAAAAGTGGATTTATGTGTGTGTTTCAACATAATTCTGATATATCTAGAGCAATTTTAACTATATTTCTTACAGTCTGGAAAAAGAGTACTGTCGGGATACATATCAAAAATGCTAGAAACGGGTCGATATTATTATTGAATCCATAGTTTCGTGGTCGCTTAGGTGAATAGCTCTACTTTCAATTCAAGTCCAATTAAGCTCCCATTAGCACCCAGGGTGGTTACGTAGCGACATAAAGATATCGAAATCAACCGATATTAGAATCGAATCATAAGTTTTCAGCGCCGCTAACAGTGCAGCATTTCCCATTAGTCCACATTAGTTCCATTGCCTAGAGGGCAACATATTTGCAGAGTGCAAATTTTAAAACCTGAATAATATTTTATTTTTTTCCGTATGAAAAAGTTAAAAATCATGAGCAAATATACTATTTCACGAACAATCCTCTTTTACTATTCTAATATGTTTAATAATAGCGTAAGAAATGTAATAGTAATTCAGAACATGTTTCACAGTTGTTATTTTTTCTTACATAGTTGTAGCTGTAGCATGTAGTGAGTGGAATTTAACTGTAATAAATTCACTAATTAACCATATTCGAATTAAGTTTTATTTTTAAGTTCGGAATGAAGAGGCGGAGAAATATGGAGTTATTGGGGGCACCGAGCTTTTCTACATTTTATTTTCAAGATCTCCATTTTTCTTTTGTCATTTGTTCCTAATAAAAAAAGTTCAGTCACTTTTGGATTGTCATAGGATAGTAGGAGTTGGATTTTGGGATGCAGCCTGTGAGATTCTAGAGGAGCTAACTGCTTGAAAAAATATTTTTGAATCATCTGTAACATATGAAATAAGGATATGTATCATAAAAAATTGAAAGTAACTATGTCTGCGTAATCATCACGGTCAAATTGCAAAGTCAAATGAATTGACGTTTGGTATATAATCAGGCTCCAATCCCAACTGGGAAGTTGTCATACGCGTGTCACTTTCATTATAATACATATCCTTAGGGGGAGTAGAAGTCCGAATTTTTGCGAAAAATTTAGTCTCTCACAAGCCGTTCAACTGAGAGCTGAAATTCAGCATATAACTCTTTATTAAAAATAAAGAGAATATGCCCTGGCATTTTTTTAAATTGTCTTTTATGAGCGGGGGGACGGGGGTGCATTTTCTATATATTGGAAATTGGTAGTGGGTTGATTTGTAAAAATAATCGAAAACGATTGATATTAGTTGAGAAAAAAATTGAGTAATGCAAACTAAAGTTCTTTTTGAATTTTATACCCACTGCTTTCTATTTATAATTGGTGAAGCTGGTGTTTAATATATGGAGCGTTCCGAGCATAAGGCAATCAAGCCATAAAGTTAGAGAAAAATGGCCATAAAATTTGTATTCTAAACTTAATTACATGGGCATTTCCAATTAGTACGGCATGCTTAATTATATAGAAAATTAGTTTCTCTCTCTCTCTCTCTCTCTTTTTTTTTTTTTTTTTTTACGTTGGTCTACTTTTCCTTGATTCGAAACTTTTAAATTTCACCCTATTTTCTACTGAAATGTGTCTGTAAGGCAACGAAGAAATAATTACATATGGTAAATTTAAATTCATTTTAATTCGGAAGATGAGAAACACTTTGCCATTATATATCGTAAAGGTCAGACCCACCAGTATTGTAACAAAGAGGTGCTTGAGCCAATGACGGTAGAAATTCAAACTCCGATAAGTGATAATTTCACAGTCTTGTTTTATTACAAGTGTAATCTCTTTAGTCAATGGAGAGGAGGACGTGGGTCATCGGTCAGAGTTGATGTCGATGGGTTTTGGTGGGTCGGAGTTGGTCGCAATGGTTCAGAGTGGTTCATAGTTGGTGGTGGGTCAGAGTGGATCACGATGGTTGATGGGTCAGAGTGGGCAAATGGGTCATTTGGGTGGTGGGTCATAGTGGGTCATGGTGGGTCGTGGATCAAATTTTCATTGACCCACACCATCTCTGGTTAAAATTGTACTAAAGATAAGAGGCACCGAAGATGCATGTCGGCTATTATGCTCAAATTTTGCGCATGGATA
Organism: Thermobia domestica; assembly: GCF_964235325.1. NCBI lineage: Eukaryota > Metazoa > Arthropoda > Insecta > Zygentoma > Lepismatidae > Thermobia > Thermobia domestica. The sequence goes on along the minus strand of NC_137461.1, from coordinate 14,545,460 downwards.
GTACTCCACCAGAAAGCAATAAATCTGAAACGGTTCACGGTATGACCTCCTAGAACTCGAGATGTAGGGGTTTGTCTGATTGGCTAAATTAAGACGTAAATGATTTATCCTTCAACAACCAAGCTTTTTATGATCGTTTCCGTGGGGAAGTCAGAAGAACACGTGCCTAGTAATCGTAATATTGATAGTTCGCGTCCACCCCGGGGTATTTGTTTTGTGTTTTTTTGTTTCACCTAAATATAAACAAATCACACATATAGGCATTTTAACATATTTTGGGAGAGTAATTTTGTGGTTCGTTGGCGTTTCATCGCGTCTCTGCCGCTGGTAGTAAAGTTTTCAATATGGAACTTGGTCCATCACGGATCGTCGCTGCGGGGCCACCAATTTCTGGCGAGAGGTTAATAGTTGACCATCTGTAGTCCACCGACGCTTACAGCTTAGGGTAATGAACGATGTCCTTGCCTTGTAAACTTCATGACTACCGACGTCGGCAGTCAACTAGCTTTTAGTATTCCTTTACTAACCATCTATCGTTCATGTTTGTACACGGTGTTGTCATAATAATACTAATACTAATACTAATAATAATAATAATAATAATAATAATAATAATAATAATAATAATAATAATTATTATTATTATTATTATTATTATTATTATTATTATTATTATTATTATTATTATTATTATTATTATTATTATTATTATTATTATTATTTGTAGTAACAGTAGTATAATTGATGATAGAATAATTATTGTCTATGTATTGTCTAGGTAGGACTACACACAGGATTTGGCTCGTTTTGGTTCGACTTGACTCCGAGTCGAGTTGGAAGATATTTTTCGCGCCGAGTCCAAGAGTAGACCTCAAAGATGTCTGTTTCGAGTCGAGTCGAGTTTCAAAGAAAAGTCGTTCGTGCCCATCCCTACTAATGAGAGCTTAATCGGAGTTAAGCGAAATTGAAGGTCTCATTATTTATCTAAGCGACCCCGAAAACTATGAATCTAATATCGATCATTTTCTAGCAATCTTTAATATGTATCCCCCTCCCATTCACCATAGGTAACCCGACAGCACTCTTTTTGAAACTATAAGAAATGTGGTTAAAATTACTCTAGGCCAGTGGTTCTCAATCTAATTCCTATCACGATCCCCTTTTATCACACGCTCTTGCCAGCGACCCTTTTATAATTTGTTTTATAATAAGCTTGTGTGGGATTTTTAACATACCTATTTCTATAATAGTAGAATCCATTTTTTTTTTTGTTTATAGTGAACAGTGCCATGGAAAATCATTGCCTGGGGCGAGAGTATAGTACGATGTCACCGTATATATGAGTGACGTCGACAGACTAGCTACGAAGCGCCACCATGGTTGGCACGAAGCTCAATAACATTTTCAAAATAAACCCTACCTTTCCTTAATTTTGAGCACATTTTATTACGTTTTTCCTTCTATTTTACACATGTGCACATGCACTTTCCTAACTTGAGTAACACACTTCCTCCGAAATGTGTGGCCCCTCTTTTCGGCGCCCGGCACTGACAGTGGATACAGTAACTGTAATATCTATATTCCCAACGACGAAGGTGCTGGTTCAAGATGGATGTTAAACTCCTTCATTGAAGAGGCCATTAACGTATCGGATCTAAGCCCACAACTTCTTGACCAAATAATAGAATGATCATGCGACAAGTCTTTGCAACTGGTTTTCTGTAACGAAGACTTGGACAAGTTCTGCCTGATGAGGAGAGAAGAATATCCTGGTCTGGTAATTGCTGCTTTAAAAGTAATAATTCCATTTGCTATATCATACTTGTGCGAAAGTGTTTTTTTTATGGTAAACATTAAAACAAAGATAAGAAATCGCTTATCAGTTGAAAACGGCTTGATAATATTCGTCATGAAGATTGAACCGGGCATTGCTGCACTAGTGAAATTACACCATGCTTAGGTATCTCATTAGGTTTTAATTTTAATTGTATTTCAATGTGCAGGTTTTGTTTCATGTGTATTTTTCTAGTATTTCTATATACAGTTCTCATTAGTTTTATATCATACCTCTTTGATTTAAATTCATTTTTAAACAACTCTACTAACTAACTAACTCTATAGCCTATGGAACCCGGAGGTTCAATGCCGCGTTCACAAAAGCTCTACACTGACTTCTATCCTTAGCCAATTGGATCCAGTTTCTACTTTGTATTCTTATCTCAGCGAGATCCATCTTAATATTGTCCTCCCATCTGCCCCTAGGTCTTCCTAATGGTCGTTTTCCGTTCGGTCTTCCAGTCAAGACTTTCAAAGCGTTTCTACTTTCTTCCATTCTAGCTACCTGACCTGCCCACCTAAGCCTCCTAGACTTGACGACCCTAACAATGTTGGGTAACCGTATAAATTATGTAGTTCCTCGTTATGAAGTTTCCGCCATTCCCCATTCCCGTTCCTCTTGGGTCCGAATATTCGTCTAAGGATCTTGTTCTCAAATACTTTCAGTCTATGTTCTTCCCTCAGAGTAAGCGACCATGTTTCGCAACCATACAGAACAACAGGCATGATTATCGTTTTGTATATTTTAAGCTTCAAATTTCTCGACAGAATTCGCGACGACAAGAGACTTTGAACCGAATAGTAACACGAATTCTACACCCTTTGAAAATGTCCAGTAGACTTATTTTTTATTGTTCTTTACAGTGTGTATAAAAAATAAAAGTATGTCTATCAGAACAAAATTAAAAATAATATTTAAAAATAATTTCTGGTATTAGATTCTAACTATATTTGTCTCTTCCGTCTATCTTCGCGATCCCCTAGGGGCCGCGACTCCCAGGTTGAGAAACCCTGCTCTAGGGATACATGAGTTATGATGGAACATACATACATACACTTTTATATGTATAAATGCAGATAAGAGAGAGTTGAGAGAGAGCGATTAAGGAATTACCGCTCTCAATCTCTTCCCTTTACTTTTGCGATTCGTGAATTTCTTACGTGACAGTTTGGGGCTAGCTAGTTTTTTGTCTTGAACCACGATCCGATTTTCGATATGCTCTACCTAAATGCTGTAATGCGAATATTGAGAAGTTATCTGCGATGAAAGTAGCTGCAAATAAATGCATTACATAACTTATTTATTGCTATTACACGATTTTTTAAATTTGTATTCAATATTCACACATAACACACCGACGTTCTGTGAACACCTCAGATGTTATATTTTAAAGATAAGAATTACTTATGTTGTGAAATGACATGAATATATATATTCAACTCATATATACAACTGATGATATGAAAATATATATACAACTGATGAATTGTAATGTAACTATTTTACATACTTTTCATGCATTGAGGAAAGTAGAATATCATAAAGGAATCTCACCTGAACGGGTATCGAACTCACGATTTAAACGCTCGGTGGTGTACCACTGAGCTAATATGACCGCTTTTCGGAAGCTGCTTCTGAAATATAACTGAGCTCATACGTAAATGCTCTTTTCCGTATGGAAATCACAATGACGAAACGAGAGTGTGAATACATAGTCTCGAAATATTGTATCATTAAGTATTTCAATCAATGTTACTTTTTTCTACACTTTATACCATTTCAACATGTCTTATTATATTTAACAGAAGGAAAAACATATCTGTACATCTTTTCCCGATTACTAAGGTTAGCTTTGGAGGTTCGAACCAGCAGCTTTAGTTTACTGTTTTCCGAAGACACTCGAAGTTGGACTTCGAAAGTGTTCGTCTCAAAACAGCTATAATCATATCGCTCAATCTGTTTGGTATATGGTATATGTTTTTATACGTGTAAAGTCAGTATAACAATTCATTCTTTAAACAGCTTTTCGTATATATTAATATTCCTTTATAAAAACTGTTTTTATTATTATTATTACGGCGCACCATTTTCAGATTTCTTTCGCGAGTCGTTGACCAAGTCGTTCGCCACCAGCGTTGCCAGACTCACAGCTCGGAATTATTCCAAAACCTGATCGAACTTATGCTAGATTCGGTCAAATTATGCTAGATCCTCATAATTACTAATTCAGGAGTTTAAAAAAAAAAAACAAAGTTGAGATACGATAACGTAACTTCAAATACACAGAGAGCAAGAATGCATGGATAGAACTCAATACTTCACGCACCAAAATTTTAACTCAACTAAATTACTGCAGTCGTTGCCAAACTCAATGGCGTATATATCGTATAAATGAATGCAAAGTTTTTGTTTACATATTTTGAAAGAAAATTACTTCGCAGCATAAGCGGAGTTGGGAATCGTCTGCTGGGGGAGGGGCAGATTTTTGGTCGGTCTCGGAGCTGTCATTTCAGGAATAAATATGATCATGAAGTCAGAAGTAAAGATGGTGAAGTTGTCAAAAAGTTGGGGGGAGAATGGCCCCCATAGCTCCGCCCATGCCTCGGAGTTAAAGGATTAGAAAACCCTGGGTGGAGCCACAAAAAAAAAAAAAAAAAAAGCCCAAAGCCGTTCCGAACTTACTTAGGAAAATAAGACTGCCTGTATGGTTTACCGAGTGTATGAATCAATGGAAGAGGATACATTTCTGCCGTTCTTTTTCTTCCCACGACCAACTTCTCCAGGTTTTACGGCTTTTTGATAACTTGCTGAAATTGTGCTAGATTTGGGCAGGATGCTAAAAGCAAGATGCTAGGTGCTAGAGACATGCAAATTATGCTAGATCTAGCATCATTATGCTAGATCTGGCAACGCTGTTCCCCACAATAGGCGTGTCGTGCAAGTAACCAATCACACGTCAGGTACTAGCTTTTACCTATTGCTTTCTTCTCACAGCTCAGAACATTGGTAACTATGGATAGACGTACAGCAGTAATTACTTTATGGGAGTTGGAAGGTTATTCTGCAACTGCAGCTAGCAGGCGAGTAGGTGTCCCGGCCTCTACAGGAAGGCAATGAATTCGGAAATATGGTGCTACAGGTCAGACTGGTAATTTACGATCTCCTGGTCGTCCGCATGTGTCAACCGAAGCCCAAGATGCGAGATTAGTAAATGAAGCCCGGTTAGACCCACTAAGGACGTCTAGACAGATAAGGGAAGCTTCTCTCTTTCCTGGTAGTAAGCATACAGCTCTGCGAAGGCTTCGTCATGCTGGGTTACGTGGCCGTGTTGCTGCCGTGAAGGAAAAACTCTCAGACGACCACAAAATTTACCGTCTCGCGTTTGCACAGGCGAATGTGGGTCTCAATTGGGAAAACGTAGTTTTCTCAGATGAATCCATATTCACAACATCAAAGGAGGGACGCCGTTTTGTGTATCGTCCGAGAGGCACCCGATATGACCATGGATATGTGGCTGCTTGCAATCGCAGTGGCCATGTATCTATTTTATGTTGGGGTTGGATTTCCAGTCGCGGAGCAGGACAGCTTCATAGAATTGAAGGACATCTGGACAATGCTCAGTACTTAGACATTATCAGTAATATCATGGTGCCATCTGTTTCAGCCTGATGGTGTAATTCAGTTCCATCAATACCAGTCGCCAATACATAATTCCCGTGTGGTTCAGGAATGGTTCGCAGGGCACCCTGAGATTGATTTAATCGACTGGCCGCCTCGTGGAGCAGACCTCAATCTCATGGAAAATATGTGAGCAGAAGTGAAGCGTACTCTAAGGGAAAGTTGGCCTGAGGCAGATCCACCAAGAACTCAGGATGACCTGTGGCATCTTGTTTCCGAAGCATGGCTGGAGGTAGGGGAAGGAGATAGATTTGTCACCCATGTAATAGATTCCATGCCCAGAAGAATGGAGCGTGTAATAAATTCAGAAGGGTCTTGGACACAATATTAATGACCCCGCCTTAACTCCCGAAAACAGCCCTTTTCAGGGCTACCTAAACGCTTCTGAAAATATTTCTAGAAGTAAACCACTCCTTGTATCCGATTTCTGTGCAATCCTACTAACAAAAGAATGATAATTAGCTGTAGGCTTTGAACTCAAGACCTCTTCAGTGGCAAGTCCGTACTCTACCAGTGAGCTAACATGAACACGCAAACCTAACCTGAAGAAACACGACTTTCAATTTCTGGTATTCGATGACAATGATGCTCATATACTTTGCAAATGTTGTATTCAACTTGGGATATTCTGCAACACACACACACATAAACAAAGCGAAAGAGAGAGAGAGAGAGAGAGAGAGAGAGAGAGAGATGAATACACAAAAGCATATTCAACGTATTCGAATGAGACTCTAAGTAACGACATTCCGTTCTAAAGAGAATTTGTGTTTCTTCCCGTGACGTTAAGGGGATCAGGAAAAGCTATGTGTCTTGAAGCAGGATACGACTTTGGATACTCTGTTTATACACTTTCTATATCCGTAGGAATATACTGTATTTCACGAATATAAATAACATACTGTAATGAGAATATTGAGAAGTTAAATCTGTATGACAAATAGCTGCAAATAAATACACTACATAACTTATTTATTGCTATTAAACGATTTTCCTAACTTGTATTTAACATTCTCATATATAATAACGACCTACTGTGAAAATTATCTCAGATGTTATATTTTAAACATAATAATTACTATGTTCTGCAATTATTATGTTATATATAAACAACTTATGTATTTTAATGTAATTATTTTATATAATTTTTCATGCATTGCGGAAAATATAATTTTAAAAAAGTATTGATCCAGATGGGATTCGAACTCACAACCTTATAATTTGAAACCCAACAGCTTACCAATGAGCTAACACAAGAACTTCTAGAGCTAAGCTTCTAGCGATGTATAACGGATCTCAAGATAATTATGACATTCATATCCATGACAAACGCTGTTTCTGTTCTACTTTGACTTTTATTTTAGTACTCAGGCGATAATTATGTTCTATTTCTTAACTTTGAGCATTCTTTTACATATGGAAAGATTCTTTAACGTATTTAAATGCTCCATTACGTATAGAGAGCTAAATGACAAACAAGCATGTGCAAGGTTTCGAAATATTGTATCATTAAGTATTTCAATCAATGTTGCTTTTTTAAACACTTGGTAACAAGTCTTATTATATTTAAAAGAAGAAAAACACATCTGCAAACTTTTTCCCGATTGCAAAGGCTGGCTTGGAGGTTCGAACCTGGCTTACTTTTTCCCGAAGATACCCGAAGCTGGACTTAGAAAATTTTTGCCTCAAAACACCAATAAAGAATGCGCTCAACCTTTTTGAGACAAGGTGTACCTATTGTTCTCTGGTCTCTATCTAATGTTGCCCAGGGGACGAGGAATAATGTTTTCTCGTCTCGTCTCGTAAATTGTGAAAAAATCTCGTCTCATCTCGATTATCGAAACGCTTTTATCGTTTTATATTTATGTACAAAATTTATGTACTTTATTTCGTTAATTTACTCTAAAAGTGATCGGTTCCGAGTCACGAGAGGTGCACGAAATACGTGATATATTTAAACCATATTTATTATTGGAATATATTGCGTTACGATTTATGTATCATTAATCGTTAATAATTGTTTTTCATTGTGTTCATAGAATTACTTTATCAATTTATAGATTTTATATAATGAATTATGTAACACTAGAATTATGTTTAAAATCCAAAGCTTGGTTAAACTAGTGATTCCTACAAGATTCATGAAATCTCTTGTTTCGACTTGAAAGTGAGACACGGGGGCACGGTGGCTCAGTGGTAGAGCGGTTACTTCTAGAGCGTAGGGTCCCTGCTTTGATCCCCATCAAAGTGAGTTTGTGGTGAACAACATGGTGTCCGTGGGTTTTCTCGGGATACTCCCGTTTCCTCCCACTTTCTCATTCCACCAATTGTTCCATTATCATTCACTTGCTTTAACTATTGCCTCCCTTAGCCTACACTGTTAAAAATACTTTCTTAAATCTGAGAAACCGTTTCTTATCTGTGCACGGAGAATATCTTTTCTCAGAAACAAGAGTTTGAAACTCTCATTAATAAGAAATGAAGAAAAGTAGATAAAGCGAAACGAGAAAATATAATGTTACTTTTCTTACAAGTGAGAATTATCAAATCTCATTTCTAAGAAAATATTATCTCGGTGCACAGATAAGAAACGGTTTCTCAAATTTAAGAAATTATTTTTAACAGTGTAAGGGACATAACCCGTGAATGTTAAATTGAATGATTTCATTTTTCGAAACACAAGCAGAAAATTAATTGAAGTGGTATAAATATTTAATCTTACACTTTATCTGTACTCTCCCTGATATAAAAATATCTAGTTCTATCCTCTTTTCCGAGTATATAGTTGGCGATATTTATCAATTACTTATCGTCTTTTCGAATGTAAAATAACTGGTTCAATATCTACAGAGGTGTATTTTCTTGTAGTGTTGGACTATTCCCAAACTTTGAATCCCTCCCGACAAAAATTCTGGGTGTGCGCCTGGGTTCTACTCAGTGTTAAGCAAAATCTACTCTGGATCAGGCCCGACCATAGATATTGCGGACTCCTAGACAAATTTCATGGGCCTTCTCTGTTACAAATTTCTTCTTCTTCTTCTTCTTCTTCTTCTTCTTCTTATTATTATTATTATTATTATTATTATTATTATTATTATTATTATTATTATTATTATTATTATTATTATTATTATTAAAATAGCCAAGTAATAATTTAAAAGTCACAATATTCCTATATATTTATATGCCTATAAGAAGACCTATAGGCAGGACCGGATTCAGGATTTTCTGAAGCGGGGTGCACCAACAACTATCAGTACATTTGAATCAAATTTTACTTTTTTTTAAAAATGCCTGTAGGCATCTGTGATGTGTGTGAGGAACTGACTTAAACTATTGTGTTTGGCAAAACCGCTTTCTTTTAAGCCCGAAACGGAAACATGACATGAAATTTTAGGAAAGTATTGTTATTTCCACTGCCAGTTTCTCACTTTAGATAGTATATATTCAGAACGGAAGGGGTTGCACGTGCTCTGGTGCACCCCCTAAATCCGGCCCTGCCTATAGGTATATATAAAGAGGAAAGTTTGGATTATTTTGTCGCTGTTCGAAATTTCAAACTTTCAAAAATCACAACTGAACGAAGGAAACTTAAAACAGATTTTTAAAATGTCCTCCCAAAGACACGCGCTCCGCGACATTCATCGGGGATGCCTCCCTTTGTTTACGGCCTTGGTCTGGATGACACCAATATGTAGACAAAAAGATCTCTGAATACCATGCGTGGCTTTGGTGCACAGAAGTTGTCATAAATTACTTTCCAGTAACAGCGATGACTGCGTCAATCTCTCTTGACATTCCACAATCAGATTGGCTGCTATTTGTGAACTCCATAGAGTTGGGATATCAATAGGGGATTATAGGAAGACGTAAGCCTGTATATACCCTATCTATCTTTTTGATTCTGACATCTCCATCTCTTGTATCCTTATCGTGAGTATTTGAAAGATGAATATATATAAAACTCATTTCGTTTATCTAATTGAAAACTATGGTAGAACACGGGTCTTTTGCATTTTCTGTACGAATTCTAAACTACAGAGTTAGCCAGAAAAAGTGTATACACTCTTTGTCATACTGTATCAGGATATTGGCATTTTCAATTGTCCTGAAATTTAAGTATGTTGTAGTACGGTTTCTCGCCAAACAGATGTCGGTGATGTCAATTGTTTTCAGTTAAAATTATGTTGTAGTACGGTTTTTCGCTCAACAGATATCGGTACTGTCAGCACAGTTAGTAAGATAAGAAAATGGCAGGAGCACGCACACGCTTGACGTTCGAGCAGCGTAAGTATGTTTTGAAGTGTTTTATTAGGTTTGGGAATGCCATCGAAGTGCAGCGTCAGTGGAGAGGAGTTTGGTACTGAACTATCAACCCGCCGAATAATCAAACGTTAAGCACGCACCTGCCATTTTCGTATCTCACTAACCGTGCTGACAGTACCGACATCTGTTGAGCGAAAAACCGTACTACAACATAATTTTAACTGAAAACAATTGACATCGGCGACATCTATTGGGCGAAAGACCATACTACAACATACTTAAATTTCAGAACAATTGTAAATGCCAGTACCCTCATTCAGGATGACAAAGAGTGTAAATATTTTTCTGATGGACTCTGTGTTCTTTACATGGATAGGGATTCTTATACGCCTAAGAACCATGAAGAACGTTCTTCTTTCTTTCGATCGAGACCCTGCTACTAACCATAACCCCTGATTTCAAGTTTTTTCTTATCGTCTAAATATTTCTTGCCAAGAAGACGATAAATATTTCATGAGAATTTGTAGGAGAATTAGGGAGGAAATCCTCCTCCACAAAGAAACAAAAATATCGCTGAGAAATATGTTTCTATGGGCGAGTAGTGCAGAATATAGTGCTTCTGTGATCATTTTCCTCCCCAGTACAATTGCACCTCCTTAAAAGTATCTTAATTCGCTTTTACTGACTGTACTAAAAGTAAAAGTAACTCAATTAGAGCAAGCAACATTATTATTAAATACCGAGAATGTTCTGTGTAAGCAATGTTTGTGAATTTTTCTTGGGATAAAGTCTGCAATGGTTGCCGTGTAGTCCTGCGAACACTAGTTTGTGATCGAAATTTTCTTGTGAACTGCAGAATCGATTATAAAAGATGGATTGAAAGTTTAGGTTGAAATTGTAAAAAAAAGTATTTTCTCTGCTAAATAGGTACGAGCTGGGAATATAGTTATGAAGAGGTTACTAAAACGTTGGGAGTAAACCAAGATTGTCCGTGTCCGTATCTCACACTGAAAAGAAAAAGGAAGGGTTTTCTACCAGAACGAAAAAGTGTGTCCGTATTATGCAGGTGCCCGCTATTGAGAGGCGTCCATTAAGGCAGGTTTGACTGTACTGAGAAAGGGTTTTCTTAACCTGAACTGCATTCCGCGTGCTAACAATACATTTCATCTTCGTATTCATTTCTCTACTCGAACTGGAAGTAGGGGCCGCGGTGGCTCAGTGGTAGAGCGTTCACCTGTGATGCTTGGGATCCCGGGTTCGACCCCAGCCCCCGCCAAGTGAACTTTGTGGTGGACAAACACCGTGTGCGTGGGTTTTCTCGGGGTTCTCCCGTTTCCTCCCACATTACTCATCATCACCGTCTCCTTTAGCCTAACCGGCATAACCGTGGGACGTAAAACTCAAAGATTTCATTTCATTTCATTCTTGAACTGGAAGTACAAGATACCTATCATTTGCAGTCACTATGGCAAATATGACAAGAAACAGTTTTAAATATCAATAATATAAATTGAAAATCTCAATAATAGGTACATACTTTCTGGTTTTGCTATCGGCGAATTATGGAAAATAGAATGGCGGTTTCCCGTTGCCTTCCATCTTGTGGTATCCCAGCGGTTAAAGTCACTCTGACCACGCCCGGAACTAAAGCATAGACAAACATATTGGCATTTCAGCTAAACGAATGAAACGCAAGCTCTGGCGCGACGTTGCCAAGTCGTAAAGGGATGTGTCTATGGCTAAGCAGACAAACTACGGCGCGAACAGGCGACGGGATAGACGTGGATGTGTACAAAATAAACGTGGCAATACCGCTGGCCTCTCATTTGCTAGCAGCATTTAAAGGGAACTCTGAGCGCTTCCTTCAAATGCCAAGATGTTTGTCACGCCGTTTAATGTCCAAGGTGTCGTACCAATCACTGATTTCCGCCAACTTGGATACTGGAGAACTGCTGCCTTCCCCCAGAACACTCTTCGTCTGGCTACTCCATTTAGACTAATTCGGTAGGGGTGGCCCTTCTGGTAGTGAACTACCACCGACACAGCTCTAAATTTCACTATAGCACGCAATCCTCCCCACCCGACACATAAGTGTCTTCGTAAAGGTAGTTAATCGGAGAGTATAGAGGATTTGATTCCCGGCGGGAGCTTATGTGGCTTGTACCCCACGTTTAAGCATAGGTCCACGTCTCATATAGCCACGCTGCTGAAAGTGAGTCTAAACTAAAATCAAATCAAATTTAAAAAAAGAAAAACTTGAGCGAACTCTGTTTTTTAAAAAATAATGGAAACAATTAGAACTCTTACTTAGTCACGGATTTAGCCTTTAGCGTACAAGGAATTAAAGGATTGGTGGGAATTACTAGTTTTCATAAAGTACAAAATATTTTTAAAATATTTGGAGAACCCACGATTTAAAACCAAAGGCGCAAATCTGTCTTCAACATTGGGGGGGACAGGTAAGACGTTCCCATATATATATATATATATATATATATATATATATATATATACGATGTTCAAAATATTTATGAAGTTGAAAAACAATGCTCTGACGGATCAGGGGAGCAGAATTGTTTTCAGTGACGTATTTAGGAGGCTATCGGGCTCATTCTCCCCTCGAAATAATTTGTTAGTTTTACGCATTCCACGTACAACAATAATCCTTCTTACCATTTTTAAGAATGTCATTGACTTTCCATTTTCTTATGCTTTTTGTTCAGAAATAATACTGTATTTGTCAAATTTCATTCCATATAAGAACTGCGTCCTTAATAGTTCTTTCTGTCATCCTTTCTATTTTTCTGTTTCTTTTTCTTGACGTTACTACTTTCATTTCGCCTATCATACTTTATCGACCGTTGTCAGTTGTGATTCAAGTTGGCCGTCATCAGTAACACCAAAACTAAGAAGAGTTGATAAGCGAAACTAATGTACCACACCAACATGCGCGGATATCAATATGACAGGACTTTAGTTATTATAACAAAGGAACAATTATATCGTTTAGTTATTTTTAAATGAAGGAAATGTTTGCATTAAAGAAAATCAAAACGGGGGAATAATTAGCCCGGGAAATTAGGACGGCCAAGAGGATGTTTTCTTTCTCTTGTATGAATAGAATAAAGGGTTAGATTCACCTCTAAATTTTTGTATCATATCATATAGGATTTATCGATCTGTAATTCTTGCCATTATAACTTCAAAATGCATAAATTAAAATATATTTAATTCTCAAACTCAGGTGGGCAATTGCCCACTTCCTTCCTTGTGTTGGGCATAGCCCTTGAAAGAAAATCCTAAATACGCCATTGGTTGTCTTCAACATTGGAAGGTGGGCAGATTTGAGGCTTATTCTAGATAAGGGAGATGAAACTCATATTACGGTAGATGAATCTGATCAACTGTTGTAGAGTATATTATATATTAGGTGATGTAGATGAAGTAGTAGTACATATCAGTATTACAAATCACTGATGTGAAAACATTCTGAAATCTGAATACATGCATATTTATAATTGGTATGTTTCTAATTAGGCATCCACAAAGATCCACGTTAAAATTGTTTTATAGTAATATAATAATATAAATGACGCCTTCCCCAAAACCATGAAGAAAGAATATCAATTATGTATGACGCAACAATACTCTTTGAGCAAAATGATTATAATCTCAATAACATTACAGGAATCGTTTCGGAAATCTGACGCATGTTATACTCTTTACTTAACAGATGTAACCTTAAGATTATAGAGAAAAATGTTCCAGCAATTGAATTCTTTTCTTTGCTTACGAAACATCCTCTCTCAAAAGAAAAATTGGGACACGCGGAAATACGTAGGAACAAACCATGGTTCGAACTAGCAGAGAAGAGAAAACAGGCAAAATTACGTTGGCTACAAAATCCGAATGAAATAACTACACAAAATTTCGTAGACATCAGGCGAGGAACTTCCAAAACTCTTAGAACAAAGAAACGCGATATTTTGAAAGCTAAAATTTTGGAACTTGAAGATAATAGTAAAAATAAAAACATTCGGGACATGTATAAAGGGATCAACGAATTTAAGAAAGGCTATGAACCTCGTTCTTATATATGAAAGAAAGCTGATGGAACAGTTCTCACTGATACAGACAGCATTTTAAATAGATGGAAAGATTTCTTTGACGATTTGCTTAACACGCAGCCAAAAACTAATGTGCGTGGAGAAAGGAAGATACACACCGCAGAACCATATATTCCAGAACCCAATCGAATAGAAGTAAAAATCGCTATAAAGAAATTAAAGAAACACAATTCTCGGGTGTAAACGAAATTCCGGCTGAGTTAATTTTAGCTGGAGGCAAAAAATTGTGGAACAAGATACACAAACTCATTCTCCTTATCTACAACAAGGAAGAATTGCCACAAGAGTGGGAAGAATCAATCATTGTTCCAATCCACAAGAAAGGCGACAAAACTGGCTGCAATAATTATCGAGGCATCTCTCTTCTGTTAATATCCTATAAAATCCTTTCAAACATTCTATTAGCAATATTGACCCCATACGCAGATGAAATGTTTGGAAATTATCAGTGTGGATTTAGACGAAATCGATCAACTATCGACCAAATATTTACCATTCGCCAAATACTTGAAAACAAGCGGGAATACAGTAGTCCGGTACATCAACTATTTATTGATTTTAGAAATGCTTATAACTCGGTTAGGAGAGAAACATTGTACAACGTTCTTACAGAATTTGTAATACCGATAAATCTAATTAGATCAATTAAGGCATGTTTAAATGAATCCCAAAGTAAAGTCCGGGTAGGAAAATTTTTGGCCACGAGCTTTCACGTTAACAATGGCCTGAAACAAGAAGATGCGTTGTCGCCATTATTATTCAACTTTGTCCTGGAATACGCTATAAGGAAAATCAAAGATAGCAACCAGGGCCTAGAGCTTAACAGTGTTCACCAGGTTATGCGTACGCTGATTATGTAAACTTAGTAGGGGATGATAGGAGAAAAATAGAAAGAAATGCAAAGGTCTTATTAGACGCGCTTGCATGGACATGGGTTTAGAAATAAATGCAGAGAAAACTAAATACATGGAAGTGCGTCGGGACCGTAATACGGCAATTCATGTATGTGTTAAAATTTTAAATAATACTTTTGATAAAGTGGATTCTTTCAAATATCTAGGATCAATATTAACAGACGAAAATCATATTCACGAAGAAATTAAATGTCGACTAAAAACAGGGAATTCGTGTTATTATTCAGTTCAAAACCTCTTGTCGTCGCGAATTCTGTCGAGGGATTTGAAGCTTAAAATGTATAAAACGATAATCATACCTGTTGTTCTGTATGGTTTCGAAACATGGTCGCTTACTGAGTGCAGAGCATAGACTGAAAGTATTTGAGAACAAGATCCCGAGAGAAATATTCGGACCAAGAGGAACGGAATGGGGAATGGTGGAAACTTCATAACGACGAACTACGTAAATTATACGGCTTACCAAACATTGTTAAGGTCATCAAGTCTAGGAGGCTTAGGTGGGCAGGACATGTAGCCAGGATGGAAGAAAGTAGGAACGCTTTCAAAGTGTTAGCAGTAAGACCAATCGGAAATGACTTTTAAGAAGATCTAGGCGCAGATGGGAAGACAATATTAAGATGGATCTCGCAGAGATAGAATACAAACTAGAAACTGGATCCAGTTGGCTAAAATAGAAGTCAGTGGAGAGCTTTTGTGAACGCGGCATTGAACCTCCGGATTCCATAGGCTATAGAGTTAGTTAGCTTACGAAGCATGAATAGATGCCTAGGCTGATACTACAAATAGATTAAATGCGCATTTACTGAAAAGATGGGTTCTACTGACGTTGGATAGTCTATATACTCTTCGTGTGCTAGGGCCTAGGGGAGAGAAGGAGATAAGATTTCATATCAGGTTACGTCACGCACAGTCGCACGCCTTCATTTTCATTAAAAATGAAAAGCCAAGAGAAACAAATTTCATCTCACTTTCCTTTGTGCCAGTCGGACACAACTCATCACAGTTATCTGCAAAAAGCACTTTTCAAATCGGATTATTGGAGAGCCTCCAGTTCCAATGTTGGGGGGGGGGACATGTCTCCCCATTTCCCCGGAATGTGTGCCCGTACCTACAGCTGAGACAACTTTCCAGCATGAGGAGA